>NC_059119.1:41291143-41610182 GCF_020740685.1 Jaculus jaculus | reverse complement strand
ACGTGGACTGAGCAGCTACCAGGTTCGGTGATTCTCGGGCCTGCAACTGCTATTGGACTACTGTAAGCTAATCCAATAAATTCTCTTTTTAAAATAATTCATTCTAGTAATTCTGTTCCTCTAGAGAACCCTGACTAATACAGCAGGGCTTACAGTTTCTAAGGGACAGTTCAGCATGGCAGGGGAGGTGTTGTAGCCCAATGCAGGAAACTGTGTCGTATCTATCTCACCAGAGTCAAGAGGCAGAGCGTGAACATGATGTGGAACCCTGTTACAACATCTCAAGGCTGGACCCCAATGACAGTTTCTCCAGCAAGGCTTGATCTCCTAAAGGTTCACAGTCAACCCAAACAGTATCATCAACAGTGGGTTAAATACCCCAACACATGAGCCTTGGGAGTGTACCGTATATTCAAACCTTCACATCCTGTTTATGAACCCCATAGGCTACACAGCCATCTCATGATAGAGAATTTATGAAATCCTAAAGGTATCTATCGTCTTTAATAAACCCAGCACTTCAAACTTCCAGTCTCAATGGGTAAGTTATATACTTCCACATATCATGGCACAGAATACCAATCCCAAAACAACAGTGAAGACCAGCAGGGTGTATATCAAATCCTACAGGCCTGGACTCATGATTAAACCATCTGGGATCCAAAAAACTTGGATAGCTCCACCCCTCCAGTTGGGCTATGCATAGTCTCTCTTCTGTGAAAGAACCCCTGGACCCACAGTTTTCTTTGGAAAAATTTCCATGATCCTGGCATGTCCAATATCAACTTTTCTCTCAGGACCACTGGCCAGGGACTCCACCCTGCCTCCCGTCTTAAGCTCAGTCTCTCTAGAACTGTGGGGAAACATTCCATGAACATCTCCATCTTGCAATCAAGCTTTGTGCCTCCAAATCTCGTACAACATTGGCAATTCTACCAAGTTTTGCTGACAGATAGGGACTGAAGCCTACATTTGGACCACGGTCGTAGCAGTTTCTGTATGCTAATTGACTGTAGGGAACAGGGAATTTTGACAGCATTCGTTCAGGCCTTTTCCTTTCAAAACACAATTCTCATTATTTCTAGCTATAATCTACAACATGTTGAGCCTTGTCCACAGTTCATCTTTCCTTTTGTCCCAGTGTGGAGCAGTAGATTTCTTTTCAATTCAGGTGATTTCTTTAATAATTAAAGCCAGCATGGCTTTGGTCTGCTGCCTGGGACTTTAAACTTGCTCACCCTACTTTGCAAGCTAAACTTTGCAGTTTCCATATATTTATTCTTTGTATTTTACTCCCTTTCATTGTAAATCTGAATCAGGGCAGCTAGAAGAAGTTATTCCGTGGACACAATGTTCCCTAGCCTTGAAGCTTCTCTAAGAAACACAATAGTTCATTACTTATAGATTCAGCCTCACTCTAGTTCTCAGGATGTGGACAAAATGCAGCCCAATCTCTTTGCCAGAATATGACATAAGCTTTCCCTACTCTGTCTGTATTCAATAGAGTCCTTGATCATTTCTGAAACCTTATGAGGTAAACCTCCACAGACCACAGTTTTATTATTCTGGCCTTCCAAATGTCCACCAGAATAGCCCATTAAGCTCTATTTACAGCACTGGAGGTCTTTATGTAGCCCAGTGTTTCAAAGTCTTTCACATTCCTCCTACAAACTAGTTGCAAACGCCAAGGAATATCAAGGTTTCTTGTAACAATGGTCCCATCCCTTCTCGGCCTTTTGGCTAAGATTAAGCGTAGTGACAACGGTTCCACACCTCAGTACCAATTGTCTATGCCAGTTACTTTCTCTTCTCTGGAACAAAGCACCCAACTACAAGTGGCTTAAGCAAGGAACACGAAGTTTTGTTATGGCCAGGAAGGTTTGACATGCCAGGGAAAGAAGCTGCAATCACATCTCGTTTCACCAGCAGGCTGCAAATGAGAAGTGAACTGGGCTATAACACTTCAAGGCCTTTCCTCAGTAACACAGTTCCTCCAACAAAGCTCTACCTCGTGAAGGCTCCACAGCCTTCCAGAGCAGTGCCATTCACTGGGGTTAGGTATTCAAATACATAAACCTCTGTGTTGGGAGTTGTATCTTACATGCCATCCATCACACTGTGTGTCTTATGTCTGTTATTATGATGGCATAGCTTTCCTCTAATCCTGTTTCTACATAGCTGCCAATTCTTCATCAAATCTCAGCATATGAAAGGATCATGTTTCCCTAAGTCTTTTTTTTTTTCTGAGATTCATGTGTCATTCAGAACACATAGTATATAAGCTCTCTTCTTCTCTTGTTAAGCTAACATTATTATAGAAATATTGACCTTTACTCTAATAGGGGTAGACGAAAGGTAATGCACTTTTCTAATCCTACCCATTAAAAACTAAATTATTTCTATCCTTCACTCCATTAAAATTACCACTTGTTTAGAAAAACTATCCACCTGCTTACTGAATGATTTTTACTAACAATATTCTGTTGTGTGCATTTTTCATTGGGAAACAATAACACAGTCACACACATGCACACACACAACATGGTGCTCTATTGAAAGTTTTCTAAGGGCAGAGGTTTGCCTTTTATTTTTGTGTTTGTCATATCTTGAATCTTAAATGACCCACATGCCCACCTGCTGCTAAACCTTGGTTTTTAGCCAATGCTGTATTATTTGTGAAAGGGGAGAAGTAGAAGTGAGTCTGGTCTTTGGGGGATCTTCACTTGAAGGAGATGTGGGGACTCTGCCTCCTCCTCTTCTTCTTTCTCTTCCTCTTTTGGTTTTGTGGCCACCATGAGGTGACTAAGCCTCTTGCCACACATTCCTTCCTCCACCGGCCTAAAGGCATAAGGCCTCGTGACCACTGTCTGAAGCCTCTGATGATTTTACTTGAAGTAAATGTTTTGTAATGGGAAGCTGGTTGCCTCTGGTGTTTGTTACAGAATGTACTGTTCTTAGGTAACATGTTCCCAATGTTTGTCATAAATTTGTCATGTAGAAAATATATGTTGATCTGAATGAATGGCAGATGCAAAGCATTAAACATTAAAATATTCTAAGGATCTCCCCAGTGAGCAGTCCTGAGATACAAGCTAGAAATTATACCAGTTGTTCTTTTTACATATTTTTTTCCAATGAAAGTCCAAGTTTATAGGCCAACTGGCTATGATTTCATGGAAATCATAAATACTTGTGTATATTCAGTTCTGCAGATGGTTTCCTTATAAAAGGTTATTAAATAAGATGTTATATTTTAATTAAAATTTTATTTACGCTAGGATTGAGGTTATTTTGTGACATTTTGGTGTCTTCCAAATCACAACAAACAACTATCTCTTCATTGGCAGTCAAATTATTATAAATGGACAAAGAGGGAATGCTTGATTTGCATTCCTTGACTGAATTTCTATTGGTCTGTGGGCCAAGCTGTGCTTACCTCCTTCTCAGTGATTAGCCCACACGGTACCACTCGTGGTTCTTCAGACACTGATTAATTACCTCCTCTTTTATTTGTCAGATTTCATCACTAATGAAAAATATATTCTTAGGCTTAGAGGGTAGAGCATCTTTTCAAGGTCTCTTCATTAGCTCTTACCATTCCTGCTTAGAACTCACCGGCTACTTCCGTGGTCTTCTCTCCCCTTGGATGGTACTAGGGTGCTTGGGCTGTGCTGAGTCTGCAATGACAGCCTAACTTATCACACTTTGAACCTCATCAAGAAGGTTTGTAACCTCAGAATATTCAGGGTGATGAACTGAACTTGGCTGTCTTCTTTTACATGTGAGAAGACTAAAACCCAGAAGGGTTAACCTATGTGGAGGTTTGCTGGGAGACTCTAGTGGCCTTGGCTTGATCTCTCATAGCATGGTCATGTTCTGAACTGAGGAGGAACTCACATGTCAATTAAGTTTGCACAGTTTCCACTTTATGCTTTTAATTTTCTTCTCTCTCTTTTTTTGAGACAGAGTCTTACTACAAGACAGACTGGCCTCAAATTTGCTATTTATCTGAGACTAACTTCCAACTTAAGATTCTTCTGCCCTCACTGTCCCAAGTGCTGGAGTTACAACTATTATTTTTTTTTAATTTGTTTTTTACTCAGTGTATACAGTCAAGTTGGCACCATTGTTAGCCTCATCTTTGTCCTTCCCCTTCCACAGGGACCCTCCTTGTTGGGGAATTTGGGTCATGCATTGAGGGGTTAGGAATCAGTTATGGGTAGGAAGCAACATCACTGTGTACCGTGATCCAATGTGTGGCTCTTTTTAATCAGCAGAAACAGTATACTAAGACATGGGTGGTCTTTACCCTTAGTTTTCTTTTCTTTCTTTCTTTTTTTTTTTCAAGGTAGGGTCTCACTCTAGCCCAAGCTGACCTGGAATTCACTATGGAGTCTGTAGCAGACAGATTCAGGTTTGCTGAGATGAACTTCCAGGCCAGACACAGTTATGGAGGAAGGGATATTTATTGAAGCTTACAGATCCAGGGGAAGTTCCATAAATGGCAGAAGAAGCTGGCCTGCCTTCACAGGACCAAGCAGAGAGAGAAAAGTAAAAGCCATAAGCCACACAGCACAGCACACTTCAGGAACTCCTGGTAAACATACTTTGCATATCTTTAGACTGAAATCTGAAACCCACCACCGCACCTTAAGATCACCCAGTGACATTGCCTCCAGCCAGGTAGCCAGCAGATGCAAACTACAAACAATAATGCATATATTGGGGCCATCTATTCAAACCACCACAGAGTCTCAGGGTGGCCTCAAACTCATGGCAATCCTCCTTCCTCTATCTACCAAGTGCTGGGATTAAAGGCACGTGCCACCACGCCCAGCAACCCTTAGTTTTATCATCATGCTTAAAGAAGACTTGTGGTAAAGAACAGATACATGGAAATGATGCCATACATGATGGCAGCCAGTGGAAGTTTCCTAGTGTGCTCTGCATGGACATGTTTCTTTGCATTTATCCACACTGGCCAACTTCTAGTGAACTTTACATGTTATTTTTAACCTTAAGGCAATATATATTCCAAATTATAACACAAGAATATATGATATTCCCCTAATGACCCTATTTGCTAGTATTTGGGTCTTCCCGAATACACATTTTTTTCTTGGTAAATGGGTGTTTTAACATGCTAGTTAAATTCTACAGTTTTTATAATTCCAAAGGCTGCCCAAAATACTAAACATATGCACTTATAAGCCCATAATAATGAATTTTGAAACACTTGGCTATTTTACCACATATCACACAGTTTAGTAGAAATGAGGTTCCAATATAGACGATATGCACAGAGAACTTCACCTTGCTTGATATCATGTCAACGGCTCGTTCCATGTTCAAAGGAATAATATTGCTGGAGGATGCCATCAGAAGGTCACCAAAGGAGGGATATATGTCAGGATCGAAATAGAGAGCTAGCAAAGAATTGAGTTGGATATTCCATTTCATTGACATTTAATGTATCATGCAGATGTTAAAAAATAAGGATTCAGGTTTTCAAGTATGATACTTTGGCAAATGTAACTCAAGGCAGGTTGGTGACATGCCATCAGCAGCTCTCACTCAAGAGAACAGTTGGGAAGTTAGGTTCATTTGTAACATCTTCAAAACACCCTTGCATAGCATTGAAATTATCTTTATGGGTACTTTTTCCAGCTTTATGGGGATTTGATGGTACAGACACTAGCAAAATCATCGCAGAAGTTCCTTCATGGAGAGAGACAGCTGTGCTCACCTACAGGCAATGTGGGCTATTGGAAAAGCAATTCTACAGATGCCATCCAATTAAGATGTCAGCAACTCTTTCTTACTTCCCTTCAGAGTCCTGCATACACACACACCTGAGACTGGTTCATCTTTACACACAACCATATAGTATAATCAAAAGTATTATCACGATGGTTTTAAAGTAGAATATTTATGTACTTTTTAGTGAGAATTATCTTACTTCTCCAGGTCTTTGACCCAATTTTCTGTCCTGTTGTAAATTTAGTATTTTTGAATAATTTTCTATGGGGAACAACAATTATTATGGGATACTCAGTATCATGAATCTAGCACCGCCCCATCACGACCCATTCTCACAACATCTGTGTGCCTAAGACAGAGCATTTTGATACAAACCTATTGGCCTTCAAAAGTTTTACTTACCATTTCACTAGGGCAGAGATGAAATTCTTATATCTTCATTCTAGTCACATGATCACTTTCATATTTTATGATATATCTTTTCCCATTCTGATATAGGCTTTCCTTTACATATATGATCTGTGTTGTTCCAATTAGAAACCTGCAGACTATAGTTCTAATTTCAATTTCTTTCTAAAAATGTTTTGTTTATTTATTTATTTGAGGGAGTCAGACAGAGAGAGAGAGAGAGGGGGGGAGGGAGAGAATGGGCGTGCCAGGGCCTCCAGCCACTGCAAATGAACTGTAGATATGTGTGCCCCTTGTGCATCTGGCTTCTGTGGGTCCAGGGGAATCAAACCTAGGTCCTTTGGCTTTGCAGGTAAGCACCTTAACTGCTAAGCCATCTCTCCAGCCCCTAATTTCAATTTCTAGCCACTTTTCTTTTAGGTTTGTTAAGATGAAACATATCAGAAAGAAAAAAAGAAACCATTTTGTTTGTATGAGTGGAAGTCCACTTAAGGATGTGAATATTGGCTGTTCAACCTCTCTTAGTGGCTCTGCAGGAAGCCATATTGCTACCTCCAGCAGCAATGCAGGCAGTCCATGCTTGCTGCTTTAAACCCAGGTCTTCACATGACCTTCTCTCCCCTAAAATACGCTTGTCTTCTTCATGGTTTCTCAAAAGACGCTTCTCTTTTTTAATCCCTTCCACCAATAATGGAATATTTTTAGTGAATTACACACAGTAAATCTTCCTGTTTATATCATATACATTGACTTTCTCAGGGATCTATGAAACAGTATTTCTTTCTTTTTAATCTTAAGAAATTGTCTCTTTATGGACAACATAAATGAATCACTTTTGATGTCATCACCTTATTTTTGGTGTCTGGCTTGTGGATGGCACTGTGATCATCCCAGCTATTTGTAGCTTTGCAGTCACTTCCTTTATTCTCTCCATCTCATGCATGAGGATTTTCAAAGAATGGTTCTCACAACAGCAGTATCAGCATTGCCTGGGACTTGCTGAAAATTCTTAAAACTCACTGGAGATGCAGCCCCAGAAATACTAGAGGGCATGATGGCACAACAGACTTGTCTCCGCAGCTCTTCAGGAGAGGCTGACACACAGTACAACGTGGGGACACTGCTTGCTACATCAACCCGATGGTGCTTCTAAAGCTCGTGCCTCACAGTGCTCCTGGGCCCTCTACTGAAAATACCTCAGCACTTTTATTTCATCTTTCAATGAAGTCCAGACCCATCTGTTGTCGTTACCTTATCGTTGCTAGGGGGAAAAAAAGCACCTGATTAAAGTTGCTGGTGGGAAGAGAGCAGTCTATTTCAGGCTTACAACTTCATCACTTGCTTTGGGAGGAAAGCCTGTCCCGATCAGGCAGCTGACTCACATCTCCAGGTGAAAGTAGCCTGAGGGAGTTGGTTGGCAAGGGGGGAGCTCTCAGACTATAACACCCCAAAGCTCACTCCATCAACACAACTCCTTCATCAAGCTCCAGTTTCCACGTTGCTCTAGCCCAGGACCACCACTGGAAGCACATGAGGCTGTGAGGGAAAGCTCATTCAAATTGTCACACCATCTTAGCAAAACAGACATCGTGTGGCTTGGTTCTCTTGTTTCGCTATCTCTTATCATCATCATGGTAGCCACACTGAAATTCATGAGGCTGCTCTTGTAAAGGAAGGAGTATAGGTACTGACTAAT
This sequence comes from Jaculus jaculus, assembly GCF_020740685.1. Taxonomy (NCBI): domain Eukaryota; kingdom Metazoa; phylum Chordata; class Mammalia; order Rodentia; family Dipodidae; genus Jaculus; species Jaculus jaculus. The sequence goes on along the minus strand of NC_059119.1, from coordinate 41,602,318 downwards.
TGACTCTGAAACATGACCTTCTGTCCTGAATTTCTAACATTCCTTAACTTGTACATGGTAATATGCTGATTACTAGTGGAAACTGGGGTGCATCAATGTAAGCAAAGCATTATCTTGTTGATGACCTACTTCTTCTTGGGACAGGATACCAAGTGAAAACCAGGCTATGAAACAACAAATAATTATTGCAATAGGTTCTTGTGTGGGGGAAAATAACTACAACACTTTTAAGAGTTTAGTATACTTGAAATTATTTTTGTATATTTTATGAGTCCAATTTTCTAGATTTTTCCAAACCATTTTTTAGAGAAGCTTTTTTCTCCCTTGTGCATTTTGGTATTCTTGTCACAGTTTACTAAATATATATTAGAATTTATTTTAATATATAGTATAATATCTTGATAAATAAACCACATTAAAATTAATTGTGCATCACAGGTAAATTTTACCTGGAGAACAGTTTAAAACTGAGAGTTATTTCTTTATTAAAAAACAAAAACCAGGTGAGAGAGATGGCTTATCAGTTAAGACACTTGCCTGAAAAGCCAAAGGACCCAGGTTCAAGTCCCCAGGACTCACGAAAGCCAGATGCACAGGTGATGCATGAGTCTGGAGTTTGTTTGCAGTGCGTCTCCCCTCCTCTTTTTTTCTCTAATAAATTGAATAAAAATTTTAAAAATTAAAAAAAAAACTTTTTCATTACATTTGCATTTCATTGAAATGACCTTTATCCATATTTGTCCTCTTTATAAACATATATGTATGTGTTCTGATCCATTAGTCTGTGTATTAGATTTTATGTCATACTGATTTGATTAATATATTCTTTAAAATAAAAATATTTTATTTATTTATGAGAGAGAGAGAGAGAGTGAGAAAGGGTGTTCCAAGCCTCTAGTCACTGCAAACGAACTTCAGACACATGTGCCACCTTATGCATCTGGCTTACGTGGGGACTGGGAAATTGAACCTGGGTCCTTAGGCTTCACAGACAAGCACCTTAACCCACTAAGCCATCTCACCAGCCATAGTATAATTGTTAATGTGCTTTGCAATCACAACATGAAATGCTTCTAGTTTTATTCTTTCTCAAGATTTTTTAGGATATTTGGGATTTTTTGTTGTTGTTGTTGTTCCCATGGTGAATTTCAAGATTTGTTTATCCCATTTCCATGAAAAGTTGCACATACATTTTGATAGGGAGTGTTGAGGCATATCTTTCTAATCTAACTTGCTGAGAGTTTTATCATGTAAATGTATTCAACTTTATCAAATGTATACTGTTGGTAGAAGTGTAAAATGTAGAAAAGACTATGATGCCTCTTCAAACTATTTTAAGGAGAATTACTACATGATTTATGAAACCCACTTCTGGGACACAAGGGAAGTTAAGTCAATATCATGAAAGTAATTCCATTTTCTGTGTTCATGACACTTATTCAAAACAGTCTACTTGTGAAAACAGCCTAAATACATTTGGAAGGTTGGGTAGGATTTGAAAAGTGGTATACATTCTCTTAAGCCACACCTATGCTTGTTTTTAGTATTTATTAATTTATTTGCAAGCAGACAGAGTTAGAAGAGAGACAGAATGAATGGGTGTGCCAGGGCCTTCAACTGCTGCAAACAAACTCCAGATGTATGTATCTCCTTGTATCTTTGGCTTTATGTGGGCACTGGGAAACCGTGCCTGAGTCATTAGGTTTGCAGGCAAACACCTTAACTGTTGAGCCATCTCTCCAGCACCATACCTGTGATTTTATGCTGAGTTCCATTTTACTATATGACTGAGGAAAGAAAATTCTTCAATTTGACTTAGGTAAGACTACGCATGATTTTCTGACAGACACAGAAAAGCTTGACTCTAATATTACTACAGCAGCTCAAGGTGGCCCTTAAAGATGGTAAAGAGAGGGAATAAGTCTTCAAGGGCACGTGCCTATCGAGGGAATCTTGTCTAATGTGGGTGCATACTGACTGGGCCTGATGTATGCCTCAGTGTTCAATTCAGGGAACTGGCTCAAAATCTTTTCAGAATGATCACAAAGCATATGATCTCTGTATCACACATATCTTTTGTATAGATAATGCTACCTTATGGGATGAAAGCCAGTAAAAAGTGTGACAATCCTGTAGGTTTCAGTTAACCAATTTCCTTATCCCCAATTATTGTTTATGAGTTCATCCATAAATGACTTTGGCAGTAAAAATAAACAATGCATTTACTAAACAAGATGGACCCTCCTCTTTGAGGTTAATTTCATTCTTTTCACTGGTAGGATCCAACCTACCAATAGCAAAAAGCACTATGAGTCTCCAGTGTGTCCTCATTCTCAAAGGTCAGCTGAAAGTATGATGGTAGCTTATTATATCAAAGATCTTTCCTTGAAGGAAGGGGATACATATGAGTGGTAGGGCTCTTGCTTAGCACTTGTGAAGTCCTGGGTTCAATCCTTAGTACCACAAAAATCAATACATAAAATATTTAGGGATGAGTTTGATCTCGTTGATATGCACACTAAGTCTCACCAATCCTTGTGTTTTATTGCACAGAGTTTACCTACATTGTACCCCAAGGACTGATAGAGTGTATGAAATATATTCAGTTCCTTACGTCTCCCATTTGGAACAAACCATTCACTTTAGAGCAAAATAGATTTAGCTGTGGCTCATTGCCATGAAACACATTTCTCAAACCAAGTAATGGATTTCCCAGGACTAGCAGGCTTCATCAAATGTTGAAAAAGGTCCATGAAATATCCTAAACTGTTGCTGATAATCCTTACCATGTCCAACACTACAACCAATTTCACCAGGATATTTAAATCCCTTAGGCTATCAATCAATACATGAATGATTATAATATCTCATGTTTTCTGATACCCAAATATACTTCATTATAATTTTTGATGCAAACTATCTAATGAACTGAGAGTAATGATTTTGCAGCTACACACATGAGGAGGCAGGACACGTTTATGCAACTGCATATAGCTGTTTCATACACGATCCAAAGAGGAGAAACGAGTAAGATGAGGTTGTTGGCATAGTGATGCTTCAGAATATGGACACCTTCATAAAGTGTGTGATAGATGAGCTAAGAAGAATGCTCTGTATTTTGTGATAAATTCAGAGATTTCCATTAGACATCCTTGTGTAAAATTATTGAAGACTATTTGGAGTTGTCTGGTAAGCTAACCAAATCCAAATAAGTGAATTTTCTCACACAAAATAATTATTACCTTTATTTTGACATAAAGAAGGGTGTAGTATAATTAGACATTAGAGCAGTTCTTAATTTTTATCATTCAGAACCAATGATTAACTAATTATTATTTTTTTTTTACAGCAACTAGCTATGTAAAGTGGCTATCTATGGAGAGTTGAGGGACTGATGTTTCAATTAATGTTTGATTTTTTTTCCAAGCAATTGCCTATGTCAGTAAAATAGATTATACCCAAAGTAGGGAAATTGGTAATCTGAGTACTGCAGGACAGAATGTACACACCAGGAAATGAACATTTGGAGAAAGCTTGTTCTTTTCAATAATTCACACTGTTGGTTTAGGATTCTACATGAAAAAGTGCAAAGTAATATGTATGCTTTATCTGAGAGTGGAATTTGGTACCAAGAGGCAGAAATGGAAGGGCCCAAAGATTAATCTTCTCCTTGTTAAACCTAATTTATCAGTAGTGAGCCAAAGCTTTGGTATGTATGGGAAGAATTTCTAAATGATAGGTTGTTGAGGTGATTGGCTATTTCTCTTTATTTTTTTGGCAAAAACCCCCACAATGCACATGTGTTATACTAAAAGTCCTCTGTGTAATACAGCCTTCCTGAGACTGTGCTTAGATTCCTAAGTCTGTCCAGCTGCCAGACTCACAGTGGTGGTCATCACCATCTGTTCAAATGTTAGGTTGTACTGACAATTAATGACATTCTACTCATCCTGTTGAATTTTCTGTAAAAAAAAATAATAAATTCAGGGAAATGTTAAATTTCTGGGTGACAATAAAAGTTGTTTGTGATGAAGACTCTGAATGATATATAATTATGCACAATTCAAATGATTCTAAGCCATATATTAACATTTGCTATCTCAAGTATGTTCTCTCCTGGAGTTATAAGGTCAGGGACAATAGTTCAACTTATTGTCCTTAACATAGTTCATAGTTAAAATGGCTTCTGCTACCATCAATCATGGGGTACAAGAGGGCCTATACCTATCAAACTCTCTAACAAAAAAGTAAGTGTTATCTCAATTTTCCAGGTGCTAACTTACAATCCATTGGAGAATCTGCTTCTCTTTTTCAGATAGATGCAGATCCTAAGAAGAGAGCTGCCCCAACATACCTCAAAAGGGGCCCTGACTGAAACTAAGGACAATTGGCGAAACAAGCAAGGGTGATGTTTTCCTGATGAACCGGATACCAGCACAAAGGGGAAGGAGACCAACACAGAGAAAAATCAACTCCTAACAAATCAGAAAGCCAGAGCCTCAGAGGCCCCCAACATCTCAGCAATGAAGCAGGCCAAAAATGAACCCAACATAGCTCAGGGAAATTTTGCAGAAGAGGGGGCAGAAAGAATGTCAGAGTCACATGTTGGGTCATGATTTGCAGAGACATTTATCATACCAATAACTGTGGGCTAACTCCACAATGCATGACCCATTTACATCAACAAGGAGGGTCCAATGGGAGGGGGTAGATCATAGATGAACCAACACAATGGTACCAAACTGCCTGTATGTGCTGAAAAGAAAACTAATAAATTAAAAAAAAAAAAAAAAAGGAAATTGAAAAAAAAAAGGCTTCTGCTTTGGGACCAATAAGACTCCTGTAACTACAAATTACTTACTAATAGTATTAGAGCTGAATTCTACATCTTTCCCCATACTTTATCCTCCCACACAAGATTCCCCTCCCTTTTTTGTCCTGTTCTGAATCTAGAACAGAACCCTCTTAAGAACTCTCCTAATTGTTCTTGGGAAGGGGGTGGACTGTTGCTGTTGGGATAGCAGTATTGTTATAATGGTACTAATGTGGTTAACAACAAGCTCAAATCACCAATGTTCTTTACTTCTAAGTTCGTTATTTCTAATTAAGTTGAATGGCATTTAGTTTTGAAACTGCCTTGCTTAAAAATTATTGACAGGTTTACAGTATTAGCAGATAGTAGTAACCAATGAGGGAGGTCGCTTGCTTTCTGGCATTCAGGCTTGTGTGGCAAGTTCTTTATTCATGAGCTATTTCCCCAGCCCTTATCCATCCATCCTTCCTTCTTCCCTCCTTCCCTCACTCCCTCCCTCCCTTCCTTCCTTCTTTTCTTCCTCTCTCCCTCCCTCTCTTCCTCTCTCTCTTCCTTGTTTCTTTCTTTTTCAGGACGAAGGGCAGTGCTTATTATTCGTATGTACAGAGGGCTCAGCAATATACACTCAGCCCAGTTTCTGTGGCAAGTTCTTTGGCCTTTTGCCTTTTTCAGCTCAGCAATGTGAGCCACAGATTTTTGGAGCCAGGATGTCGCCTCCTCCCCGACGACCAATCTCATCATATCTGTCGTTGTTGTAACTGGTCCTGATAGCTTCTACCAGTTCAGCCAGGGCTCCTTTGCCTTCCGAGTTGACCTGTGTGAAGGCAAGGGTGGTACAAGTCTTCCTGTGGGCAGTGTGGGACTCTCCACCTTGCCATATAGGGCAGGCGGGAACGCTCCTAGCTCCGTGGGAGCCACGGCACGTGCAATCGCCCCCAGCTGAGCCTTCGGTTCTCCGCCGAAGTCGTGATAGTGTTGACCACCTCTTCGAAGGGCAGGTGAACACTTAGTAGAGACATCCCCCTTTGCCAGCAGATTTTTCCTCAGCGCGGTCGACAGACAGCTTCTGCTGCTTCTCCTGCTTCGTCTCCAGCCTGCACTAGGGCACCAGCCTGAGCATCTGGGGTGGTCTTGGTGGTCCAGAGCAGGGCGCTTGTACAGAAGAACTCTTTGCCGCTGCAGCCATAGGTAAAGGGCCATTTTACAAAGCCAGTGACATCCCTTTTAGGCGGCATGTGCTGTGCCAAAATTCTTGGGCTTTTTCTCAAACAGTCCATTCAACATCTTTTTGGTTTCACTGCAATCGAACTCCAGACGCTTGTAGCCTTTTGTGTAGCTGGCTAATGTGGATCCTGGGGAATCGAACCTGGGTCTTTTGGCTTTGCAGGCGAAGCCTTAACCGCTAAGCCATCCCTCCATCCTGGCTTCCTGATTCTTTATGACAGCAAGGGCCACCTTCTTCCCCTTGGGCTTCTTTTCTTTCCATACCTTGCTTGGCTGGAGAAAATGTGGAAAATATTAGCGTTTGAAAAATATCAAGTTGCATTGAGGCTAAACATCTACACACCATTTCAAGAGGCAGAAATCCTGACCTTCAATCTTAACACTTGTTTAGAATAAAGATTTTTAGTTATTAGTAAATCAGATTAAGAAATGTGATGTATCTACCAGTGAAAATAGAAATCTAGAAGAATCTTTAGTGTGGTGGTTTGATTCAGATGTCCCCCATAAACTTAGGTGTTGTGAATGGTAGCTCCCCAGCTGATGGATATTTGGGAATTAACACCTCCTGGAGGGAGTGTATTGTTGGGGGCAGGCTTGTGGGCTTTATAACCTGTTTCCCCATGCCAATGTTTGGCACACCCTCCTGTTGCTGTGGTCCACCTTACGTTGGCCAGGGGGTGATGTCCACCCTCTGCTCATGCAATCGTTTTCCCCTGCCATTGTGGAGCTTCCCCTCGAGCCTGTAAGCCAAAATAAACCTCTTTTTCCCAGAAGCTGCTCTTGGTTGGGTGATTTCTACCAGCAATACAAACTGGACTGCAACACTTTGTATCTTGACAAAAAGGAGAACTTAGGAGATAGTTTGTGATGTCTCAAATACATACTGGACCTCTGTCTGCAGTGACTTCCAAAACGAGCTACAAGGTCGAATTTCACAGGTTAAGGATATAGTCTTCTACATGCCTTTCCTTAGTTCAGAAATCAGCCACATATTCGTTGAAAACGTGGAAGTTCTTTCTATGCCTTCAGATTTGATGATTTGTTGGAATCACACAAATATAAGAAAACATAACTAGTTGTGCTAGAGTGAAGCATATAAATCAATGCCAGTCAAAGGAAGAGGCACAGAAGGCCAGGTCTGGGGAGGGCCACAGCATGAGTGGTTCATGATTCCCAGACATGCTCTCCCTTCTGGACCCACAGATCTATGATGATGTGGAGATTATTGCCAACCAATGAAGCATATACACACTTCTTCTGAGGACTCCACTGAGACTTCAATGTCTGAGTATGACTGAATAAGTCATCAACTGCATAATTCAGCTCAATCCTCAGCCATTGTCCTTTGCGGTAAGGCCAGTGTGATGGATCTTAAAGCACCTACCTTCAAGTCACATAAGTGATTTTTTTTTTTCCAGTTGATCAGTTCCCCCCTAAGGTCAGGTCACTCCCACAGTCATGAGATGAGCAGATCATGTTATGATGTCCAGGAAAAAGAGAGGCAGAGAAAGACAGAGAAGGAGACAGAGAAATAGGGAGAGAAGAAGGCAGGGAGAAAGACAGACGGGGTGGGGAGAGAAAGAAAGGGAGAGACTGACTGACTTCTTAGTTAATCCCTGCTGCCATGCCCAGAGTGCTTTATTCATTTCCTAAGTGGCTCAATCCAGTCAAATCATTTGAAATTAAACATTACATATACTTTTCACTGTCCCCTAGATGTTAGGTTTGCCTGCTATGAGAGTATCCAAGTAGGCTGAGTGGAACAAAATACAGGAAGATTCTAAAATTTAACCAAACAATATACACATTCAATGACAAACAACCCAGAGTATTTATGGAAGAGTAGGGATTATGACAACCAGATCCTCTAACAAGGTCTCTGTCCCTTAGGGTGTATGTTGCTCCACACCCTTAATTAATTAGTTAAGATTTCTGGTCTGTTGAGGGTCCCAAGTCAGCTTGTGACCAAGTGAACAACAGAAGAGGAAACAAAAGCCATTATAAATCAAGAAACAACAAATAACAAGCCCAAAATATAGCTTATTTAAGAATTGCAAATCAGACTATCTATCAGATTTAACATATAATTTATCCTGATATGGAAGGTGCAATTAGCACTTCAGGTTTAGGCCTATATATCAGGCTTATTTGGCAGGTACTGATCTGGTGTAATCCCAGTTACATTTTGGGATGATTTGGGGCTCAGTTGTGCTGCTTTCCTGCTTGGGTCCCTCTTTGATGTACTGTATGTTCAGGTAGGCTGGCTGGGTCACTGGATTACTGCTCTGGTCACCTGGCGCTGGGTGCTGTGAGCTCCCTTCCCCTGGTCTCTGGTACTTGCTGGGTGCTTGTGCTGGAGGTGGGGGAGGGGAGGCTGTGGATGATGGCTCTACTTCTTCTGCTGGTCCACATGATCCTCTACCTTGTGATCTGCTCCTCCATTGTTCACTGTGGTCCTACCTTCACATTTCTTGATTTTTCGAGGAGCTCAGGTGTGAGTGTAAAATCCCCTCACCTAGCCTTTCCTTCAGCTCAAGCCAAGTCTTGCAGCTGTGGCCCCACAGACCTGCTGCAACTGCTGCTGGAACCGCTTCTGCCTGCCTCTGTGGGCTCGGGATCTCTCCTAGTTCTCAGCTGACATTGGTAATTCTTATACATACACCTCACTACTTAGTAGAAGAGTGTGTTTTGCTGTTTTTAGTTTTTTGTTTTTATTTCTTGTCTTTTTCTCCTCTAGGCTGCTTTGGCATGGTTCCTACACCGCCAACTTAACCGGAAGCCCTGAAGATAATTTATGATGTGAGATGGCTAAGAATCTTTTGGGGTCCGGGGATGGAATGTGATGGTTGGAACTGATGTTCCCCAATAGATTCGGGAGTTTTATTAAAGTTTGTAATTTAGACCTCCAGCCACCTGGCTGGTGGAAGTACCTCTGTGGGTAGATCCTAGTGTTTTTAACCCTAAAGTGTATTCTGGGGTGGATTTGAATTCCGGCCAAAGATTTGCAGTGTGCCAGCGTTCTGCTGGTTTGGATTTCCTGGGGTGTGCTGCTGATGGTGCTGTTGGAGATGGCTTTTCTCTCTGCTTGGATCTGTGGAAGGGGAGCAACTTCTTCTTCCCTTGATACGCAAGCTTTGATAAATCCCTTCCTCCCATAATTGTGCCTGGATTGGAAGTCCATCCCAGGAACATGAGGCTAACTGCTACAATGGATGAGGTCCCATAACAAAATATAAATTAACATAGAAATCACAGGTGCTGGTAAATCTCTGGTTGTCAACTTGACATGGTGGACATTGCCATCCCACATGCTGGATTCCTGGACTGTATAAAAAGGAGAAAGCTAGGTGAGCATGCAGCAACCATCACTCAGCTCTGCTTCCTCACTCTTGAGCTGAATGTTACCAGTAACTCCCTCCATGATGCCTTTCTTCCCACGATGCCCTATAACCTTGAAGTAAAAGATGAACCCTTCTTCAATTAAACAATTTTTATCTGAAGATTTCTTGTGTGTTTCTTTAACGTTCTGAGATACTTGGCAAAAACTAGAGGTCTTCTAAGTCTAATCATACATTCAAAGATGCTTCATATAGTTACAAAGGTGTGTTGTCAGGCAAAGATGTTGGCAGTAAACAACTCTTCAAGGAGGCCAATAATTTTCCAACATAATTTTGTCCAGTGCTCTGTCACTCCACAATCATGCAGTTTCAGTCAATCTGCCCCATCTTCAGTAGAGGCACTTCTTTACAGAATTTCACTTCCTGTGATGTTCCAGAGAAAACAGCACAGGAATCGCGCTGTCATCACCTGGATGATGGAATCCTCTTAGCATATAACCTTTCCTTCCTGCTTCTCCTTCACTTCCCCTCAAAGTTTCTGTCACGCAACACCCCCGCGGGCCCAGCTTTGAGGAGACAGCCTGTCCTTCTCCTTCGAGGACAAGCCCTGATTCCTTCCCACAAATTCATGTCTATTCTACAAACCTTTAGATAGTGGGAAAACTTGACTTTAATTCTGGTTGTATGTGATCCTGTGTCTTCAAACATTCCTAAGGATTTTATGTACACTGGAAGACAGAGTCCTCTCCTAGCACATGACCTTTCTGTCTAACATCTCCTTTCCTTCCCTACAAAGTTCCTGCCATGATGCCCACCCGCAGACCCAGCTTTGAGGAGAAAGCCCATCCTTCTTCAAGCACAGCCCCTGATTTGGGCATTCCTTTTTGGTAAGGTTTTGGCCAGTTAGAGAAGAAAAAGGCAGGGAAAAGTCTGAAGGATTTTCATGCTTCCTTGTATTTCTCAAGATTCAGCAAATCATGTTATATTTGGGGTTGTATATGTGAAGCCTATCAAATGTATGTAACACTAACTCTGTTAAATATTGATAGCTTCCTTCCTTTTTTGTCCTAAGTAATATTCATGGGTTGGCACATGGATAGTTACTCTCAGTTAACTAATGGATATAACAGCATACATATGCATAGACACTAAAGGATATGTGTTTTAGGAAGAGTGAGAATATGCCTCTTAGAGTCTGTCATTTTGGCATATCAACTATTTATTGCAAAAGGCCATTAAAAAATAAGTTACATGGGTAGAACCTTAAAAACAGGATGCATGGACAGGGGAAATGGCTCATTGGTTAAAGTGCTAACCTTGAAAGCATAGGATCTGAGTTCAGATCCAAGCACCAATGTTAACCTGAGTGGTTCATGCCCTAAGCCAAGTGCCGAGGGACTAGAAATAGAACAATGAGAGACCTTGCCTGTAAAAACCAAGATAGACAGGTAGAAAGATGACTCAGTGGTTAAAGATGATTGCTTGCAAAACCTGACAGCCTGGACTAGATTCTTCATAAACACATAAATCTAGTTGCACAAAGTGGTACATACTACACAATCTACACTCCCCAATAGCAAAAATATGCCCTGAGATACAAGCTTTCCTTTTGTATAGCAAATTTATATCTTCCAGAGGAAATTTATATTTGCAGAGAACCGCCCCCCTTCTGTGTAACAAGAATTTGAGGGTACTTAGCAACTCTTAACATATTACTTGCTTACAGAAGGCATTGACATAAATCTGCCCAAAACAGCTTAACATTATGCAACAATTCCCAACCTGCTGTTTACTATCCTGAATCTTGCCTTATTAGCCTCAAATTCTAAAATTGTTTTTCTTTTAACCCTCAATATTATATAAGAATAAATTTTACACTCCATATGAGTAGTTCATCTTTGAATATTCTTGTCTGTTATCTGTGCAAGGTACAAATTAATAATCTTCTATTTTTCTGTTCTTGATTTATCTTTGTCTAATCCCATTTGCATACTATCTCAGGGAGAATTTATAATAGGTAAAGGGAAAGATTTTTTTTTTCTTTCCTAGGGTGTATATTCATGTATATTATTTTTGCAAAATTAGGGTTTGTCTTTTTCAAAATGTGAAGACTAATTTTATTTTTTGAAGTTCAAGCTTGAATTATGATAGAACTGGATAATGCCAGCAAGTAATAAAGTCGTAGATATTTTTGTTTTCATCCTTGCAATGTGCAATGCTTTGGGGAATTTATTGCATAAACTCTGAGGGTAGTCTGGTAATATATCCCCAGTGGAAAACTTTCTTTGGGTACCACATAGACCACACATATTCTGTGACAACCAATAAACATTTCATTCTCAAATAAGTTATACTTTTATTCACAAATTGAGAATGCAGCTTAACTCACATCTATTAAAAAGTGAAGGGTGTCTTTCTAATTAAATCATGGTCATGCTAAATTGAAAGTCTAGCAAATATCTCTTTATTTGTACACTTACAAGTGGCAATAGCCCTCCAGGATAGGTAGAGAAGATACTTTCAGTCTCAATTTTTAAAGGTTTATTTGGGATATTAACTGGAAAATAAATGACTCAATATTAAATGTCATCTCCTGAATAAGTGAGCTTGTATTATCTATAAATATCTACATATTCCTCCCTGAATTGCATTAAATGGTAGATAATTAGTAGGAGATATATAGATTAACAAAGATTTTAATATCAATAATTTTGGGCTTTAAATTAAAAACATTATTTATTAAAGAGAGAGAGAGAAAATAGACACACCAGGGCTTCCAGCCATGGCAAATGAGCTCCACATACATGTACAACATTGTTCATCTGACTTATGTAGGGCCTGGAGAATTGAACCTGGATCCTTAGGCTTCACAGGCAAGCACCTTAACCACTAAGCAATCTCTCCAGCCTGATATCAATAATTTAAACAGAAAAAAAAAATCTTAGCAAAAATGAAAGGAAAATGGAGGAAGAAGGATCAGTGATTTATTTTAAAAAGCAGTCAATTCCAAATAGAAGTTCTTTGCTATTGAGACAGCTATAAGAAACAAGTGAGTTTATTTTTTGTGTCCTCATAACAAAAGTGAACATTGAACTGTCTAAAGTGATGACTGGCCAAAGTCTACGTATGATGACTTATGCCAGACAAACCCCTCCCAACTTTCTCTGAGAATTCTTATGTCCAGGAAACATGCTGTCAGGTATGATTTTGGATAATAATTTTTTAGAAAAATTGAGTAAACCGAATCAGAGAAATTATTCTAAGTAGAGATGTAGACCCTTAAAAAAGAAGTGTTTATTTCATACATTTTCTTTTTTCTTTTTTTTCTTCATTTCATACACTTATAATGAGGCCAGTGACTCATCAAAAATTCTATGAACAAGGAAATTAAATCATATTTGAGTCTACAATTCTAAAGAATGATGACAGATCTGGGAATAAACATAATTTTAAGGAAAAGATTCAGTTTGAATAAGAAAAAAAAATTAAATAAAATAGTGAAGCCATGAGTAACCAAGAGTCCCAGAAGAAATGCAGAATGAAGTGTGCAGAAGGAAAGTTCACAGATAACCTCATTGAATTTTCTCAGAAGGATAAGAAAATAGTGGATCCTGACTTAAATGCATGATAGAATAGTACAGACGGAACAAAATATCATAAGAAGCTCTTAGAAACTAGTGAGCTAGCCGAAGTGACAACAAAATGATAGACTTTCAAGACAAACTAAAAATATCCTCAAAGCAAAATCATGATAGTGTTTATAAAATATGTCAGGTAATAACTGGTAATGACTACATTTAAAGAGAAAAAATTGCTCTTTAAACATTGTCTATTTTTTTTTCAAATTTTTATTTACGGTTTTCATACATGAACATAAGTCAACTAGATCATCATCCCTTCCTAATATGTCGTTTTGTCCTCACTCGCTCTCCTTCACTGAGCTTTTTTCCAACTAGACCTTGCTGTTTTGATAACTTCTTTTCCCCCCTTTGGCCTCCACCAACCATGTCAAGAGGTTGATGAGGTCAATTTTGTGGAGGACTTGTGGAGTCAGCAATAGCTGGTATGAGCTCATAATGTCACAATCTCTGTGTCCAGCAGATAGTGTCCCAGGTCCTCCACCCCATCCTTAAGCTTGATATTAGTTATTTCTGGTTTTTATCATCTGCCTATTTTCTAAGCTCATAATTCTAGGTTTAATTAGAAACCACATGTTTTAGTACTAATTAATAGATTGTTCTTTAGATATCATTCCTCTTCATGTGCACTGTGATTCTTTTTTTTTTTTCAAGGTAGGGTCTCACTTCAGCTCAGGCTGACCTGGAATCCTCTGTGTAGTCTCAGAGTGGCCTCGAACTCACGGTGATCCTCCTATCTCTGCCTCCTGAGTGCCGGAATTAAAGACGTGCACCACCATGCCTAGCAACACTGTGAATCTTCTGTTGTTGTTGTTCATTTTTTAATTTATTTATTTGGGAGCAACAGAGAGAGAGAATGGGTACGCCAGGGCCTCCAGTCACTGCAAACAAACTCCAGATGCGTGCACCCCCTTGTGCATCTGGCTACCATGGGTCTTGGGGAATCGAGCCTTGAGCAAGGGTCCTTAGGCTTCACAGGCAAACGCTTAACCACTAAGCCATCTCTCCAGCCCAACACTATGGATTCTTTATGGATGCTTCTATCTGATCTCTCCTGAACTGCTGAATCAGCCCTCCACTCTGCATCTGCCTCTGAGTGCCTGTGTATATGTTATTTCTAATGTTTCTTTTCTAGACAATTATATTGTGACTATTCAGACTATTTTCTTGTTCCTATTTACTGATTTAAAGAGAGGCAAACTGTTATGGAAATTTTCAATAAAAACATTTAGAATAATACAACTAAAAAGGAGAGTCAAATTGGGTTTGGGGAGGTAGATCAGTCAGGAAAGTGCTTTCTACACATGCCTGGTGGCCTGGGTTCAGATTCCTAAACTCATATAAAAAACTGGCTGTGTTGACTCATACGTGTAATCCCAGCCAGCTACTCTGGCCAAATCAGTGAATGTTAGGTTCAGTGAGAGACTGCGACTGAAAGAATCACAGCAATAGAGGAAGACACGTGAAAGTCAACCTCCGGCCTCCACATGCAATTGCACCACATGCTCGCCCAAACACACATGCATGCACACATATTGACATACATGTACACCATACACAAAAAAATACAGGGAGATACGTTATTTAGCTTAGGTTACATGGTTCCTGTCTCCCCAGCTTGACTCATGTTTTCACCTTCATGCTCTGCTCCACACAAGTTCTTAAGCTAAGTTGTATTAAAAGTTTCAATGTTTCATCCATAATTAGGATTTCCATTTTATTCCTCCTTGGAATTATTTTTCATCCTTGTTTGGTTTTCTCTCTTGCTTGTCTACTTTGAGAGCTCAATTTATATCTAAGACTCAGCTACGAAACATCAAACACTTAGAAATGAAATATACTAAGGTTTAAGAATTTTTAAAGCATGTGTATTTACTTCTACAGAGATGAAAAGTTTTGGGGTAATACTTTTCAATGGGCATTGAAATAGAAATTGTTTTTGTTTGTGGCCAGTAATGCTTTTGAAATTATTATTTTATTAAAATATCTAAACATTATTTTAAATAGTTTGGTAAGTGAATAGAATGAGCCATTAACATAGGCACAGAATGAAATTGGCTGTTGATTGTGGAAGGAGAATAAGATGGCAAAGTAGGAAAAGGAAATCCATTTAACTTTTACTCATTTGTAGTGTTCAGAAAGTAGATACTCTAATTTTTGTTGTTGTTGTTGTTGTTTTGTTTTGTTTTTCAAGGTAGGGTCTTACTCAGCCCAGGCTGACCTGGAATTCACTATGTAGTCTTAGGGTGGCCTCAAACTCACAGCAATCCTCCTACCTCTGCCTCCTGTGTGCAGGGATTAAAGGTGTGCACCACCACGCCTGGCCTGATTTTGTTTTTATACTGCAGCATAAACTTTTTTTTTTTCTTTAAGGTTCACGAACATGAAAACTTTGACATTCCTACCTGTAGATGTATAAGAATGTGTAAAGAATTCTAAAGTGACTGAGATTTTACAGGCAGCACATGAGTAAGTAAAACAAAGCTTTGTCATTAAAAGCAGCAAGCAATCTTCTCTGGAGCAATAGAACTCACAGGGCTCCTGTCCAGTCACTCATGGAGGGATGTGTTATGAGGATTGGCTCACTTTTTCTTTAACTATTTTTATTTATTTATTTGAGAGCAACAGACAGAGAGAGAAAGAGGCAGATGGAGATAGAAAGAGAGAGAGAGAGAGAATGGGCACGCCAGGGCTTCCAGCTACTGCAAACTCCAGGCGCGTGTGTCCCCTTGTGCATCTGGTTAACGTGGCTCCTGGGGAATCGAGCCTCGAACTGGGGTCCTTAGGCTTCATAAGCACTTAACTGCTAAGCCATCTCTCCAGCCCTGGCTCACATTTTTACAGAGGGCAAGAAGACCCGTGACAGACCATCTGCTGGCAAGAGCACCATGGAAGCTTGACCAAAGACCTGAAGGTGAGAATGATGGAAGATGCTCCTTTATGTCTGAGGGTCAACTCTGAGAATGCAGAGGTGAGAGTCAAATTATGCCTGGGACAGAGCCAAGATTTCTGTTGTCCCAGGGCAAAGATGCACACTCCAGTTCCAGACGAAAGAGGAGTCATCCTTCTCTGTAACCCCAGCGCTCAGAGGACTGAGGGAGTGATTCTTTTCCCTTTGGTGAGGGAGAGTCACCCTCACTCTAGTGGTTCTGCATGCACAGATGTATTCATAAATAATGCATTGTACCTTAACTCTTCTTGGTACCTTACATCAGTAAAGCTGACACCTAAAGTTAACTGTTCACAGACTAGACAGAAGCTAAGTAGGGAAAGGATGAAAAGATAATTTGCTTTGTATACTAATTTTTACAGAGTTTTGCAAGTGACAACAAAGCTGGCTCAGACATGAAGCAAAAGATGAACACAATATAAAACAAATTGTAAACATTTGCAAATGTGTTACTTAACCTTTCTTTCTTCCTCTCCCTTCCTCCCTTCCTTTGTTCTTCTCTCCCTCCCTCTCTCCCTCTCTCTTTCTCGTTTTCTCTCTCTTTCTGAGAGAGAGAGTCCCAGGGCCTCCAGCCACTGGGAAAAAAAAAAAAAATACTGCAGATTCATGCTCCATCCTGTATATCTGGCTTACCTGGGTACTGAGGAATTGAACCTGGGTCCTTAGACTTTGCAGGCAAGTGCCTTGACCGCTAAGACATCTGTGCAGCCTAAATGTGATAACTTTCTTAAACCTAATAAAGTGCCGCGATTACATAGATTAAGTAAGAGTGTGTGGAAAGGCGGGGAAAGGGGACACATTCATAGGGAGCAAAGCAGCATGGTAAACATGCTAATTATGCCCAAACCCACCTGCACTTTCAATGTCATGCACATCTCTGGCTGAACAGCCTCTATTTATGTAATTTAGAAAAGATTCTCATAGGAAGAAAAGGGAAGGAAGCAAGAGAACAGTTTAAGAAGCTGAAGGGAAGCTGTAGGGTTCACAGATGCAATGTTAAGATCATAAGTGTATATGAGCGAATACATTATTATGCTTTGCAAGGAAGGACAGGTACACGAATGGAGCAAAAATGAGGCTCAATCAGACCAACACAGATAGCCCACATGACTCGTGACAAGGTGACATTAGTCAAGGAAACAATATATAAATGCTGAGTTTGTCAATATACAGTACTGAGGAGGATGAGATAGCCATATGAAAGTTTTAATGGTCATGATTATTAGAAATCAATCATAGATTTAAATAGATAAATAGCCTATAAGGAAAAATATCAGGAAATGTATACAATTTTGACTGGAAAATATTATTTATGTGGTACATTTAAAGCACCAACAATAAGATTCAAGTTAGCACATATTAAAATTAAAAGTCACAAATTTCAACATATATATATATAAAATCTATGCAATGGGAAAAGAGACTTGTGATATTTTCAATTGGCAAAGGACTTAACTGCAGGAAATGTGGAAAGTCCTAATTATAAGTAAAAATTAAGTCACCTTAAAGGAAACAGACCCAAAAGACTGACAATATTTAGAAATTTATATTGTAGTATTTCATGTCCCTGTAGTGTCTTTTTGGATTTTCCTGCAGCAGTGCTGGGGAGATGGCTGTAGAGAGAGCTCAGCTGTTCAGAGCATTTCCCTGAATTTCACTGTAAGCCCAGACACGTAGACACAAACATGCATGGCGCTGGAAAAGTGGCTCTGTGGTTCAGGAGCTTTCTGGCAAAGCATAAGGACCCAGGTTTGACTCCCCAGTACCTACGTAAGCCGGATGCACAAGGCGGAGCATGCATCTGGAGTTTATTTGCAGTGGCTGGAGGCCGTGCAGCATCCGTTATCTTTCTATCTACCTCTTTCTCTACTCACAAATAAAAAGATGAAACAGTTTGTTAAAATGTGTGAAAGAACTGGTCCTAATGCTGTGAAGTGCCCTGAAGCATGCTGTATGGTTTAATATATGATCAATTTTAAATGTTCTATCTATGTATGAGTATGAAATCCTTGCTATAATTTTTTTATAATTTTTTAAATTTTTATTTATTTATTTATTTGAGAGAGACAGACACAGAGAGAAAGACAGATAGAGGGAGAGAGAGAGAATGGGCCCGCCAGGGCTTCCAGCCTCTGCAAACGAACTCCAGACGCGTGCGCCCCCTTGTGCATCTGGCTAACGTGGGACCTGGGGAGGCGAGCCTCGAACCGGGGTCCTTAGGCTTCACAGGCAAGCACTTAACCGCTAAGCAATCTCTCCAGCCCCCTTGCTATAATTTTATATCATTTGGGGCTGTTTGGAATTGAACATAAAGCCGTACATCTGTTAGGCAACTACTGTACCAATGAGGCATCCCCCTAGCCAGAATTACTTTTGATATTTAGTTCTGCTATCTCTACTAAATATTCCTAATTTAATTTATTGTTTAAAGCAGCTATACGTTTATAATTATGTTTGCTTAAATCATAAAAAAAATGTTTAAAAATTGTTCCATATAGATTTTATATTTACTGTTAAGTTTTCTAAGTTTCAATATTTATTGCATAAGCAATAACCATTATTGCATTGTTGAGTTATGTGTATTTCATAATCATCTGTCATTTCTAATGTATATTTTATGAAGTTCACTTCCTAAAATTAATGTATCTATAGTAAATACTTATTAATATCACCTGCATTTTTACTGTCCCCTTCAATCAACATATTTACCCCTTATGTTTTATGTGAATATTTATATATATATATTTATTTATTTCATTTTATTATTTATTTGTTTTATTGTTTATTTATTTTGCTTTTTAAAATATTATCATTTTTATTTTTTATAATTTAATTAGACTTATTTGAATTCTTACCCTTTCTTTTTATGTTTATTACTATTTTTATTAACAAGATGTTTTGTATGGATACATCATCTATTGGTACCCTGCCCCCATTCTGTTGGGGATGCTCCTCAATGGGGTTGCAGGTATTCCCTATGGGGTTGTGGTTGATGCATTGTGGGAGCAGCAGACAGGTATTTTGGGGAAAGCAATGCCTCTGGGCATGATATCTCAACCAGTGGCTCTTATAATCTTTCCACCACCTCTTTGGCAAAATTGCCTGAGCCATGGTGGGTGAGTCTTAAAAATACTTCAGTAATGAGCTCTTAGGAGCCTCTGGATCTCTGCTTAGGTAGGTGTTAAGTATCCTCGGGGTCAGTCTCCTTCACCTGGTGTTGATTATCAGGTTCAGCATGGAAGCAGCTCTCTTGCTCATCTCCCCATTCCTTGTGGATTCAGCTGTAGCTTGGCTGAAGTGTGAGGCATAGTTTATTTATTTATTTATTTATTTTTTGAGGCAGGGTCTCATTCTAGCCCAGGCTGACCTGGTATTCACTATGTAGTCTGATGCTGGCCTCAAAACTCAGTGATTCTCCTACCTCTGCCTTAGGAGTGTTGGGATTAAAGCTGTGTGCCACCATGCCTGGATTATGTGAATCTTTTTAAAGCTCAGCGCAGTCATGTGCTGACTTTAAAAAATGAATCTATACTGTCAGATTCTTTAAACTATTTTATTTTTGCTCTTTTCATTGATTTTTATTCCTCTCCTCACATCACTCTTATAAGATTTCTCTCATTTATTACATTAAAGGAAGTTGTCTTCTTTTTATTGGTTAGTTGAATGACTGATTGATTGAAATGATGTCTCACTACATAATCCAGGCTGGCCTCAAACTCTCAGTTCTTCTTATGCCTCAGTGCTATAAGTGCCAGAATTACAGATGTGGTCCAGCACGGCCAGTAAAGATATTATATTACATGTTTGGAAGGAATATATTCTATTTCTGTGAGCAAATATGATACTTGAATTCTTATAATAGTTTCTCATCATGCCTACACTCATTCAAAATCTCCATTGACTCCAAAAATGTATATATACTTGTCTTCGGTTGTCTTCATGTCTTGCTATTTTGTCTAACATGTTGGAACCATCCTTTGGTAACCACATTTGTTGGCTGTTATGATTTTAATCATTTGAAAGGCAATTCCTTCATAAGCTCTTGGGTGAGATCTGTTGGCAGTAAGTAGTCCCATTATCTGAGCTCACTGTGTTTTGCCTTCCTTGGAAGTTTCACTGGACTTGGATTTTGAGTTGAGAGTTATTTCCATGCAACATGTGAGGATCTTGGAGCACTTTCCTGGCTTTCCTATGCTATCATTTTCTCCAATTCACTCTAAAACCTCTGTTTGGTTTTCATAATCTTAAATTTGACTACAGCATTCACTTTCCATATATCCCCTGACTTGCACACTTTAAAGAAATATGCTTTATTGACTCTGTTTCCTTCTTACTTTTTAAAGTATGCGTTGCCATTTTTTAAAACATTGATGCTTTTTATTGATTGATTGATTGATTATGGTTCTGGTATTCGAGTACGGGGAACCTTACATTCTCAGCAAAAGACCCATTATTGTGCTTTATCTATATACTTTCTCTTTTAAATTTTATTTAAATTTTGTGTCTTGCTCTGTTGTCCAGGTTTGCCACAAACTTGTAATCCTCCTGGTTCTGTCTAATAAATATCTTTGATGACATTCACGCATCAGCCATATGAAGCTTACTCCACAATTTTTCATTATTGAAGTTCTGTTTCATACATGTTTCAGTAGTTACTGCATAATGGTTAAGTGATTTATTGTTGAAGTGCTAGGGATTAAACCAGGGCTCCACCCATGCTAGGAGAGCACTTCCCCTCGGTGTTCCATCATCTGCCCTTATTTGCATTTTCTATAGTTTCCAAGGTTGTTTTCTTAGACCAAGTCTTGGCTATTTAACTATTTGATATAATTTAATTATACTATTTACGTCTTATTATATACTATAACAATAACCGTAAAATACATTTATTTTGTTTGTTCATTTCTGCCATAACCTTTGTCTTGGTAGCTTGCTTGAGTCATGATTTTAAATTTATATTTGGTTGTTTTTAGGATTAAGCATCTTGAATGCATGAATCCAGGTAATTCCCCTAATTTAGGAAAGCCTTCAATTTAAAGTTTCTCAGATAAAAGTGATGGTATTCATTGAGGTACATTTAGCCTCTTTGAAGATAGCAGAAAAAGTCCAGGTAAAATTAAACTGTCCAGCTTATGTGTCAAGGTGCAGAGTAAATTTACTGACATTGTAGTGTTCTCTAGCTGTCTCATTTTCTTCAGCCTTATTACTCATCAGTCATGGTCCCTTGGTCTTGTTTTCACTTAAAACTGATTTTTGTCTCTGTGTAGTGGTGGAGGAAGGCATAGGTAATTTTTCACAGATTCCCATTGTCTTTCAATGTATGCACCTTGTCCAATCCATGATTCAACTTGAAGTAAAATCTTCTTGTTGTTTTGGGCAAATGTTTTGAATTACATCAGTAACACTTTCATAGGTGAAAACAACTTTATTAGTTGATTCTTATCAAGAAGGAAATTTTAACTCTGCCTCTTCCACCAATACCTACACTATTATTCCACTTGTAATCTTTGGTAGTTTTCAATTTAATTTTAATATAACCTTCAATTAGTTTTAGTGCATGTTGTTAGTTATGCAGAATAACAATATGTTGATTATTCCAATTACTTGAGATTTAAAAGTTGATAGGATATGTTGTAAGCACCAAATTGTGATAAGATGAAACAAGTAATTTAGGAATCTAATGACAAGCGGTTCTAACAAATTTTCCAATTAATGTTTGTGTTTTTCTGTTCAAGGAAAATGTCATTAAAATTAGTTAAAATAATAGCTTTTTAAAATAGTATGGAAAATGTATTTGATACTTTTAGATGTAATTCATCTGAGCAGCATACTTAATAAAGCATAAATCTCTATGTATTTAAATGCTCATATCTCTTATGCTTTTTATAAATTGATTTTAAGAATGAATTATTTTTATATATTGTACTTTATTTATTTATTTTTTTTTCTTGTTTGTTTTTATTTATTTGAGAACAACAGAGAGAGAAAGTGACAGAGAGAGAATGGGCACACCAGGACTTCCAGCCACTGCAAAAAAGATCCAGATGTGTGTGCCCCCTTGTGCATCTGGCTAATGTGGGTCCTGGGGAGTTGAGCCTTGAACTGGGGTCCTTAGGCTTCACAGGCAAGCGTTTATCCACTCAGCCATCTCCCCAGGCCACTTTATTTATTTTTGAGAAGAAAGAGAAAAAAAAGAGAAAGAGAATGAGAATGGGCTTGCCAGGGCTTCCAGGCACTGCAAACCAACTCTGGATGCATGTGCCCCATTGCGCATCTGGCTTATGTGGGTACTAGGGAATTGAACCTGAGTCCTTAGGCTTTGCAGGAAAACACTTAGCCATCTAAGCGATCTCTCCAGCCCAAGAAGGAATTATTTCTATATGGATAAATAAGTTGGTGTAGTTTATAGTTAAAGACTGAAAGGAGAGAACTAGACAAAGGGAGGGGCATTTCATCCTACAGGAGTTAAGAGGGAGGCTGATGTTGCTGTAGATGTGGTTGCTCCGCCTCTGAAGGAATGGGTGGGCCAGAGAAGAGGAAATGACTTAGCAAGGCCACAAAAGTCTGACAAGGCCGCTTGGTGTTAATCTTCAGGGAGATGGTTTGTAGTTTAAATACCAACTACATTTATTATAAAAACATCTCTGGTACATGCACAAAAATGTCTTGTATGCATTCTTCTTCTATTCTCTCTCTCTCTCTTTCTCCCTCTCTCTCACTGTGTACATGATTGATCACATGTGCAAATCAATGATTGGTCTCGACTTAGTATTTGGATGGGCCTAACTCAACTAGGAATATTGTCACAGAAAGCAGTTCCATAAATCAAATGTATTTGTTATATATGAAATCTGAATCCCTATCACTCTGAAGTCCTGAAGATATGAAAGACGTTAGTAAAAAGGTAAATGACAGCCTATTATGTGGGAAGATTGGTCAAATGATTTTTGTCTAAAATATTGTTGATGAGAACAAGGAGGAGGAGGAGAAGGATCTGTTGAGGATAGTATTGCATCAGAACAGTAGTGTCAGCAATATTCCGAGAGGAGGAGGTGGCCGTTGTCATACACAAATTGCAGTTGTTGAATTCAGAGGATCTGTTGGTGCAGAGTGATAACACAGCCAGGGAACAGGGAAAGTTGGGTTCTTTATAAATCAATGTTCAGATCAGTCAGTCCTACACAAAGAAGTTGCTAGGTATATAAATGGATACTACAAACATCCTAAATATGTGATAAAAAGAATTTGATATTTTTATTTTCCTAGAAAAACTAACAAATTCCTTCATGGTAATTTATATTTCTTTCTTATTTTATTTTATTTATTTATTTGCAAGGGGAGAGAGAGAGAGACAGAGAGAAAGAGAGAGGAGAGAGAGAAAGGGAGAGAGAGAGAGAGAGAGAGAGAGAGAATGGGCATGCCAGGGCCTTTAGCCACTACAAACAAACTCCAGATGCATGTGCCCTTCGTACATCTGGCTTAAGTGGGTCCTGGGAATCAAAACTCATCCTTAGTTTCACAGGCAAATGCCTTAACTGCTAGGCCATCTCTCCAGCCCAAAATATTATGTTTAAGATGAAAATTTATTTTCATGAATAGTGGAGAAAGGAAAGATGTAAGTGATTTGTATGGGCTTTATGAGACAGAATATCATCTTTCTCACTCTTTTCTCTCTATGCAAGTGTATCCATATTTGTAAAATTTTAGTATATATGTATAATTTCTGCATTGATATATTGACTATTGAATAAAATGAGAACATTTGGGTCCATACTGAGAAAATTTCAAGCAGAATACAAATTGAAAAGGACAGTTATCATTTCCAAGAGTCTTTTTTTCCCCCTTTAATTTAGGTATTCCTTTAATCATTGCTCCTCCAGTCTTCATCTCTACAACCCCAATTGCTTAAATGTAGATGGACAATACTAATTGCCAAATCAGAAATTATTAATTGTAATCCAAAAGTGCAAAGCCAAACTTTTGGAAAAGGGAATTTAACTTTTACAACAGAGAAAATAGTTTAAAAATTAATCATAGTATTTTAAACAAGAGTACTAAATATTAATCCATTGATGTTTGTCAGTGGCATAACTAATTTTAGAAAAATGAAATCAAAATCACCAGAAAAAGTAAATATCTACATTGAAAATAACTTTCTTGGTTTTACTTCCACACAAAACTGGAATTTTTAGTTTAGTCGGGAACTGGAAGTGTCACTATAATGTTTCAAATAAAGAAGTAGATGTAGTGATAATAAATAAAGGGAACCAGTGGCTTGTTCTGGACACGTAAGTAACTGAAGTCATCAGACAGTCAAGGTACCTGAAGTGAGCGGGCACACCAGCATGGAGAAGCTGTTCTCAGCTCTGGTTTACCAGAAGCAGGCATTTCCGAATGCTGCGTGAGTCTGTGGCGACATCCGCTAATATTTTTGGTGGTTGTTCTGAGATTGGGTCTCATGCATGTCCAGGAAGCCATTGGCTATGGAGTTGAGGACATCCCGACCCTCCTGCAGCCTCTGCCGGGACCGGCTGAGATCACAGCCACACTTCCCAATAAACCGTTGTTTGATGAAGTGGTAGAACGGGTTGTCCTGAGGGTATAGGTAGAACCAGGTTCATATTCTTCTGTGACATTTTTTCTTCAGAGTCCCTTGAAGCTACTCACAGGAGAGATGGGATGGAATCTCACCCAGACCCCCGCATCCTACCCCCTCCAAAAAAAAAGAAAAAAAATCTTCTTGTGCTGAGTGGGAGAGAAAAATAAAGACCAACTCTATGGCTCGGCTCAGCTCAATCCACATTCATCATCCTTCCTATGGAGAAAGAATCAGCAAAGAAAAGACATTTATGTATATATATAAAAAATAGACTACTGCTTTTATACTGTTGGAAATCTACTGCATTCAGATGGATCCTTCTTAAGATGAAGGCCTATGGCTTCTTCCCAGCAGTAGTCCCTTCTGGGTCAGAACCTTAACACTTAAACAGGAGCCACAGATAGTCCTCTCGTTCTCTCTAAACCACAGCTGGCAGTTAGAGACATTTGAAGCCTGTTGTGGCAAGCTGAAAGCAATCATGGCTATACAGGACAGGGAGGCCCTGATGCCATGCGTGACTCAACCAGGCTTCAAAGGATGCTTCTGTTGATGACAATGTCCGCAAAACCTTCCACGGAGACTTTTCCCACTGCCTCATTTTCCCAGAATGCCCGACTCTGACCACTGCACAGCCTTTCTGGGGAGGAGATAGAATACACCACATCATCTTTGCTGGGCGCCCAGCAAGATGCCCGTGTGCTCAGGGCACAGCTGGCGAATGCTCAGCTTGGCACCCAGAGCCGAGTACGAACAGAGCAGAACATCTGAACTTGCGCAACAATGCCAGGGATTCTTATCACACACGTCACTGACATCTCAGGAAGAAAACACAAAACACAATGTGGTGGGAGAAATGCTTAAAGAAGGGTCCTGAAGTGAATGACGATGCAAACCATGAAGGAAAGCAACTTACGGAAAGTCAAGCTGGGCACGTAACAAGATAAAGCAGCACATATAGACAATCTCTGGCTTTTAGGCTGGTGTGAAAATGTAATACACACTTGGGAAGATAGATAGAGTAGATACTGGTACTATCAGTGGTCAAGTCTTCCCATTACAATTGTACAAAGAGGCTTAGCTCGAATAGCCAAGAGCAGTGATGTCACCATGCCAAGCGCAATGAAGCACACAGCATCCTGAACATTTCCTTTCCCTATGAAATACTTCAGCAAGCTTGGGGCGAGGTATTATCTTCGGAGATTAAAAACAAGCTTAAAGTATGATCTGAGAACCATACTATTTAGTCATTATGCAAATTCACTGAAAACATGCACTTGTTCAAAAACTTATGGCAACTTCATTCATAGAATTCAAAATTTGGAAGCAATCCTTTCCTTTCAACACCGAGAGTCATTCATGGTATATCCATACAGTGGAAACAAAAGGCAAACCTAAATGGTTAACATATCTTGCGATATTATTCATGTTTGTTACTCAAAAAAGTCTCTTGTAACAAAAATTAAAAGATCGGTATTTGGCACGGGTTTGAAGAAAGAGGAGAGATTGACTATAAAAACTGGTCACAGGGATGATGAAACATTCTATATGGTTCTTGTGGTTAATATGCTATTTTTAAATTACATTTTTCATTTATTTATTTGAGAGAAATAGTGTGTGCACACATGAAAGAGAGAGAGTGAGGGAGGGAGAGAGAGACAGGGAGGGAGGGGAATTGGGATTGCCAGTCCCTCCAGCCACTTCAAACAGACTGCAGACGTGGGTACCCCCTTGTGCATCTGGCTTACGTGGGTCCTGGGGAGTAGAACCTGGGTCCTTTGGCTTTGCAGGTAAGCGCCTTAATTGCTAAGCCATCTCTCCAACCCTGCTATGTTATTTTTTACATTTAGTAAAACGTATAGAACTGTCATTTACTGTATATATGATTCTATATAAGGGTGAAGAAAGTAAAACTAGTGCACATATAGTCATAAACTTTAAGAAAACTGAAATCAGCTACATTAATATTGAAGGCCCTGGGGAAAAGGTACTGGATAATTATCTAGAAAACAATAAGTTAGCCAAATATCATTAGAATAAGTATTAAGGAAATTAATTAACAGTATAATCGAGATAAATACATTGTATCACTATGTGAATTACATATTGTGAAATAAGAAAAAAACATATATTTAATGCAATACCTATAGAGCAGATCTAAGTATTTTATTATTGATTATTAGTATTATCACTATTGCGTGTGTATTTATGTGTGTGTGTGTGCAGTTGCACATGTGTGTGCAGGTGTGTATGCCCCGTGTGTGTATGAGGCCAGGGGACAACCTCACGTGTCATCCGTAGGAACACCTTTCATACAGGCTCGCTAACTGACCAGGAGCTCAGGGAGCTGCAAGTCTAGGTGACCGTGAGCCTCAAGCATCCTCCAGCATTCACCTTCTGAGCACAGGGCTTACGTGCGTCTTCCCTCACACTGGGCATTGGACGTGCTTCACACTCAGGTCTTCGTGCTTGCCTGGCATCTGATCAACATGGCTGTCTCTCTAGCTTCGTTCGTTTTTATTAACATATCAATATTAGAGTTGGTTGGTTCACCTCAAAATTAGGTTGATAAATTTTGGTAGGAATTACATAGAACTTACTAGTTCAGTTCACAGATGAATTTCCACATTAAATATCAAGCCATCCAGTCCATGGACATGAAATACCTTTTATTACCACAAGCTTTTCTTATTTCCCTAAATAATGGTTTGTTAGCATCATGTTCAAGGTGCCAACTTTTAAAAAAATATATATTTTATATTTATTTATTTATTTGAGAGTGAAAGACAGAGAGACAGAAGGAAAGGGAGAAAGGGAAAGAGAGAATGGATGTGACAGGGCCTCCAGTCACTGCAAATGAACTCCAAATGCATGCACTACTTTGTGCATCTGGCTTACATGGGTCCTGGGGAATCAAACCTGGATCCTTTGGCTTTGCAGGCACATGCCATAATCAGAAAGCCATCCCTCCAGCCTGGTTCCAACTTTCATTCACTGCATTCTGAAATATTTTACATTTTGTACTTTTTTAAAATGGAATTATGCAAGTCTTGTTTATACTTAATAATATGCTACTACTGTGTTAATTGTTGTTTCTAATTTCTTTTTCCTTCTCATCCCATCTCACATACGTTTTCATTGCGATTACAATGCTTCTTAAGTATTTCTTTCAATCTTTTTTTTTTTTAATTTTTATTTATATTTTTAGTTTTTGGTTGTTCAAAATAGGGTCTCACTCTAGCTCAAGATGACCTGGAATTCACTAGATAGTCTCAGGGTGGCCTCAAACTCATGGAGATCTTCCTACCTCTGCTTCCCAAGTGCTGGGATTAAAGGCATACACCATCATGCCTGGCTTACATTTTGATATTTTTAACCTACCCCCCTTGCTAGTGATCCAATAAAAAATAAATTCTGTTGATGTTGGGCAGCAGTACTGAGTCCTGCTCCCAGCTAACCAAACCAGTAGTGGGAGTAAATCTCAGTGTGGCGTGTTGCTAAGCTATGGAGTTTGACATGAAGAACTTCAGTAGTTACTCATTCAGTCTAATGAAATTGATGACATTATACCAGGGGAAAAAAATGTCTAAACTTTTTGCCAGTGTGAGGAAATCTCTCATTATTTCCAGGTTATTTCTGTTTGGTTTCTTTGTGTGTGTGTGTGTATGCGTATTGCATTGTATACACACATGTGTGAAGATGCATGTGGTCAGCAGTGTGGCTGCCAGAGGAAAATGTTGAATTTCCTCCTCTACCATTCAGATATTTGCTTTCTGGAAATAGATTCTCTTCTGAACCATAGACTACAGCTTTCCCATGCCCCGATGTTTCTGCAGTCTCTGATCCCCACAGCACTGAGGTTACAGGCACGCATGGCCATGCCCAGCTATTTATGTAGGGGTCAACTCAGATGGCCTCAGGCCTTCACAGACTTTCATGCTTGCGTGGCACATGCTCATAACCACTGGGCATACACACAGCCTAGTTTTTTTTTTTTTTCTTCATTTTCTTATGGACTAAAAGAAATTTCAGTTTCAGAGCTTAGTAAGCTACAGAAAACATTTATTTGCATTGTAGCATTTATAACTTTATCTTATTCATGACATATAAGACTAGATTAACTTTTAATTGTAGAGGTATAAGATGTTTTGGGGGCTGTGGAGATGGGCCAGTGGGCAATGTCCTTGCTACAGAAGCATAAGGAACTGAGTTCAGAAACTCAACACCCACATCAGTGCCAGGAGGAGGGGCTGGCACGCTTGTGATCCCAGGGATCAAAAGCAGGAGATGGGATTATCCAGGTGAGCTGGCTGGCAAGTCTAGCTCAATCAGTGAGCTCTGGGTTCAAGTGAAAGACCGTGCGAAAATAGACTACTGTAATCAGGAAAAGCTGAGTAGTGGGCCCAATGCCCAATCATCCTGGGCATTAGTGCCTTGGCAATTTTAGTCAGAAACCAACAGGTAAACCTCATTTATATCTGAGCCATCTTTTCATGCAGTAAAGTTCTATAGAAGAGAACAGATCCTGAGGAGTATTTAGTTCCTGGAAAGAAAGTAAACACAGCGAGGGGATATCCCAGGAAAGTGAGCACGTGTCAAGGTGAGTAACACTCGCCTGCTGCAGTGTAACGTACGCACAGTGCAATGTAGAAAACAGAGAGTGACGCCTTCTCAGAGATCCTAGTGTTCTTATTTTTTTAATATTTATTTTTATTTATTTACACACAGAGAAAGACAGAGAGAATGGCCTCCAGCTACTGCAAACTCCAGATGCATGTGCCACTTTGTACATCTGGCTTTATATGGGTACTGGGGAATCAAACCCTGGTCTTTAGGCTTTGCAGGCAAGCACATTGACCAATGAGCAATCTCTCCAGCTCTCTCGTGTTCTTCATTCATTTTATCCTAATGGATAGAAGTAAATGTTCACCTGAGTAGGATATGTATTGGAATTCTCTGCTACTATAAATTCATCAGAGTCTTGCAAGGATATGCATTTTTAAAAGTCATGTCACATATAATCTATAATGCAATAAGTCAAGTTTTCATATGATGTCATTTTATTTGTTACATTTTAAACAAAATATGGCATTTGAATATATTTTATGCTAACCCATGCATGGCTCATTAAAAGGGAATCTTGCTGAAACAGGTGAAAATGACTACAAATCAGATTGATAATGAAAATCCACAGATAGCAGTGATGCTTTGAGGAGGGACAGGCATGTCTATACCAAGTCCAAACAGCCCTCTCCAAGTTTGACAGTCTCAAGTTCTGAGCCAGATATGAACACTCGTTTACTCATGGGACATATATATATATATGAATGCATACAAACACATATCTAGGTACACATATATAGGTATGTACATATATACATACACACACACACACACACACACACACACATATATATATATATATCAAATAGAGGAAATAATCTATTTTCAAAAGTCATTACTTAAAAATTATTCAGATTCAGACTTATAAACAATGCCAATAGTTCATTCAAAAGGGCAGAAAATCATACCCAGAGTGAATCTTTTCATGTGATAATGTAGGTCAGAAAACAATGATTACAATTCTGGGTTACAAAAACTTGTACCTGTAATGAAAATGCTAAAGATATCTTGTGTATAAGGAAATGTAATTCCAAGTCTTCACCCTCGTTACCATGGCGCTCCTCAGACTGAAGGTAGCGCATATCTATGTGTGCGCATATACCTATGGTCTTCATAATCGCTTTGTTCTACACTGCTTTCCTCTTGCACCTATGAAGCGTATGTGAATGCGTTCATGGTCACATGGATGGAGGCACCTGTAAGTGCATGTGTGGGTGTGTATGCACGGGGAGGCCAGATCTCAACTGCAGCTCTCGACCTCTTTTTGAGACAAGGTTTCTCATTAGCTTGAACCTCATCAAATTGGCTAGATCAGCAGACCACCAAGCTCCAGGAATGTTCCTATCCCCTTCTCCCCAGGTGTGGGAATAAAGGTGCATGCCTACATGACCTGCATTTTATGTAGAGGTTGGCCTTCTTTTATGTAAGGAAAACACTTTATACACTTAGTTATTTCTCCTGGCACACATTACCTCCTTAGATACAAATATAGGTAGTATCTGTTTTCAACTAATAATAGATTCTTGTCAATTTTTTTCAATTTTAATTGCATATTATGTATATGTTTACATTTTCAAGCTTTAAATTTTCCAGTGGATGTCAATCTTCATTTATATTGATTTTTTTTTTTTGTGATGAACTGTCCTTTAAAGATATTTCAATTAATGTGATTAGACATAAGAAATTCTTAGTCAAGTAGATTTAATTTGTATAGTATTCCATTTAATTAATCAAAATTTGTGTTTAAATTGTTATTAAGCACATGTTATTATTTTAAGATAGTTGTATATTTTAGATGTGTAATATCAATTTATGGGAGAAAAGAAAAGGCAGGAGAGCAATGGGTCACAGTACTGGAGTTTTTATAGTAATTTTTTGATCCTTGATTTTCAGCTTTCTGATGAGATTGGCACATTGAAGGTGCTGTGGGCATTGATGGATGTTTTCTAGTTAACCAGATGTTGCTTGATTTTTTTGTCTTTCCCCTCTTTCTCTCTCTCTCATCACCTCTCAATCCTAAATATGCTTTCCATAATAATTTAAATCGGTATAGGTTTTAACTGGAGATATGCTGGTATAACTTGTGGCTTCTCATTTTCTGTGCACTCATATCTTCAAAAAGGCTACTATGTAGCTGGCTGTGGTGGTGCGTACCTTTAATCCCAGTACTCTGGAGGCAGGGGTAAGAGGATCACTCTGAGTTCAAGGCCACCCTGAGACTACATAGTGAATTCCAGGTCAGTGAGACTCTACCTTGAATAACCAAAAAAAAAAAGGCGGCGGGGGGTGGGGTGGGGGGTGGGGGTGGGGGGGCTTCTGTGAGACATACGGGTTGATGGAAGAGTATGGAAGGACAGATTTTTGAAATTGTCTGGACAAGGCGTTGGGTATGAAGCAAAGGAGGAAGTGTAGTAAAAATATACCCTGAGGCCCCAACACAATTAAGCCAACTTAAGGAAACAGGTTTTTCAGATGAGTTTCACAGAGATGCTGACAGTTCCCTTTAAGTAGTTAATCAAATTCAGCTGAATCCAATCAGTATCAGCAAATACTTCCTCCTGACCAGGTAGTGTAAGCGACTGTGTTGATGTATTAAAGTCTTTCTGAATAAACCATTTATATTCACTCAATAATTCCTAACCTTGTCAACAGGCAAAGTAATTTTGAGGAGTGGTGGGGAGGAAGACTGAATTGTGCTTTATAACAGATGTCCTCAAGCGGCCATGTTTATGCTTGAGACAAGCAGGGCCATTCTGGAGAATATGTGGTGTGGATGGCTTTGGTAGAGCCAGTCTCCTGAGCTTTAAAATGCATTTTTCTCTAAATATGATGAAATTCTGAGTTTTTGCCAGCTATGGGAAACTTCACATTTTCTGCCTCATGCTTACATTTTACTCAATTGCCTTTCTTCCAAGTTACTGAAGAAAGAAAAATTGATTAACTCTGAACTGTCCTATCCATGACTCCACTCATATGCTTGGAAATAAACTAAAGGATAGTTAAATAAGTCATAGTTCCTACATGAGGTGTATTGGTAGCAAAGTAGTATAACATTACACTACCACAGAAACAATAACTGAAACCGAGTAAAGTTTGTCATAGGCAAATGTGTGACTTTTCAACTTATCTGCTTACCTGTCATGGTTTAGCTATCATCATCCAACTGTAATCTATCTATTGTCATCCGTAGTCTTATAATTTGTTTGTCATTTATCTTAAATTTGAATTCAGTAGTAAAATATCATGAAACATAATAACATAAATCTTTTGACATAGGAATCACCATGAAACATAAAATATAATGATATTATTTTGACTATGAAAGTGCAAATCATGATTATAACTAGTTCACATATTTGTTTCAATGATAAGATATGATTCTATGCAGGGTCAACATATTCTGGAACTGTAAGCATTCTACAAATATTCTCCATTGTTATTAATTTATTCTTAAATTGAATAAAGATCAAGTGTATTTCATATTTTAAAAATCACCCTAAGGCTCACATTCTGTCTTCTAAATAATTAGCCCCTATTTATTTTTCTCTTTCTTTGAATTGCAATTAGGTTGACTGTCCAATTAGTATGTGTATACTGTTCTAGATTTATTTTTCAAGCTCAAGATGTGTTTCTCTAAATAGAATGTAAGTTACTTGAGACTAGGGTGCAAAATGATATGCAGTGGGTACAAACTTACTGAGTTGCTGATTAAACTTTATAATGCATATGAAACTTCATTTCTTATTGGCAAAACATTTAATTTCCTTGGATACAATTTTATCATAACTATAAAAGGTAAAATATTCTAGGGCAGATATAATGAGACTAGAGATGCCAGAAAAACAATTTTGGACTTGCAAATCAGATCCAAAAAAGAAACAGATTGAAAAATAAGAAAAATGTAAAATTATGCCAGCAGAAGAGAAAGCTCATGACCAACACTGTGTGCAGATTAGAGCACCACAGTGTGAAACGTATCTATAGAAATGTTCATAGACTAGGTGAGATACCAACATCCCACAGGGAGGACTAGGGAGACATGTATCCCTCATGAAGTTTGAATTACAAGGGACTTACAGATCATAGTTGGAGATTTTCATAGTGAATAAGGAATGTGTGTGTGTGTGTGTGTGTTTGTACTTTCATGTGTATAACACATACACAGAGAGAAATATGAGTACATGAATTTTAATTCTAAATGAATTGCGACTCATAGCACCATGGATCTGATAAAAAGAATTGAAGAAAGAGCCGGGTGTGGTGGCGCACACCCTTAATCCCAACACTTGGGACGCAGAGGTAGTTTGAGGCCTCCCTGAGATTACATAGTAAATTCCAGGTCAGCCTGGGCTAGAGTGAGACCCTACCTCGAAAAACAAAAACCATAAACCTAAAAACAACAACAACAACAAAAAAGAATTGAAGAAATACTATAAAATGGTCAGTGAATTTGCAAGTATGGAATTAAATAATAAAAGGAACTTAAACCCTTATTTCTCTAGTTGGATACACATATATTATACTTAGTTATGAAAGTGCTATAGAAGTTAATCAGCTCAAAGGAAACTTCACCATGCTCAAGCCACTTCACACCATAGAAAAGTCCACCAATTTTGAATGCAGAGTTTATCCTATTTTGTAGTGTCTATTCTTTTGAGGGAGGATGATTCTTATCATGAGTAACAGAAGATAAAGAAAGAAAGTACACAGAAGAAACCGACAATTCAGAAGACAAGTTAAGTAATGTAAAACAAAACATGGTCATACACTTCAAGAGGACACGTGCAGGCAAAAGCAAATATCTTCCTAGAACGGAAGTACATTTAGCTTATAAAATTGGTATTTAAAATAAAAGTAAGATATAATTAAATGGAATAGAAGATGGAAGCATTGAATGATAAACACTGGGAAAAATTCCTCCACTTATAACACATACAAATACATGCATTGCACAATAGGAGATCAATTAAGGGGGCTAGTGCAGAAAGTGCTCCATGGGATGAGGGGAGCTGTGCATTACCCATGGAGACAGGAGTGATTCACAGCTAAGGAATGAGGCTAATGTTCTCAAAACTGAAAAGACGTGAATTTCTACATAGCAATAATCAGCAAATATTCATCGATATAGGCAACACCAAAATCAAATACAAATATCATCAACTATCAGAATACTAGGCACAAAGAGGAGATCTTAAAGCTTCCAGACAGTAAAAGCCAAGCACTATGTAACAAGTAGCCCGGTCATTGGCTTTTGATATTTTACATAAATATTGCCTTAATATAGCACATATATGTTTATATATGATATCATATATGTGTGTGCATTCTAAAAACTAATAAATATGAATAAAAATTATAGTAATAGGTGAAGGAAGTTCTGAACTGGGGGGAAAGAAAGAACATTTATGAGAAAAGAAAATAAAATTTGTATGTGACTCAATCGCGTCTAGCACATCTATCTATCAGTGCTTCAGTCATGCCTCTCTGACAATTATGGATCTTGTTCAGAAACTCGATGGAAATCCACCCATTCCAGATTCTGATCACTAAACCACACACGTACATTAGGATAGGAAGGCAAAGGACAAAACACTCCAAGTGAAAATGATCATTGCTTTTCTTCAGCATTCATTATTCTTAGAACATTTCCCTGTAAACATTTCTTTTTGGTTAACTGTATTTCTTTCCTCATGCCTCAGGAAAGACACTTTCCCTCTACGACTGCTCCACATGACATCAGAGCAGTAGCTTTTAACTGCGGCATATGTTTGAAGATGAGCTGCAGAATTGTGTTTTCTGTAGACCTGCAACACACTATTTGCTAGAAATTGGAGGTGGCTAAGTGAGTCTTTCAGCGTTTCAAAGCTAACTTCTTTTCGCCTAAAACAAAATGCCTTTTCACTTCACACTACAGCCCATTGTTCATTGCAAACTAAAAACTTTGCCTACCTATTTGAGACTGTCTCCAGCGGAGGAACTAAAAACACTGTGAACTTTCAAAATAACATGGAATTCTAATAGTGATGGTCCATCCTCTCCCATGAGGTTACATTCTAGAGCACGTATATATATTTCCATATGAAAAAGAAAGGAAAATAGGAATGCAAGCAACAGTATGTAGGAAAGAATTGTGGGCTACATAAGGATTTTTTTCAATGTAAAAATAGGCAAAATTATAAGCCACATAAAAATGTGTGTGAGACATAAAAAAAATTCTAGTAAACTTTCATGTCTTATGAGGTCTGAGTTCTAATTCAGAATCCAATATCCATATCATTTTGAATGTATTAAAGGAATACAAAAGAAATTCAGAAAAGGTGCAGTTTAATAATAAGTAGAATAACATGGTGAGGGCTATTTAATTCTTTTTAAAATTTAATTCTTTATTATTGAATTTACTTTCCATTTGTGGGACAAAGTATCTGATCCAAAGCAGGATTTATTTGAATTATAGTCTATGAGGGGACCTTGATGATGGCAGAGGAAAGAAGGTGTGGCATGAACCAAGACTGGGCATCACTTCTACCACAACAGTTAGAAAAAGGTAGCAGCGAGAGGGGGCCCAACTCTGGCTAGGGAGTGCTGGCTGTAATATCACAAGGCCCACCTACAAGCAAGACTCTGCCTCCCAAATTGCCACCAGCTGTGGACCAAGCACTCAAAGCATGTGAGTTTTTTTTGCGGGGGGGCGGGGCATCCGATTCAGACTATAGCTTTTTATCAACACTTTGGTACTAGAAGGATTTTCTAACTTTTTGGAACTAAAAGGATTCTCTGTGAGCTGCCATCACAACAGTCAGTTTCCTCACACTTTTTCTGCAATCTGCAGTTAGCACATGATCTGTTTTTGTTTAGAATTAGGCCACATCTGCCAAGTTCAGGATGAGTTCTATGCTAGATGACATTTGGTTTTCAGGGGAAGTGGAATTACCATCACAGCCAAGCACAGAAGTTGCACTCTCAAAGGATCTTGTCAAACCTGTGCCTTCAGAATCCAGGATCCAACTCTTTCATTGCTCACCTGAAGGGGTGAGGGAAGCAAGCAGGGTCATCCTGCTGTCACAGATAGCTTTGATGACTTAATCTTTACTCATCTCTGGTTCTCAGAGATATATAGTTCACAATAAAAAGAACATTGACAAAGGACCCAACGGGGCACAACTAGCTTCATCTACAGCCAAAATGTACTGGGAGTCTCTAGATGTTTCCTGGTTGACTTATTGACAAGTGTACTGCTGTCGCTCAGGAAAGTTAAAACAAATGACTGGACTGACTCAAGCAATAAAGTGCCATCTCTGCTACCGTTTTCAGTCCTTTTGGATAAATCCCAAAATTCAAATCTACAATTGGCACCTTGTTCTTAAATTATAATATATTTGGAAGGGTTGTACTGCCATTTTAATTAGGCTTATACATAGAAAGTTTCCATACAAAAGAAGGTAAAATAAATGTTCACTCAATCATTATCAAAAAGACAAGGATAACTTCAATTTTAGAACTCAGAAGAGACCTGAGATAGATAATGGGATAAAAGGAAAAAAGAAGGAAAAGTATGAACTACTAATTCTATAAATAATTTAAAAAATTAACTCATTGTTTTCAATTTGAAAATGATGCTTGTGATATTAACTATCATAATACTAAATTATATATAAAATACCCTTCCTATTTAAAACAGATCAAGTGGAAGTTTAAAAAAAAACAGAAAGAACAACTATAATAAAACGATGAACTTGCTTTGTTGGAACAAACATTCTCATAAAGGAAAAAATCAGGTGCTACAAACAAGACAGAGGAAATTGGAGGAGATTGTATTGGAAAGATAAACACTTAAGGTCTGTGTAAAGGCTGTAGGCCTCAGCTCAAAAGGGACCTGGGAGTTTAACTTTTGCCTGAAACCAAGATCTATGGAAAGCTTGATCGATTTATGCTAAAAGCATTTGCGGTTCCTACAGTCCCCATATGCTCAGCTGTGGCAGAATTGAGGGAGCTCACTGCAGAGTAGAATGTCAGATTTCCTCCCTCCATCATTTTTAAAAATTTTTTTATGTTTACTTATTTATTTGAAAGTGATAGAGAAAGAGGGAGAGAGAGAGAGGCGTGGGGGAGAAAGAGAATGGGCGCGCCAAGGCCTCCAGCCACTGCAAACGAACTCCAAACGCATGTGCCTCCTTGTGCATCTGGCTAATATGGGTCCTGGGGAATCAAGCCTTGAACCGGAATCCCTAGGCTTCACAGGCAAGCACTTAACCACTAAACCATCTCTCCAGCCCTCATTCTTGTTTTGAGCAGAACTCTCCTTTCAAACATTCCAGAGCTTGTGGTATTCAAGATTGTTGAGCCTCCACTGACCTGAAGAACTGTGGGTTACAGGTGTTTGTGGCTCCACCCAGCTGTTCTGTATAGGGTCTGGAAAAGGTGACCTCCAGCAGTCTCAGGCCCTTTCAGGACCTCGTTCATGTGGAAGAAGCTCAGTTAACTGCTGAGCCATTTCTCCAGCCCTCTAGTTGCTTTATATTAAAAAACAGCTAGTCAGTTCTTGCTTACCAGCTTTGGTCCTCTAAAAGTGCCAACATAAATACAGAGGGATCTAAACATGAAGCAAAAGATTATTTTGTGAGCCATAAATTTCATAGAAGACCCCCACATTCACTAAATAATATGAATAAAATTAATAGGGAAAATGTAAATGAAGAAACATTGGAAGTTCTATATCATGAAGAAACCCAGTAAGAGGGTCAAGGGAAATTATGTTAATCAGAACCTGAACAATAACGCTATACCACTAAACTTGCACATGTCAGAGAACCCAGAAAATTTTTTCAACTGAGTTGTCAATAGACAGAGAGTTTAATTCAAAGTATTGCTTTGTTCGCTTCTTGCTAGGGACATACCTAATATATAATCATACAAAATTACAAAACTAATTAAATAATATTAAATTTAATGTAATGTTGACAGTATTAAACTATTAAA
The DNA here is from genome assembly GCF_020740685.1 of Jaculus jaculus. NCBI lineage: Eukaryota > Metazoa > Chordata > Mammalia > Rodentia > Dipodidae > Jaculus > Jaculus jaculus. The sequence continues at coordinate 41,564,160 of NC_059119.1, read as the reverse complement.
ATGCAAAATAGGCCTGGGCTAGCGGCTTGGTGGTAGAGCAGTGGCCTGGCCGATACAAAATGATGGCTCAATCTCGGATTGGAAAAGACATGGAAAAGTGCTTCAGATGAAGTTCCTCCAAACTAAAGGGAAGAAACTGTGGCTCAGTCATAAAGAACTGAGTGGTCTTCTGATGCTGACATGGGAGAGGCCATGGCACTCCTACAGGATCTTATTTGAGAATACATGAAGGCTACAATTCCCAGGGAAGAGGTGCATCAGATAAGCCAGAGCCTTTGAATCTGGACCATGCCAGGGAGCAAAACACAGCCCAAAGCAAGGGCAAACTGGGAAGGAACCATTCCACTAACAATGCATAAAAGGAAGATGAGCTAATCCACATACATTTCTAAGATACCGATTCTAGCCATTCCCTTCGGAAAACAATACTGAATCTAACATCTTTAATTCTTATAAATAGCATTTATGTACAATGAATATCCACAAATATCAGTAGCATCACTAATAACTGAACAAAATAGGAATGTACGTGAGATACAAATGGTATATTTTTATATTTGAAGAAATGGAAGGAATGAAGAAATATTTTACCAAAAAGCTGAAATATGTATAAATGGAAGATGATCAAATAGAAATTAAGAAAGTAAAAGAAAAATAAAAATACAGTTGAAAAAGTATGGCAAAAGTAGATGCTGTGCTCACAGAACACATAAATAACTGTAAAGTTTGTATTTCGGCTAATTCAAAGGTACACCAGCAAGTAGAGCAGGTCACAGAGTCTGAAGACAAGGTGGAGGCTGTGTATGAGATGCATGTTTATTGAAACTTCTCGACACAAGAGCTAACAGGGGACATGAGCTTTCTAGCAATGCAGCTTCATGAAGAACACACGTGGGCCCTCCTCCTCTGCTCAGAAGGCTAAAAGTCCAGTAGCAGCCAAACTGACCAGGAGCCCTTACCTTCTCCACAGTGCCTGTACCAGTAAGAGAGTGTCATCTATTTTACACCAGCAGTGACATCATTACCTTGTATCTACATTATTCCAATGGACAGTGAGCTTGCTTTAGGAAAGTAATTACTGTTAGCAGACAATTTTCTGTCTAATTCTCTCTGTACATGGGTAGAATTAATGTGTTTTTAAGTATATTTTATTGGGATGTTCCATTGTCATTTCATGCCCATTATCAATTGTTTACTTGGTGAGAGTCTTGGGAGCTGAAGGAAAGTTTAGAGGGCGTAGCATATGATTTCCTATTTCTCTTAGGGTTCATATAATTTATAACTTGTATAATTGTAGATATAAAACACGAATCAATGTAATTTACTACATTAGCAGAAAAAACGTAGAAACAAAAAGCCCCCCCCCCCAATCTGATAGAGTTTAGTTCTTATTTGTATTAGAAAATAGTTAGAAAACTATTAACACACCTTAGCAAAATTTAGAAATGAGAATAGTACCACAAAATAAAAAAACTGTGCAATTGGAGAAAGGAGACAACATTATAATTTATACATAAAGAAAATAAAACTTGTCTACATGATTGTAAATTAGTACAGTTATTTAGGAAAAGGGCTTCTCTGAACACACCAAAGTTAAACATATTCATGTCCTGGACATTATAACTTTAGCAATGTGCCCAACTTCTAAGTAATATATATTTATGTGATTATAAAGACATAAACGTACTCTTAATATTTTTTTTTAATTTTTTTATTTATTTGAGAGCGACAGACACAGAGAGAAAGACAGATAGAGGTAGAGAGAGAGAATGGGCACGCCCGGGCTTCCAGCCTCTGCAAACGAACTCCAGACGTGTGCGCCCCCTTGTGCATCTGGCTAACGTGGGACCTGGGGAACCGAGCCTTGATCCGGAGTCCTTAGGCTTCACAGGCAAGCGCTTAACCGCTAAGCCATCTCTCCAGCCCATATTTTTATTCATTATAGTCACAAATTGGAAACAAGATCAATATTTACCAGCAATACTGATATTATGACTATTTAACAACAATATCAATAATATGACATTATTCTTAAAAAGTTACAATAGATCAAAAATAATTAACATTATACTAATACATTAAGTGAGAGAAGGGGGAGAGTTGAATCTCTTTAGGGAGGATGGCTCCTGAGTGAATGCTGGGTCTGAAGATTAAAAAAAGCTGGCTAGTGCTGGAGAGATGGCTTAGTGGTTAAACTCTTGCCTGTGAAGGCTAAGGACTCTGGTTCGAGGCTTGATTCCCCAGTACCCATGTTAGACAGATGCACAAGGGGGCGCACGCATCTGGAGTTCATTTGCAATGGCTAGAAGCCCTGGTATGCCCATTCTCTATCTATCTGCCTCTCTCTCTCTCTTTCTCTCTCTCTCTCTGTCACTCTCAAATCAATAAATAAAAATGAACCAAAAATAGGTTTTTAAAAAGCTGGTTATGTGTCACTGCTTCCCCATAATGAAGGCTTTGTATCAGTTAAATAATCAAAAGGCTCACATCAAAATTTGCAAACTGCATGTAAGTAAAACTTTAATAGTAGTTAAGAAAAAAGGTTACCATATATTTGCAGAAAAAATATCCCACTAAAACATTAAGGAACAAATTAGTTAGGAAAATGTTTAACAGAAATATACAAGAAAATTTTGTTAGGGTGTAACAACTGTCTACTGATTAGCTTCCCAAATCACTTCCCAACTTGTGTTTATGTTTATATACTTTCATACCAGTTAGACTGGCAAAAATCAAACCAAATAAAAACACTCTGTGTTAACGAACATATGAAGGGCTCCACATATCATAAACATTTTATGGCAGTTTAAATATATTTAGCAACTTTGGAGAGCAAATCAGGAATTTTGAGTATTTTTTAAATGTGCATATGATATAATTCAGAAATTGAAATTCTAAGTGTAGAGCCTTAAGAAATTCTTGTAAATATGCCTGAGAGAAATTTAAAATACTTGCTTAGAGTAACATCATTTAATGTGAAATATTTGAAATTTTGTAATAAAATCTATCCATAGAAAATGAGCCAGAGAGATAAAATGTAGGGCACAATTGATGGAATTATTATTACTATATAGCAGATAAAATCAACAAACCCAAACTGTATGTTTATTCATAAGCAAATGTATAGTTAGTTTAATATGAAAGCAAATTAGGGGAAAGCAGCATTTGCATGTTATTATTCATACAATACTACATATTGTTTGCTAATGTGTGTCAAAAGTAAGAAAACTTTAGCCGGGCGTGGTGGCGCACGCCTTTAATCCCAGCACTCGGGAGGCAGAGGTAGGAGGATCGCCGAGAGTTCGAGGCCACCCTGAGACTACATAGTGAATTCCAGGTCAGCCTGAGCCAGAGTGAGACCCTACCTCGAAAAACCAAAAAAAAAAAAAAAAAAAAAAAAAAAAAAAAAAAGTAAGAAAACTTTTAGAAAGACAGCCTCTCCAAAATGATAGTTTTGTCTCATTTTATAAGTATTTATTTTAATTAAGATTATGAATGAGCAGAAGCACAAATACAACATTTCAATTATATATTTATAAAACATAGAATATAATGGAGATAGCATTTTAAAGTGATTTCACAATTTTTAAAATTTTATGTCTAGTATTTGTTATGAGATTCATGTCAATACTAGTCCAACTTTAGAGAAGTTGTATGAAACAATAGTTTCAGAATCCACTTTTCTTAGTAAATTTCTAATATATTCCAAATCGGCCAGAGACTGAGAAAAATAGAAGAGGGATACAAATGATTTTTCATAACAGAACTGTCTAAAATGGGAAATAATTTCAAATATATTCAATATCCAAAACAAAGAAGTGATGGGAAACCTCTTCATAATGATTATATGTGAAATGGATTTCACTTTACATTCAAGTCTACTCTGTCTTATATTTAGCCAATTTTCTATTTAGCTTTAAGTTTGAATGCAGGATATTCACTGTGAGGTGCAGATCTACACATTCTTGTACATGTATGCACTACTGGAGTCACACAAATGGAAGACTAAAAAATTTTAATCCAACCAAAATATTCCCTCTGATGCCTCATGGTATTCATCTTCATCTCCAATCCAAACCTCACAGGCAGTGAAACTATCTCTGCCAGGAAGCCTTACTGACTCCAGAATGATCTGGAATTAGCTTTCTCACATGTGCCAACATTTTGATCTGGCCTCTCCACCTAAGAAAACCTGTCTGAGAATCAAGATAGTGTACAACTCATAAGCTTTTTCTTTTTTATTAGGGACAACTATTTCATTATATGAATTTGGTAGCTTATTTACCAACTGAAGATGATTTTGGTGTCTTTTAATAATTTTTGTTTTTATATTTCTCCTTTTCACTTAAAAACTTTTCTCATGATTGCAATGAATGTTACTTTTGATAAATTGTACTTTAATAAAGTTGAAAAGCAGGTTAATATCAAAGAATACAATTGACATAAAAAAAAAAAAAAAAAAAGAAGAAGAAAAAGAATACAATTGACATAAACAGGACTAGAATATAGGCTTATATGCATGTACTTATATAAAAGAAGAAAACTTTTATTTGGAACTTTACTAAATGAACACACTGTAATTTGGTGCTCTTTGCATCACATTATCCTCTTTAGCTCCTTCCCTTAACTCCCATTCTATTGAGGACCCTACTCTTTCACAGGAGTCCTTGCTCTCTTGTATTGTCTCATTCCTTTCATCCTCCTCCTTCCTGTATGTCAAAATGATTAAGGGCTCAGAGAACTGCAGGCATTGTGGGTTACTGATAATCACTCCAAGTAATGATTGGACCAGTCAGTTCGTGCCAGGAAGACAGTGACCCATAATAGATCTCCCAACCTTGTGGCCCCAAGGTTCTTTCTGCCCCGTCTTCCAATGAATCCAATTTAATTTGTAGCCTTTTAAAAATCATTAAATATATTTTATGGAGGGTGATAAACAAGAAATTAATAGCAACAGGTAGCTTCTTGTCTATTATTGAGAAGCATCTGAAGATTAATAACTTTTGTTACTAAATTTGAATTTAGTGTTTATAAATTTCACATGTAACTACATAAATTAGTTTTTGTTTTGTTTTGGTTTTGGTTTTCTGGGGTAAGGTCTAGCCAAGGCTGACCTGGAATTCACTATGCAGTCTCAAGGTGGCCTCAAACTCACGCTGACCCTCCTACCTCTGCCTTCCAAGTGCTGGGAGGGTGCGCCACCCTGCCCAGCTTAAAATTAGTTTATTTTATTTTTTTATTTTTTTTTAATTTTTATTAACATTTTCCATGATTATAAAATATATCCCATGGTAATTCCCTCCCTCCCCACCCCCACACTTTCCCGTTTGAAATTCCATTCTCAATCATATTACCTCCCCATTACAATCATTGTAATTACATATATACAATATCAACCTATTAAGTATCCTCCTCCCTTCCTTTCTCCACCCTTTATGTCTCCTTTTCAACTTACTGGCCTCTGCTACTAAGTATTTTCATTCTCACACAGAAGCCCAGTCATCTGTAGCTAGGATCCCCATATGAGAGAGAACATGTGGAGCTTGGCTTGCTGGGCCTGGGTTACCTGACTTAGTATAATACTTTCCAGGTCCATCCATTTTTCTGCAAATTTCATAACTTCATTTTTCTTTACCGCTGAGTAGAACTCCATTGTATAAATGTACCACATCTTCATTATCCACTCATCTGTTGAGGGACATCTAGGCTGGTTCCATTTCCCAGCTATTATAAATTGAGCAGCAATAAACATGGTTGAGCATGTACTTCTAAGGAAATGAGATGAGTCCTTTGGATATATGCCTAGGAGTGCTATAGCTGGGTCATATGGTAGATCAATCTCTAGCTGCTTTAGGAACCTCCACACTGTTTTCCACAATGGCTGGACCAGATTGCATTCCCACCAGCAGTGAAGAAGGGTTCCTTTTTTTCCACATCCCCGCCAACATTTATGATCATTTGTTTTCATGATGGTGGCCAATCTGACAGGAGTGAGATGGAATCTCAATGTAGTTTTAATCTGCATTTCCCTGATGACTAGTGACGTAGAACATTTTTTTAGGTGCTTATATGCCATTCGTATTTCTTCCTTTGAGAACTCTCTATTTAGCTCCTTAGCCCATTTTTTGATTGGCTTGTTTGATTCCTTATTGGTTAACTTTTTGAGTTCTTTGTATATCCTAGATATTAATCCTCTATCAGATATATAGCTGACGAAGATTTTTTCCCATTCTGTAGGTTGCCTCTTTGCTTTTTTCACTGTGTCCTTTGCGGTGCAAAATCTTTGTAATTTCATTAGGTCCCAGTGGTTAATCTGTGGTTTTATTGCCTGAGCAATTGGGGTTGTATTCAGAAAGTCTTTGCCAAGACCAATTTGTTGAAGGGTTTCCCCTACTTTTTCCTCTAGCAGTTTCAAAGTTTCCGGTCTGATGTTAAGGTCTTTAATCCATTTGGACTTAATTCTTGTGCATGGCGAGAGAGAAGAATCTATTTTCATCCTTCTGCAGATATTTATCCAGTTTTCAAAACACCATTTGCTGAAGAGGCTGTCTCTTCTCCAATGAGTATTTTTGGCATTTTTATCGAATATCAGGTGGCTATAGCTACTTGGGCTTACATCTGGGTCCTCTATTCTGTTCCACTGATCTACATGTCTGTTTTTGTGCCAGTACCATGCTGTTTTTGTTACTATGGCTCTGTAGTATAGGTTAAAATCAGGTATGGTGATACCACCAGCCTCTTTTTTGTTGCTCAGTATTATTTTAGATATTCGAGGTTTTTTGTGATTCCAAATGAATTTTTGGATTGTTTTTTCTATTTCCATGAAGAAAGCCTTTGGAATTTTGATAGGGATTGCATTAAATGTGTAGATTGCTTTAGGTAAGATTGCCATTTTCACGATATTGATTCTTCCAAGCCAGGAACAAGGGATGTTTCTCCACTTTCTAGTGTCTTCTGCAATTTCTCGCTTGAGTGTTTTAAAGTTCTCATTGTATAGATTCTTTACTTCCTTGGTTAGGTTTATTCCAAGGTATTTTATTTTTTTTGATGCAATTGTGAATGGGAGTGATTCTCTGATTTCATCCTCTGTGTGTTTGTTGTTAGCATATACGAAGGCTACTGATTTCTGTGTATTTATTTTGTATCCTGCTACATTGCTGTAGGTTTTGATCAGCTCTAACAGCTTGCTAGTAGAGTCTTTAGGGTCCTTTATGTATAGAATCATGTCATCTGCAAATAATGATAACTTGATTTCTTCCTTTCCAATTTGTATCCCTTTTATGTGTGTCTCTTGCCTTATTGCTATGGCTAAGACTTCCAAAACTATATTAAATAGAAGTGGAGACAGTGGACACCCTTGTCTTGTTCCTGATTTTAGTGGAAAAGCTTCCAGTTTTTCCCCATTTAGTAATATGTTGGCTGTAGGCTTGTCATAAATAGCCTTTATTATATTGAGATATGTTCCTTCTATTCCCAGTCTCTGTAGGACTTTTATCATGAAGGGATGTTGGATTTTGTCAAATGCTTTCTCTGCATCTAATGAGATGATCATGTGATTTTTGTCCTTCAACCCATTTATGTAATGTATTACATTTATAGATTTGCGTATGTTGAACCATCCCTGCATCTCTGGGATAAAGCCTACTTGGTCAGGGTGAATGATCTTTTTGATATACTCTTGTATTCTGTTTGCCAATATTTTTTGAGAATTTTTGCATCTATGTTCATGAGGGAGATTGGTCTGTAATTTTCTTTTTTTGTTCTATCTTTGCCTGGTTTTGGTATCAGGGTGATGCTGGCCTCATAGAAGGAGTTTGGTAGGATTCCTTCTTTTTCTATTTCCTGGAAAAGCTTAAGAAGCAATGGTGTTAGCTCTTCCTTAAAAGTCTGGTAAAATTCAGCAGTGAATCCATCCGGGCCTGGGCTTTTTTTAGTTGGGAGATTATTGATAACTGCTCGGATCTCCATGTTTGTTATAGGTCTATTTAAGTGATTAATCTCATTTTGATTTAATTTAGGTAGGTCATATAGATCAAGGAAATCATCCATTTCTTTCAGATTTTCATACTTTGTGGAGTATATGCTTTTATAGTATGTCCCTATAATTTTTTGAATTTCTCTGGAATCTGTTGTGATGTTACCTTGTTCATCTCTGATTTTATTAATTTGTGTCTCTTCTCTCTTTCTTTTGGTCAGATTTGCTAAGGGTTTATCAATCTTGTTTATCCTTTCAAAGAACCAACTCTTTGTTTCATTAATTCTTTGGATTGTTCTTTTTGTTTCTATTTCATTAATTTCTGCCCTAATCTTTATTATTTCTTCCCGTCTACTACTTTTTGATTTGCCTTGTTCTTCTTTTTCCAAGGCTTTAAGGCGAAGCATTAGGTCGTTTACTTGCGACCTTTCTAATTTCTTAATATAGGCACTTAAGGCTATAAATTTACCTCTTAGAACTGCCTTCATTGTGTCCCAGAGATTTTGGTATGTTGTGTTCTCATTATCATTTGACTCTATAAATTTTTTGATTTCCTTTTTGATTTCTTCATTGACCCACTCATCATTTAGTAGTGTATTGTTTAGTTTCCATGATTTTGTGTATGCTCTGTAGCCTTTCTTGCTACTGATTTGTAGTTTAATTCCATTGTGGTCAGATAGAATGCAAGGAATTATTTCAATTTTCCTGAATTTGTTAAGATTTGCTTTGTGTCCTAATATATGGTCTATTTTAGAGAATGTTCCATGTGCTGCTGAAAAGAATGTATATTCTGCAGCCTTTGGATGAAATGTCCTGTATATATCTGTTAGGTCTATTCCTTCTATGACCTCATTTAGTCCAGATGCCTCTCTGTTTATTCTTTCCCTGGATGACCTGTCAATTGATGAGAGTGGGGTGTTAAAGTCACCCACCACCACTGTGTTTGGTGTTATCTGTGACCTTAGTTCTAATAGTGTTTGTTTGACGAATTTGGGAGCCCCCATGTTAGGTGCATATGTGTTTAGGATTGTAATGTACTCCTGTTGGAGTGTGCCCTTAATCAATATAAAGTGACCTTCCTTATCTTTTTTGACTAACGTCGGACTAAAGTCTACCCTGTCTGATATTAGGATAGCAACCCCTGCTTGTTTTCTAGGCCCATTTGCTTGAAACACCGTCTTCCAACCTTTCACCCTAAGATAATGTCTATCCTTTGTAGAAAGGTGAGTTTCTTGGAGACAACAAATTGTAGGATCCTGCTTTTTAACCCAGTCTGCAAATCTATGTCTTTTCGTTGGGGCATTGAGAACGTTGATATTAAGAGATATTATTGAAAGGTGTGTATTTATGTTTGCCATTTGCGTGTGTGTGTGTGTTACTTGTTCTACCTGTGCTCTCTTCTGTTAACTGGTATTTGAATATAGCTGGTTTTTTCTAGGTTCCTTATATGTGTGCTTTTCCTTTTGTTCAGCATGGAGGATTCTATCAAGTATTTTCTGTAGAGCTGGTTTTGTCTTCAGATACTCCTTTAACCTGCTTTTGTCATGGAATGTCTTTATTTCTCCATCTATTTGGATGGATAACTTTGCAGGATAAAGTAACCTTGGTTGACAGTTGTTATCTTTCAGAACTTGGAATATATCACTCCAAGCCCTTCTGGCTTTAAAAGTTTGTGTTGAATAATCTGCTGTAATCCTGATGGGCTTGCTTTTGTAGGTAACTTGATTTTTCTCTCTAACTGCTTTCAATATTTTTTCTTTGGTTTGTGTGTTTGGAAGTTTGAGTATAATGTGGCGAGGAGAGGTTCTTTCTGGGTTTTGTCTGGCTGGGGTTCTAAAGGCTTCCTGTATCTGTATTGGCACCTCTTTCCCAATTTGGGGAAAATTTTCCTCTATGATTTTGTTGAAGATGACTTCTATGCCTCTGGAGTGGAGTTCTTCTCCTTCTACTATGCCCTGAATTCTTATATTGGATCTTTTCATAGTGTCCCGAATATCTTGAAATTCCCACTCATACTTTTCTATAAGTTTGTCTTTCTCTTTGTTGGACTGCATTAGGTCTGCCACCTGATCTTCTAGCTTAGATATTCTGTCCTCTCCCTCATCCATCCTACTGGTGAGAGTTTCTACAGAGTTTTTTATTTCATTAACTGTGTTCTTCATTGCTAGTAATTCTGACTGGTTTTTCTTTATTATTTCTATTTCCCTATTTATGTCTTGTATTGCCTTCTTTATTTCATTAAATTGGTGTCCTGCCTCTTCTTTGATTCCTTTGATTTCCTCTTTGATTTCTTCTTTGATTGTTTTCATGTGTTCTTTGACCTCTTTGAACATATTTATAATTATTCTTTTGAACTCTTTCTCAGGCATTTCCTCTAACTCTTTCTCACTGGAGGACATTTCTGATGCATTAATACTTTTAGGTGGATTTATATCGTCTTGCTTTTTAGTGTTTCTTGTGTTATAATGTATATATTTTTGCATCATGGATTAAGTTAATGCTTGGATTTTCTAGCTAGCTGTGTATTCTTAGCTGTATAAATTGATTTGATGTAATATATTTTCAGGGTAGGACCTTAAGGTATTAGGTGTGGCTCTTAAGACTCTCAGAGTATCTACAAAGATGTTCTTAGGGGTTGAGTTTCCCTGCTATAGGAGTATTCAAGCAGGCTGAGTGGAATAAAATACTGGTATATTCTAAAATTTAACTAAACACTGTACACATTCAATCAAAAACAGCCCCGAGTATGTATGCAAGAGTAGTTATTATAATGACCAGATCCTCTATCAACAAAGAGGTTTAGATTTCTGGTCTGTTGAGGTATCCAAGTCAGCTTGTGACCAAGTGAGACCCTTCCCTGGTGCAATCCCAGTTACCTTGGGTGATTGTGGTCTCAGTCAAGTTGCTGCCTGGGTCGTCGGGCTGCTGTTCTGATTTCTGGAGCTGGGCACTTGCTTTTCCTACGGGGCAAACTGAGCCGCTGCTGCTGCCCTGAAGCCGCTGCTGCGGGATCTGCCGCCGCTGCCGCTCCTGGGTCCTCTGCTTTTGGGGCCACTGGTACCGGTGCTGGAGCCGCTGAAGTTGCTGCCGAACTCTGCTCCTGCTTGGGTCCCGCTGTCAGCCCAAGTTGGCGTGGCCGGTCCCGGGCCGCTGCTGTGTTCGCTGGAGCTGGGTTCAGGTTGTGGGGGAGGGGAGGGAGCCACGGCTGCTCTGGTTGTATTGCTGTTCCACGTGTGCTTCTACCTCGCTGTCTGCTCTTCCCTCCGGTGCTCGCTGCCGCTCTCCCCTCACATTTCCCGAGTTGCGGAGAGCGCGGAGTGAGGGGAAAATCCCGCACCTGGCTTGTCCTGCGGCTCGAGCCGAGAGTCCGGCGGCTTTCTGCCGCTCCGCGGCTGCGGCGGGTGGCCGAGCCGCCCCCGAGCCGCTGTTCCCGCCTGTGCAGGCTCTGGATGCTCTGGAACTCTTCTACTTCTCCGCTGCCGCCTCAATTTCCTATACACCTCACTTTTTAGTAAAAGTGTGTATTTTGCTGAGTTTTTTTGGTCTTTTTCCCCTCTAGGCTGCTTTGGCGTGGTACCTACGCCGCCATCTTCTAGTTTATTTTTTAATGTTTACTTTTCATAGGTTTACTGCTAAATGTATTTTTTATAAAAGTGTCAGTTATCTGAAAATACTCAAAACTCAAAATGCTTAGAAGTGACTGCAATGTTCAGCACTCAATCAGACATCTGTATATATATATATATATATATATATATATATATATATATATATATATATATATATACATATATATATATATATGTGTGTGTGTGTGTGTGTGTGTGTGTGTGTATGTGTGTGTGTGTGTGTGTGTGTGATATACATATACATCCATGTACACATATATGCCTAAGTATGTGTCAGTAAAAAAGTTTCAAAGTTTTAATTATTATGTACACACACATAATAGTTCTAATCTGAAATAGAGAGTTAATTACCATGCTTCACCTAATACCATGTTGCTTGTGATAATGGCTGTAAGACAGGTGTTACCTAACTTCTCATCTCAGTGGGCATTCTTTGTGTCTTTGAAACCTCTGTTCCTTTCAGTGGATTAGGAGAGCACGGGTAATGTAAACCAAAGATTAATGTAATTTAGCAAATATATGCCAATCTTAGTCACAATAGTTTATAAGACAGTGACTCAATCAGCTCCTCATGAACATTTCCCAACTGTGGAAATTTCCTCAGATCTTGTTAATATTGCACTCTAAATTTGTAGTGCTTGATAAACAGGTGGAATGCCAAGGAGAAAATGCATATATTAACTATTATCAACACATGTTTTATTTTTAATGTGAAAATGAATAGAGTTAGAAAGTATGACATGTTCCCTCAGCATCTTTTTCTCTTTTTTTTTTTTTTTTTTTTTTTTTTTTGAGGTAGGGTCTTGCTCTAGCTCACACTGACCTGGAGTTAACTATGTAGTCTCAGGGTGGCCTTGAACTCCCAGTAATCCTCCTACCTCTGCCTCCTGAGTGCTGGGATTAAAGGCATGCGCCACCACGCCCGGCTTTGTTTTTTTTTCATTAGTTATGGAAATATTCAGTATGTAAACAGCACTTATTGATACCATCCTTACCCTCATCCCTGCCCCCCCCCAAAGGGAGTCTCCTCCTTGGGGATGCCAATTATCCCCATGGGTATGGTGAGTTGTACATTGTTGGGGAAGCCATCAGTTATGGGGGAGAGGTAATGTCTCTGTGCATAATGTCCCACCTTGTGCCTATAACAATCTTTTTGCCCCCTCTTCCACAAAATCCCCTGAACCATGTAGGGATTGTTTTAGGTCTACTTCAGTGAAGGTCTCTTAGGAGCCTCTGGATCTCTGGTTTGGCAGATGCTAAGTGTCCTCAGCGTCTATCTCTTTCACCCTTGTGCTGGTAAGAAAGCAGCACTCATGCTCACTTCCCCAATTCCTCTGTGGTTTCTGCTGGGGCCCTGGTGCGGTGCAACGAGCTGTTTCTCTCCTCAGGTCCAGCTGCCATCTGAAAGATAGAAGCAGATTCTCCAACAGAGAGCGAGGTCAGCACGGGCTAAATGGGATAACCATTGTCTGTTTTGAGAGAATTCAATGGGTGTAACCCCTCTTGTAGCCCAAGACCCTTCAGCATCCTGATTATCTAGTTTGAGCATACAGCAGCAGACATGCTTCCACTAGCCCAAGTACAGAGATAGGAAGTAACCCAAAGGTCAATGATGTATGAAGACCCTGTTTTCATTGTGTGAGCCAACTGTTACCTGTCCATGGTACAGTTGTGGCCTGATCATCATGTTTCCACATACTCCTGCTTGCTTTGACTACAACCCAAATTTCCAACCTGGTTTTTTATTAGTTCCCAAAGCTGTAGGACTATGTCGGCACGGTCATTGTGTGCACAAGTCATGCAAGAAAGAAAACAAACAACAACTGAGCCAGAGTGCTGTAGCACCTATGACATAATAATGGGGTGCTTCTCAGATTCAAGCACCACCCCCTCTAGCCATTATGTAAGTTTCTCCAGCCTGCTCCATGTTTCTTTCCAACCAACTGTGGGTACACATCTCTGATGTGTTCCTCTGGAAATGAGCCCAGTACAATTATGTCATGAAGGATTTATCTATCTGTCTTACAATGTTTCACAATATTTAGGATTAAAATTTATAGGACCCAACAGGAACCATGAGGATACTATCAATTATTAAACTTGAAAGCATTCAAGTCACATTTTTTATATTATCATTAAAACTATTAGGCAATATTTTATTGTGTGGTTCACAGAGCTTTTATAGCAGTTCACTGTGCAATGGTCTTGTATAGAATAGCATTCTTCATGAAACATTATTGATTTTAATTAAAAATAAATTTTCCTTTGCAGAAACATTTTTCACTTAATTTGTCAAATATGATATGTTTATTGATTTCTTACATTATACTCACCATTATTCACAGGGTTGGTGAATCCACAAAGAAAACACAGATCCTCCTCAAGGATGTCTCCTAACCTTACTCATCATGAAACCAATACATTTCAAAGACATAGATACTCCCTATCCTTATGTATCTTAAGATCAGAGGATGAAGAAAGGTCCTCCATAAATATGCATTAGCACATCTGTTTGATTTATGCATTATACACAAACATCAAGAAGACCAAGTTATGTGTAACCTTGCAATAAGTACACACACACACACACACACACACACACACACACGACCCTATTTCAAAATAGAATTGTGTGAAGTATTTTAGACTTTCAGCAAAACTGAGGAATGAGGGAGTTCTTTCAATCTGGTATTTGAAAACACATATGATTATTAAGAACCTACCCATATCTTTTTACTAAATGTTTCATCCTTTTATTAATGAGAATATTGCTCAGTGGTTAAAAACCCATCCTTCCTTGAAAAGCCTGACAGTTGGGAATCAATTTCCAAGCTTTCCATATAAGGCAGACTCAAAATGTGGTACAAGAGTTAGAGAGATGGCTTAGTAGCTAAGGCACTTGCCTGAAAAGTCAAAGTAACCAGGTTTGATTCCCCAGAGCCCACCGAAGCCAGATGCACAAGGTGGCACATGCATCTGGAATTTGTTTGCAGGGGCTAGAGGGCGACTAACACACTCTCTCTCTCCAAATAAATAAAATAATTTTTTAAAAAATTATATTTTTGGGCTGGAGAGATGGCTTAGCAGTTAAGCGCTTGCCTGTGAAGCCTAAGGACCCCGGTTCGAGGCTCGGTTCCCCAGGTCCCACGTTAGCCAGATGCACAAGGGGGCGCACGCGTCTGGAGTTCGTTTACAGAGGCTGGAAGCCCTGGCGTGCCCATTCTCTCTCTCCCTCTATCTGCCTTTCTCTCTGTGTCTGTCTATCTCAAATAAAAAATATATATATATATATTTTTAAGCTGGGCATAGTGGTGCATGCCTTTAATCCCAGCACTGAGGAGGCAGAGGTGGGAGAATTGCCAAGGGCAAATTCCAGGTCAGCCTGAGTTAGAGGGAGACTCTACCTCGAAAAACCAAAAAAAGGTAAAAATGTTTTCTAAAATCTGGCACAAGCATCTGGTGTTTGTTGAGGTAAGAGTTCCCGATGTGTCCAGGTACAGAAATACACATGCACACACAAATGTAAGTAATTAAATGATTATTTAAAATCCTTTATTCTCTCTTTTGTTTTTCAAGATGTGGGAAGTTTTTGAATGATGTAAATTTAAATTATGCTTTCAGCATGGATTTTAACATAGCTTCTGATAGGTATGTAGAATATTCTCCTTCTTCTAGACAAGTCTTCTCTCCTGGAAGCAACCATTCTTCACCTCTGGACCCAGCTCTCCTGTGCACAGGAACACTTAGCACTCAGGCTTGGCCCTTGGCAATTTCTTTCTTGTTTTATCCTTCCTTCCTTCCTTCCTTCCTTCCTTCCTTCCTTCCTTCCTTCTTTCCATCTCTCTCCGGTTCTCTCTCTCTCTTTCTTTCAACATCCCTTGTGCTGTGGTATCAGTCAACTTCTAAATTTTCTAAATTGTGTAATTGTTTAACAAAATATCGTTTATCACTTAATACTATATTTTCCCGTAATTTCCTTACTTGAACATTTTACTTAGAAGAACCACCAGCATGGTATTGGCTTCATGCCTTCCACTAGCTAGATCACCTGCTTAGATCCTGCATAAGACTTACTCTTGTAATCTGCAGTAGGGAGTGTGGGCTGTAACTATGGGTTATAGTAATACAGGCTTTATCTTGACACTGTTGTTTTCACACTACTACTGCTATACTAGTCCCATTGCTTAAATAATAATTTCATTCAAACCAAAGACCAAAAAGTATAAGAATCAAGTTGATGCTATTGTCAAGTCTGTAACAGCAGTAGTCTCATTATGTTCTATGTGCCTAGATTTTATTTAATTTATTTATTTTATTAACAACTTCCATGATTGTAAACAATATCCCATGGTAATGCCCTCCCTCTCCCCACTTTTCCCTTTGAAACACAATTCTCCATCATCATACCCCTCCACCTCTCAATCAGTCTCTCTTTTATTTTGATGTCATGATCTTTTCCTCCTATTATGAGGGTCTTGTGTAGGTAGTGTCAGGCACTGTGAGGTCATGAATATCCAGGCCATTTTGTGTCTGGGGGGAGCATGTTGTAAGGAGTCCTACCCTTCCTTTGGCTCTTAAATTCTTTCTGCTACCTCTTCCTCAATAGACCCTGAGCATTGGAAGGTGTGATAGAGATATTGCAGTGCTGAGCACTCCTGTCAATTCTTTCTAGCACCATGATGCCTTCTGAGTCATCCCAAGGTCACTGCTATCTGAAAAGAGAATGTTCTCTACCAAAAGTGAGAGTAGCATTAGTATATGGGTGTGAAAATTAAGAAAAGTGCTTACTGGGAAGTTTGATAAGCATAGTATATACCTTTAGCCAGACAGCAGCAGATGTTACACCCCTAGGGCCCATGACTACCCCTGTTTTAAGTTTTCAGTATCAGGGATGTATTCCCTCCCATGGCATGGACCTCTAGTCCAATTAGAGGGCAGTTGGTTTCCACCATGATACACATGCCACTATTGTACCCGTTGACTCATTTGGCCTGGCTGGCAAAATTTAAGACTTGAAGTGTCCACTGTTGAGTATCTTCACTGGTGATTTCTCTCTCTCTTTCCCTTTGAACTGCGTGCAAAATGCCTTCTTCCAGTTTTCTGTCACCTGGTCTACATGGAGGAGGTTATCAGCTCAGTTCCAGCAGGATTTCTCAGTGGCCTTGCAGCCCAAGTATGTGGAGTCTTCAGCAATAGGGTCTTACTCTCTATTCCTGGTGGGAAACCAAGGGCCTTGGCAATGGTTTATAATGTTTTGGGGTCATCAGGGACCTCCCTGGCCAACAACTCACTGCAAAGTATCCCATCCCTGGCACTGAAAATTTTATAGCAACAATCTACAGCTTCTGAGTGTTCCATTGTCCAAAAAGTAGGTTTACATATGATTTATTTATATTGTCTTAGATTTTGATTAGCACCCCCTCCACCTTTCCTTTAATCAATCTTTTCCCCTGACCTCACTTGGGCTTTTTCACCCCTATTAATCTATTCTTCTACTTACATATATACAATACCATCCTATTAAGTCCCCCCTCCCTTCCTTTCTCAGTAGCAAAGGCTAGCAAGCTAGAAAAGAGATATAAAGGCACGAGGAAGTGCCTAGATTCTTAACAGTCATGTCTGATTGAGCAAAACAAGGAATTCAGATATTTTTGAAGAATATTTCTAATTAATAATATGAAGAAATCTAGAATGAAATTACTTGGTAGTCTTTTATTCTTTCTTGTGACATTTGAATATGAATACTTAGGTAACAGCTAGAGCCCCAAATTGCTGCCTTATGCCATACTTTAATAAATAGCCTATAAATATATAATAAATTAATCATCTTTCCTCTAATATACTTATATTTTTAATGTTAATTTTATTTGAATTTCAATTTTTCTTAGAATGTTCAAGAAATATATATATGTAAAACATATGAAACAAATGTCTATTCTATGGGTACTACTTTTATGCAGACTTCCTGAGTGGCATACTTCTCTAAATGTCCTCAACAATAGAGTATAGTGTTAACATTGGAGAAGGTAGCATATGGATAAAGTGAAATGACCTCCTAATATCCTGTGGATTTAATGCATTGAGCTCATTTTTGGAGGTAGGTATATTTCATTCACATTGACTAGAAACTTGGTTGATTAGACCAGCTCACAAAATGACCTTTCAAAGAAAAGAGTTTCCAAAGCATTTATTCAGTTCCCTTGTCACTAAGAATGGTGCTATTTAAAACTAAGTACAATAATTTTGTATAATGTGCAGCAGGTATCATTTTAAACATAATACATGGAATTTTGATCCCAGGCACTGTTTATAAGGCACTTTGGCTTTTGTGATTTTAGATTTAAATCAAAGATAACAACTTCTATGCAGAGGTTTCCTTCAAAGCCAATTCAATAGCCACATTCAAGCTCAAATATTCTCTACTTTTAGTTTAAAGTCATAATAACATACTAGGGTTTGTTTTAAATCATGGTACATATGTTAACTTTACTATTAGAAGTCCATAAATTATATTGTTAGTATAAGTCTAAATTTCACTGTGCGGTGAGCAGAAACATCTATTTAACACAGCATGTTTAATTTTCTGTTGAGTTTTGCCTTATTATATTCAAAATAATAATGGTTAAACAGAACCCAAGTTAACTCAGGTCAAGAAATAACTAAATCTATGTGAAATAAAATGATAAATACACGTTTTGCAGGATGGGATATAGAAAATAGTAATAATTTCAACATTGAATATATGCCACTTGGGTCCCTTTTGGTGTCCTCTTGACATGTGCCACAACTTCCTGCCATCTTTGTCAGTAGTGCTATGTGTTCTGTGCCTCATGGGCACTAAAATTCTTTTACTACTATGATCACTGCTGCTATTACTATCACTGCTTCTATTGTGTGTCTGTGAGCACCCGAGGGAAATAACAGGACAATGATTTATGTGGGTCCAGATCTCTCCTTTTTGGTTTTATATTTGAACTTGACCTGAGATATATTTCTGGGAAATTTTGAAAAGAGCACACACATATACAATGATTCCTGTTTCATGTCTGTGCACATGGTTCGTCTCTCCAAATACAGTTGGTCATGTTTTCCTTGTCCCTCATACACTGACTATGGCTCATAGTGGAAGGTTGCACAATGCACAATCTGGGTGAAATTTCAGACCTGGATAAACATTTTCCCACTATTAACATATCTTCATGCATTTTCTTTTCATTGTCTATTTCCCTTGACAAGTTACCATCAGGTGAATGAAAGCTCACCCCCACCCCCACCCCCACCGCCATACCATCATAGTAATAATCTGAACTCTAAATTTTGATCATTGATGGGTAAATTTTGGAACTGCTGTTACCAACTATGTGACTGTAGAGAATTTAGTTAAGAAAAATGTACCTCAATTTGCTTTCTCTAAAATGGTAATGACCACAGATATAGAGTGGAACAGGCCATGGAGTACAGCAAACAGTTACCACACGCTGCTGTAGGTTCGGTTGCTGAAAGTGTCAGGCAAACTCCTTCCTGCATTCTACAGAAGTGAATGAAATAGATTGCTTCCTCTTAGAGGCCTGATCACATCATTCACAATCATTTACACACCATGGACCCAAATGATTCAGAATTTTTCTATGATTTTCAATTGATGCTGTTAGAGAGAAAATCTTTAATCCCTGTATGAGTTAATCTCAATGAAATAAAAAAATAGATAGTGCTCACCACAGAGCTATTTCCCCAGCAGAAAAAAAAGAAAAAAATAGATATGTCTAGCAATTATTTTAATTTAAGATATAAGTTACTTTTCCTCACAAACAAAACTTGTTATTTATTTCATTTTAAATTTTCACTTCATATTTTAAAGGTTGAAAATTTGAATGAATAAAAAAAGATAAAACCAGGCTGGAAGGTTAGCTTAGCAGGTAAGGTGCCTGCCTACAAAGCCAAAGGACCCAGGTTCAACTCTCCAGGCCCCTGTAAGCCATATGCACCAGGTGGCACATGCATCTGGAGTTCATTTGCAGCAGCTGGAGGCCATAGCATGTCCAGTCTCTCTCTCTATATATATGCCTCTCTCTCTCTCAAATATTTTTCTCAAAATTAAAAAAAAAATGAAATCAATATGTCAGAGGAGTATATAGTGCCCACTTAAAGTATTTTTTTTTACTAAAATATAACTCATGAAGTAATTAACATGTGTAATGCATGAAGATATTCTTTATTAATATGTATACTTTCTTTTGATATCTAGTTAAATATTTCACTGGGCACAGTGTTATGTAAAATTCCAATATTTCTCAACTTCCATATACTAACGGAAAGCACTTCACAGTGGATAATTGGCCAACTTGTGATTCATCACCAGGATATTGTTATATGTTAGTATTTTATTTTCCTAGTATTAATAAAATTAGTAGACTTGTAGCCAGGCGTGGTGGTGCACGCCTTTAATCCCAGCACTTGGGAGGCAGAGGTAGGAGGATCACTGTGAGTTCAAGGCCACCTTGAGGCTCCATAGTAAATTCTAGGTCAGCCAGGGCTAGAGTGAGACCCTACCTTGAAAAACCAAAAAAAAAAAAAAAAAAAAAAAGAAAAGAAAATTACTAGACTTACAAAATTAAAAATTGAAATATTTATAACTAAAAGTCACCTAATTCTTTTATCATACTTTAGAGTGCGTAGATGTGTGGGTCTATGTCTGTGGTAGGTTTCTTTCTTCCTGTTGATAAATTAATAATTAAGAGAGAAAGCTTGATATGTACAAGAACTAAGTATCAAATTTTTCCTTAAGTAACTTTAAAAGGTGACCTTTAAGTGCAAGTAATTCAGTCCTTTCTCTTAGTATTCCTATTTCTACATCAGAACTGCCAGAAGTCTTCTCCTTTTCCTGTGTTCCCGTCAAAATTATTTTCCTCCACTTTCAGTAATTCTCCCTCTAGCCCAGAGCTTTATGATCTTCCTTATCACTCAGGTGATGCTGAAAATGAGCACGGGGCCTTGTCATTGGTGCTAAGCCTCAATAAAATCCATCCTTTTCTTCCTGACATTCTGCGTGCTGTTTGTAAAACTCCATCTCCTAGTGTAATTCTCTTTTCAATTTGACCTGGAGGTCACAGGGATTAGTCACCATATTCACTCCCCACATTCTTCTGTGTGTCTTGTAAGGAAGTCTCACCTTTTCACACAGACGTAGCATGTGTGGTGTGTGGTATGTGTGGTGTGTGTGGTGTGTCATGTAGATGTGTTTGCACATGTATGTACTGGTGGGCACTTGCCAGTTGGCTTGCCTGTGGAGGCCAGAGTAGAATATCAGGTATCTCCTTTCATCATTCACCCATATGTTCTCCTTTGAGGAAGTCTGTCACTAGTGTGGCAACTTCACATTTGTGAACCTCTCATTCTCCAGTCTGGGATACTCCTAAGTGTATAGGATACAGATATGTGGCCATGCCCAGCTACAGATGTGTACTGTAGAGATTTAAAGTTTGACAGTCTCAGTTCCCCTTACGTTGTAATACTTACACAGGAAGCTTGATTGCTTGACCATCTTTGACTTGACTTGATTGCTGACCCTCTTTCTAGCCCGAATTATAACTTTAAAAAAAATACTTTATTTTTACATATTTATTATTTGAGAGAGAGAGAAAGAGAGAGAATGGGAGCACCAAGGCCTCCAGAGACTGCTAACGAACTCAGACACACACGACCTTGTGCATCTGGCTTACATGGGTCCTGAGGAATCAAACCTGGGCTCTTTTACTTTTCAGGGAAGTGTCTTAACTGTGAATCCATCTCTCCAGCCCTGAATTATAGCTTTGCAACACTTTATACTAGCCATGATTACAAGTACATTAATTCATTCATATTCACCACAAGCATATTGAGGTATAATTTGAATCTCAATTTTATATATTAAGCAAATGGATGTGTGGAAATTTACCCATGGCAGAAAGCAATTCCTGCATGAAACTGCGTTGACTCTTTAGAAAGTTTTCAGAGGTTAAGATGGAATCTGGTGAAACGTAAGCTATTGGCACTATTGGGTCACATATCAATTCAGGAGTTAAGATGCTACGTATAAGTTAAGATGTCGACAGGTATGGTGCCCTGGAGAGAGGAAAGTTCTCAGCCAGTATGCAAGCAGATAGTAGAACTAATGTCTAAGCTTTTCCCATCATAGAATTGCTTATTTTCTGATAGTATAAACAGCCGAGAATGATCATAATCTTAATATTAACTTGATCAATATGCCACTCTTTGACAGAACAAATGTTGACTATTAATACTTCTCTATTTACTCATGTCTTCAGAATTTCTCAAATGAGTTTTTTTTCCTCTGTTGACCAAAATCTGTATTCATCATATTAGTTCAAAATGAGGACATATGTCCCTATCATTCTAATGTTTTGTGTGTATGATTTAATCTACTTAATAGAGATTTTACAGATCAAATACTACCAAACATTATAAATTAAGCTGCAAATACAAGGAGAAGCTGCGATCAAAGGAAGATTGAGTTGTGGGGTTTGATTGCTCTGCCCCTCCCCCAAGAGACTGTGCAGGCCAAAGTCCTGTTAACTCTGGGGCTAGAAGTCACTTTCTGTGCCATTGGAAGTGGTAACGAGTGACGTATTTGACCAAGGTTGGAGAGCTTTTAGAGACATTTGTCAGCAGTGACCGCTGAAAACAGAAGTGGGTTCCCACGCGTTTCATGGAAATAGAGAAACACATGTTAGCCCCAGTTTTCATCTTACTTACGAGGATTGGCCTGTGATATCTGACAAACTTTTACTATCCTCTGAAGCTTAGTATGAGTAACACTTCCTCCTAGCTTTTCTCTTGTTAGAATCCTTTTTTTTTTCCTTGTGGGATATGAAAAAAAAAATATATGCCTACGACATCTATTTAATTGTAATTGCACAAGAGCACACACTGTCACGTTATTTCACTTGTACAGATTCTTCTGAGTAGAGGAGGGGTGAATGTTGGAACTATATACTGTACACTTCTATGTTCTCACAACATTTAGGGCAGGATAATTTACGATGACACACTTGTACAATATAAGCTGAATGCAGCCATAGATTGAAAAAATAAAATATTGGTGCATACATAATTTTGATAATTAAGATGATGGAAACATTGAATCAAGAGATATTTAAGTTTAAAAGTAGTCTTCACTTTGACACCATAATTTGTAAGCTTCATTGCTATCATTTTAATGTGATAACAAAAGATGTTATAGTATCAATTATACCTGCAGGAAGTAAAATTTTAACTTTAACTAGTTTTTAATATTTTTTTTTTCCTGTGGTAGGGTCTTTCTCTAGCCCTGGCTGAATTGGAATTCGCTTGTAGTTTCAGATTGGCCGTGAACTCATGGCTATCCTCCTATCTCTGCCTCTCAAGTGCTAGGAATAAAAACATGAGCCACCATGCCCAGCCTTAAATACATACATACATACATGTATATATATATATATAAAATTTTATTTTAATTATTTACTTGAGGGAGGGAAAGAGAGAGAGAGAGAGAGAGAGCATGTTAGGGACTCTAGCTGCTGTAAACGAACTCCTGACATATGTGCTACCTGGTGCATCTGGCATGTGTGTCCTGGGGATTCAAACCTGGGTTGTTTGGATTTGCAGGCTAGTGCCTTAACTGCTAAGCCATTTCTCCAGCCTTATATTATTATTATTATCATTTTGGTTTTTCGAGGTAGGGTCTCACTGTGGCCCAGGCTGACTTGGAATTTACTATGTAGTCACTGGGTGGCCTTGAACTCATGGCTATCCTGCTTCCTCTGCCTCCTGAGTATTACTTTTTAAAGTTAGCATAAAGAGTAGTGGTTTTTATTATGGCATTTCCATACATATGTGCTATTATACCTTGCTCTAATGTGTCCCCTCCCACATGGAACCCCTTTTTCTCCTTGTGCTCTCTGGCTTTCTATCTTCCTTTTCCCATAATCCACACTCCTTTGTGACCCAGGCACTATGTGACCTTCCCTACACTCCTGTTTTAGTGCTTGGTAGCTGCAAAGACTGCTCAGTGTTCAGAACAGAGAGATGCTTGTGGGTAAGCATGCTAGAGAATTAGAAAGGACTAGAGTTTTCCCCCTATGATACACAAAGTTTATATGGATAAAGTGGAGGAACAAAGGCTGAAAGAGTCGTTTGGGTAAAGACAAACTGTAACTAGAGATGTCAAATCATTGGTGGGCAAATGTAGTTGAATGTACAGAAATATGCAATCACCCCTGACCTCCATCTCTGTAAGGAAGCAAAAGCTAAGCCCTGCTGGGAAGCTGAAAGAATGAATGATGAAAGCCAGGTTGTCCGAGTGTGAGAGGATCCCGTTCATGAATAGCACACACCTTATATAAAGACACGTTATGCTCTGCAGTCAAATGCACTCAGTAGCCTGTGGCTGATGGGCATCCGGTCCCATCCATCTGCGTAGGAGCAGACGCATGGCGCACTGGTTAACTGCACAGTGTCATATTTAGGTGATTTAGGCCCTCTTACGTGTACTCTCAAATTCAGGCATTCATGCAGCATTTAGTCTTAAATGGCCCATTCACCAGTAGAAAAAACAAACGAGTATCAATTTAACAGAGAAATTTAACTGTAGCAACTTAGAAAAATCACCAAGTGGCAGCTCTGAAATTCTATAATACTGATATTGAGTGTAGGAATATGATATAGACACATGCTAGTAAAATAGGAACTGACCTTGGAAAGTAAGGTCAGATGACATATGTAGATATAGAGATTTATATTTTAATGAACATCAATTTAGGCCTAACTATTTTAGAGGAGAATTTCAAGATTGATGGCGATATATAACTGTCAAGGGGCAGATGGCTCTATAGCTTTTATTTAGAGATGAGGCTCACAAATCAAACTCCAGACACAACTCTGAAGATTTTTTTTTATACCCCACCTTTCCAAACTCTTAATTAGGCATGGGATTTAAACATAGAGATTAATCTTTTGGAAGCTTTAAAGGAAGGGCTTGAGGAACACTGAACACTGTGATCACACTTTAATTTCACTGTATAAGTGCTTATCCCTATGGGATCCAGTGTAGATATTAGGGTATATCTAAGGCCAGAGAATAGGCTTTCCAATCCAAGATTAGTTCCTAAGTTACCTGATGGCAAAGAGCCACGTGATGATTCCATGTTTTCAGATTTTAGGAGGCTATGACTCTGATATTCGTCAATGTGAGCTTTTTGCATCTACTACTAGAAATGACGTGCATATGTTTCATAGAATGAAAACACACATGCTCTTTTGTTCAGAATATTATGTCTGCATCAAAGTAGAGATTATATTTAAAAGTCTAATGACATAGTAATTTTCCACCCTCTTGCAGAATTTAATGACACATTTGCCACCCACCCTATTGCCAATTTTTTTCTCTTATCAATCCATTGTCTAAGAACTGCCTGTCTGCACTTAAAAATGTACTAATTTTACTCGAAGGCTATATTCCTTTCTGTTCAGGATGAAATAACCAGAGTCATATCCTAATTCACCGTCTATCATTACTCATGGTTGAGGGCAAAAATAATAGTACTACAGTGCCAGCCGTGAGAATGCTGGTGTTTTGTCTTACCAGTCTATGTTTAAGGCATTACCTGTGCCTATGTAATAAGGGAACTAGGAATTCCCTTGTAACCAAATAATCCTGAGAACTTCTAACATTTTTAAAAGTATGTAACTATGCCTGAAATGTGATAGGTATGAGATATGTCAGCCTCTCTTTCTTCCTTGGATGCATGCCCTGATGCCCCAGTGTGTAAACCTTGAAGCAAGAGGACACCACTGCCTAAGAATGACATCTTTTAAAGGCTTCATTTTAATTTTGAGGGGAACGTGTGATTTTTTTTTTGAGAAAATCTTTGATAATTTTCATGTTCTTTATCCTGAAGATTCCCATTTCTAGATGGTTTTGTACATCAATGAAATCAGAACAGGTTAGTAGTTCTAACCTTTCTAAGTTTAGTGTTGAGTTTGAGCTCAGGGCAGTGAGTGAGATATGGGGGTATCATAGTGTGGGGGAACTTACCATCTGTCACATGCTCTGCATCTTGGCAAAGGGAATGAAGGGGTTCGATTGGCTTCAGAGCTCTGTGGGTCAGAAGTAATATCTTCTTTCCTCAGCTCATGCATCTGGTTATTGAAAACTTCTGCAGATTATATTCCTGAGTACATTTCTTTTACTTCACCTATGTTCACCTCCCTCATTTCTGACAAAAACTTGTTTATAGAAGTATATATGGACGCCCCAGCCTACTTTTTTGTTTTCAGGGACAGGTTTGCTCTGACGCTGGTATAGCCCTTTTGTTGTTTCTTTCCCCATAGGTAATAATGATGATCCTAAGAAGAGAATCCTTAAGCACTGTGAGTGCTAGGTGCTTCCAATTAGACAGGATAACCCTGCACACGAATGACTAAGGTAGGAAATCAAACCGATAAGTAACATACGTTCCAATGTTCCTCCTTGCCTGATGCAGTTAATGATCTGTAAGTCATGCTTGTGGTGGATCAGGGGAGGTTTCTCCAGCACAAGAGAGGGCATCAAGGAGAAACGTGGGCTCTCCATGCGAACAAAAATAGTGTCTTAGAACAAGGCAGCGAATTGAGTAAAGACCCAACAAAGAAAAGATCAGATGTTCACTCAATGGAAGGTGATCGAAGTTTCCTGGGATTCATAGTTTCAGCAAGGGTACGAAAAGAGGTCATAGTGCAGGAGAACTATCCTCTGTTTTACTTTCTCTTCCATCTGTTTTCCTCTTCCCATCACCGTTTCTTCCATTAATTATCATTTTCTTTGTAGATGAACAAGTAGCCCTACAGAATGGTAGCAAGAAGTCAAAGAATGAACTCTGCTCCCCGTGTTTACATGATCAGGAGCCCTAAGACCATTGCTAGTGCAGTTGGTTCTCACTGTGTTTATTTCTACTATTTTACTCTATCACTTTAGTGTGATTTATATAGAGAAATGTAATTGAAAACTGTCACGCCTTTGCCAGTTTAAAAAGAGTTTAGCTTGTGTTGTAGGAGATATTTGCAGCTGACCAAGCTTCTTACATTAGCAAGTTTCCAACCACTTTCCTAGAGATGGGATTTGGCTCTGCTCGGTAACAATGCACAGTGAATTTCTCATTTGCCCTTAAGCTCCTTGGCCCAGTGACACACCACTTTAAGTTTAATCAGACAGAAAAATCACAAAAGCTCCTGGTCTCAAGTGACCACTTTGACCTTTTTTTTTCCCCTCTGAGAACACAAAGAGAAGAAATTTCCTTATTTTTTTCCTTCTGTCTTTGACTCTCTATACACCTGTGTGCTGTTTATTTCAAATCGAGTGTGACCTAAGTTAATGCTGCTTCAGTCGGGAGGAAAGTCGGCAGTATGCCTGTTACCACCATACCCAATCATTTCTACAAGCTCTCCCTTGTCCCTCAGGGTATAATAATTTTCATCCTGGAAAATTTGAAGATCCACAAGGAAAGTATGATAAAAATTCATCAAACTGCATAGTGATTAGGATGATTAAATTTGGGGTCATATATAAAAGCCAAGATTTTTGATCAATATGTGTTCTTAAGACAAGAAAACAGGCTTGTCCTGGAGCCTTGCAAACCACTTCCATCCTATGCATCCCATGACTCTCCTTGTACTGACTTTTCCTATGGAGACATGAACACATGCCAGTCACCACCAGGTAGTGCACCAACAATGGATTAAAGCATCAATGATTCTACCCAAGTCTAGCTTAGTGAACCAGAGAGTTTACACAGGTTGCTTAAAGGACTGTGAGTGAGAGGTTTCTTTAAAAATTTTTTTGATTTATTTATATTTATTTATTTGAAAGAAAGAGAGAGAGAATGGGCACACCAGGGCCTTCAGCCACTGCAGACGAACTCCAGATGTGTGTGCCCCTCTGGGCATCTGGCTAACGTGCATCCTGGGGAATGGAGCCTCGAACCGGAGTCCTTAGGTTTCACAGGCAAGCGCTTAACCACTAAGACATCTCTCCAGCCCAGTGAGGGGTTTCTTACTCAAAGGCAGCTGCTCCATCAAAAATCCCACTCTGAGCAAAGGTGATGACTCAGGAAGCTGCATCTCTTGAGCTCACTGCAGTACTGGCAGGCAGCTTGGCTGGTCAGTTTCTTCTTTCAAACAGATTGTAAACTCACATGATCTTATAAGTCTCAGTTTTCCAGGACTTGTTAAACTCCTGCGTCTCAGGAGCGTCCCTCCTTCTCCAGGAGGGAATGTTTCTATTGGAAGGAACTTGCTACACAACAGCCCTGCCCAGGCATAGGTTATGCTCTCCGTTCCCAATATCACATGTTCTCGACATCACACATTCATGGATGGTTTGACTTTCTTATGGCTATGTGACCTCCACTGGAAGTCTTGATCCTTTTTTCCTATTTGACCTCTTATGGCTTTTCATGACATTTTTCCCCATGACCATGCATTTAATGATACCAAGTTACTGAGCAAGAAAAGCATGTGTGCATTTCCACCAGAGAAAGGCACAAGTTTGCAATGTGGGACCAGCAGACGAGCTTGTCCAAGTTTGTCTCTTGACATAACCAAACTGTAAGAGCATAACACAATAATAAGCAAGATTTTCTAATGTAGAACAGATTCTGAACATTGCCACATTGCTGAGTGTATATTTTTAAATGTTTAACTGTGCTTCTTTTAAATTTCAAACATATTTCTAGATAGCAATACTGTCTGGTTAAAATATAGTCAATATTTAATTTGTTTTTGTAAATCTTTAAAACTAAGTTTTTCCTTAACAGTATTTATATGTTATAAGTTAAATGCAGATGTTTAGGTCATGCTCATCTTTTAAATCTTTAAAAAAAAAAACACAGTTCTTGAAGTAAATGTCAGCTGAGGAGAGACAAACAAAAATATCATTTTGGACAGAGAGATAAGAGTTTCCCTTTGTGCTTAAAGTTTAAGTAGGATGTTTTGAGACTCTAGGGAAAAGGAGCAGTCAAAACAATTGCTCCAATTACAAGGGTGAAGAGAACCTTCCCAAAAATATGACATTCTGAGCGGAAATACCTCAATTTGTCTAGGGAAATCTTTGACCCTAGTTCTGCTACTAGAAAGTAATGTTTATCCCTCAGAACATCCTGCTTGGTAATTTTATGTATGATCAGTCCTATAAACTCTAGGTCTTTCTGAATAAGCTCTGTGGACAATGTGACTTTGGGGTCCACACAATTAATAGAAGTGTGATCACTGAGGTGTCTGTAGATTGAGTACCAGTCTCTTGGGCAATTAGCTCTATCTACATCTAGATTATACAAAGTTAAATTTTCTGTGAGACTGGTTGACATAAAATTTTAATGTGATCAAATACATGGGGATAACATGTTTAAGTTATATCCCAGAAGTAACTATTAAGAATTTGGATCTGGAAATATTTAGATACACTAAGAAAAAAATAAATAACCTTTACCTGCATAATTAAGCACAGGGTCTGAATATCTGTTAGACAAAGAGTAGTCTCAATCTAATTGTTCAATATAAACACAAAAGTAACTGCCCTACATTGTCCATCATTGCCCATCATCACATATGAATGACCTTCCCCTAAAAGAAAAATGATTAGGGTATTGGGAAACAGAGAAAGGAAAAAGTTAGAGAACTTGGAATGAGTGGTAACATGGTATTTAATGCAATAACTATGTTGAATATTGCTTCCTCATTTAAATATGCAAGTAATGTCTATCTGGTTATCACAGTGGAAGGGAGTGGAGCTTAAAGAATTTTTGCTATAAACTATAATTCATGAAGGTATTACTTTCTCAGAAAAATTGGATTTCTTCTGTCCAGGATATATGGCGAAGATATGTATGTATGCCTGCTTTTATATATGTAATGACATTCGTGTGACCCAAACTTTTGAGTAACAAAATATAAATTAGGAAACTTTTTTTTTTTTAATTTTTATTAACATTTTCCATGATTATAAAATATATCCCATGGTAATTCCCTCCCTCCCCACCCCCACACTTTCCCCTTTGAAATTCCATTCTCAATCATATTACCTCCCCGTTACAATCATTGTAATTACATATATACAATATCAACCTATTAAGTATCCTCCTCCCTTCCTTTCTCCACCCTTTATGTCTCCTTTTCAACTTACTGGCCTCTGCTACTAAGTATTTTCATTCTCACACAGAAGCCCAGTCATCTGTAGCTAGGATCCCCATATGAGGGAGAACATGTGGCGCTTGGCTTTCTGGGCCTGGGTTACCTGACTTAGTATAATACTTTCCAGGTCCATCCATTTTTCTGCAAATTTCATAACTTCATTTTTCTTTACCACTGAGTAGAACTCCATTGTATAAATGTACCACATCTTCATTATCCACTCATCTGTTGAGGGACATCTAGGCTGGTTCCATTTCCCAGCTATTATAAATTGAGCAGCAATAAACATGGTTGAGCACGTACTTCTAAGGAAATGAGATGAGTCCTTTGGATATATGCCTAGGAGTGCTATAGCTGGGTCATATGGTACATCAATCTCTAGCTGCTTTAGGAACCTCCACACTGTTTTCCACAATGGCTGGACCAGATTGCATTACCACCAGCAGTGCAGAAGGGTTCCTTTTTTTCCACATCCCCGCCAACATTTATGATCATTTGTTTTCATGATGGTGGCCAATCTGACAGGAGTGAGATGGAATCTCAATGTAGTTTTAATCTGCATTTCCCTGATGACTAGTGACGTAGAACATTTTTTTAGGTGCTTATATGCCATTCGTATTTCTTCCTTTGAGAACTCTCTATTTAGCTCCTTAGCCCATTTTTTGATTGGCTTGTTTGATTCCTTATTAGTTAACTTTTTGAGTTCTTTGTATATCCTAGATATTAATCCTCTATCAGATATATAGCTGGCGAAGATTTTTTCCCATTCTGTAGGTTGCCTCTTTGCTTTTTTCACTGTGTCCTTTGCGGTGCAAAATCTTTGTAATTTCATTAGGTCCCAGTGGTTAATCTGTGGTTTTATTGCCTGAGCAATTGGGGTTGTATTCAGAAAGTCTTTGCCAAGACCAATATGTTGAAGGGTTTCCCCTACTTTTTCCTCTAGCAGTTTCAAAGTTTCCGGTCTGATGTTAAGGTCTTTAATCCATTTGGACTTAATTCTTGTGCATGGCGAGAGAGAAGAATCTATTTTCATCCTTCTACAGATATTTATCCAGTTTTCAAAACACCATTTGCTGAAGAGGCTGTCTCTTCTCCAATGAGTATTTTTGGCATTTTTATCGAATATCAGGTGGCTATAGCTACTTGGGCTTACATCTGGGTCCTCTATTCTGTTCCACTGATCTACATGTCTGTTTTTGTGCCAGTACCATGCTGTTTTTGTTACTATGGCTCTGTAGTATAGGTTAAAATCAGGTATGGTGATACCACCAGCCTCTTTTATGTTGCTCAGTATTATTTTAGATATTCGAGGTTTTTTATGATTCCAAATGAATTTTTGGATTGTTTTGTCTATTTCCATGAAGAAAGCCTTTGGAATTTTTTTTTGGAATTTTGATAGGGATTGCATTAAATGTGTAGATTGCTTTAGGTAAGATTGCCATTTTCACGATATTGATTCTTCCAAGCCAGGAACAAGGGATGTTTCTCCACTTTCTAGTGTCTTCTGCAATTTCTCGCTTGAGTGTTTTAAAGTTCTCATTGTATAGATTCTTTACTTCCTTGGTTAGGTTTATTCCAAGGTATTTTATTTTTTTTTGATGCAATTGTGAATGGGAGTGATTCTCTGATTTCATCCTCTGTGTGTTTGTTGTTAGCATATACAAAGGCTACTGATTTCTGTGTATTTATTCTGTATCCTGCTACATTGCTGTAGGTTTTGATCAGCTCTAACAGCTTGCTAGTAGAGTCTTTAGGGTCCTTTATGTATAGAATCATGTCATCTGCAAATAATGATAACTTGATTTCTTCCTTTCCAATTTGTATCCCTTTTATGTGTGTCTCTTGCCTTATTGCTATGGCTAAGACTTCCAAAACTATATTAAATAGAAGTGGAGACAGTGGACACCCTTGTCTTGTTCCTGATTTTAGTGGAAAAGCTTCCAGTTTTTCCCCATTTAGTAATATGTTGGCTGTAGGCTTGTCATAAATAGCCTTTATTATATTGAGATATGTTCCTTCTATTCCCAGTCTCTGTAGGACTTTTATCATGAAGGGATGTTGGATTTTGTCAAATGCTTTCTCTGCATCTAATGAGATGATCATGTGATTTTTGTCCTTCAACCCATTTATGTAATGTATTACATTTATAGATTTGTGTATGTTGAACCATCCCTGCATCTCTGGGATATAGCCTACTTGGTCAGGGTGAATGATCTTTTTGATATACTCTTGTATTCTGTTTGCCAATATTTTGTTGAGAATTTTTGCATCTATGTTCATGAGGGAGATTGGTCTGTAATTTTCTTTTTTTTTTCTTTTTATCTTTGCCTGGTTTTGGTATCAGGGTGATGCTGGCCTCATAGAAGGAGTTTGGTAGGATTCCTTCTTTTTCTATTTCCTGGAAAAGCTTAAGAAGCAATGGTGTTAGCTCTTCCTTAAAAGTCTGGTAAAATTCAGCAGTGAATCCATCCGGGCCTGGGCTTTTTTTAGTTGGGAGATTATTGATAACTGCTCGGATCTCCATGTTTGTTATAGGTCTATTTAAGTGATTAATCTCATTTTGATTTAATTTAGGTAGGTCATATAGATCAAGGAAATCATCCATTTCTTTCAGATTTTCATACTTTGTGGAGTATATGCTTTTATAGTATGTCCCTATAATTTTTTGAATTTCTCTGGAATCTGTTGTGATGTTACCTTGTTCATCTCTGATTTTATTAATTTGTGTCTCTTCTCTCTTTCTTTTGGTCAGATTTGCTAAGGGTTTATCAATCTTGTTTATCCTTTCAAAGAACCAACTCTTTGTTTCATTAATTCTTTGGATTGTTCTTTTTGTTTCTATTTCATTAATTTCTGCCCTAATCTTTATTATTTCTTCCCGTCTACTACTTTTTGGTTTGCCTTGTTCTTCTTTTTCCAAGGCTTTAAGGCGAAGCATTAGGTCGTTTACTTGCGACCTTTCTAATTTCTTAATATAGGCACTTAAGGCTATAAATTTACCTCTTAGAACTGCCTTCATTGTGTCCCAGAGATTTTGGTATGTTGTGTTCTCATTATCATTTGACTCTATAAATTTTTTGATTTCCTTTTTGATTTCTTCATTGACCCACTCATCATTTAGTAGTGTATTGTTTAGTTTCCATGATTTTGTGTATGCTCTATAGCCTTTCTTGCTACTGATTTGTAGTTTAATTCCATTGTGGTCAGATAGAATGCAAGGAATTATTTCAATTTTCCTGAATTTGTTAAGATTTGCTTTGTGTCCTAATATATGGTCTATTTTAGAGAATGTTCCATGTGCTGCTGAAAAGAATGTATATTCTGCAGCCTTTGGATGAAATGTCCTGTATATATCTGTTAGGTCCATTCCTTCTATGACCTCATTTAGTCCAGATGCCTCTCTGTTTATTCTTTCCCTGGATGACCTGTCAATTGATGAGAGTGGGGTGTTAAAGTCACCCACCACCACTGTGTT
Source organism: Jaculus jaculus (assembly GCF_020740685.1). Lineage (NCBI taxonomy): Eukaryota > Metazoa > Chordata > Mammalia > Rodentia > Dipodidae > Jaculus > Jaculus jaculus. Next base: position 41,530,883 of record NC_059119.1, on the reverse strand, counting down.
TGGTGTTATCTGTGACCTTAGTTCTAATAGTGTTTGTTTGACGAATTTGGGAGCCCCCATGTTAGGTGCATATATGTTTAGGATTGTAATGTCCTCCTGTTGGAGTGTGCCCTTAATCAATATAAAGTGACCTTCCTTATCTTTTTTGACTAACTTCGGAATAAAGTCCACCCTGTCTGATATTAGGGTAGCAACCCCTGCTTGTTTTCTAGGCCCATTTGCTTGAAACACCGTCTTCCAACCTTTCACCCTAAGATAATGTCTATCCTTTGTAGAAAGGTGAGTTTCTTGGAGACAACAAATTGTACGATCCTGCTTTTTAACCCAGTCTGCAAATCTATGTCTTTTCGTTGGGGCATTGAGACCGTTGATATTAAGAGATATTATTGAAAGGTGTGTATTTATGTTTGCCATTTGTGTGTGTGTGTGTGTGTGTTACTTGTTCTACCTGTGCTCTCTTCTGTTAACTGGTATTTGAGTATAGCTGGTTTTTTCTAGGTTCCTTATATGTGTGCTTTTCCTTTTGTTCAGCATGGAGGATTCTATCAAGTATTTTCTGTAGAGCTGGTTTTGTCTTCAGATACTCCTTTAACCTGCTTTTGTCATGGAATGTCTTTATTTCTCCATCTATTTGGATGGATAACTTTGCAGGATAAAGTAACCTTGGTTGACAGTTGTTATCTTTCAGAACTTGGAATATATCACTCCAAGCCCTTCTGGCTTTAAAAGTTTGTGTTGAATAATCTGCTGTAATCCTGATGGGCTTGCTTTTGTAGGTAACTTGAGTTTTCTCTCTAACTGCTTTCAATATTTTTTCTTTGGTTTGTGTGTTTGGAAGTTTGATTATAATGTGGCGAGGAGAGGTTCTTTCTGGGTTTTGTCTGGCTGGGGTTCTAAAGGCTTCCTGTATCTGTATTGGCACCTCTTTTCCAATTTGGGGAAATTTTTCCTCTATGATTTTGTTGAAGATGCCTACTATGCCTCTGGAGTGGAGTTCTTCTCCTTCTACTATGCCCTGAATTCTTATATTGGATCTTTTCATAGTGTCCCGAATATCTTGAAATTCCCACTCATACTTTTCTATAAGTTTGTCTTTCTCTTTGTTGGACTGCATTAGGTCTGCCACCTGATCTTCTAGCTTAGATATTCTGTCCTCTCCCTCATCCATCCTACTGGTGAGATTTTCTACAGAGTTTCTTATTTCATTAACTGTGTTCTTCATTGCTAGTAATTCTGACTGGTTTTTCTTTATTATTTCTATTTCTCTATTTATGTCTTGTATTGCCTTCTTTATTTCATTAAATTGGTGTCCTGCCTCTTCTTTGATTCCTTTGATTTCCTCTTTGATTTCCTCTTTGATTTCTTCTTTGATTGTTTTCATGTGTTCTTTGACCTCTTTGAACATATTTATAATTATTCTTTTGAACTCTTTCTCAGGCATTTCCTCTAACTCTTTCTCACTGGAAGACATTTCTGATGCATTAATACTTTTAGGTGGATTTATATCGTCTTGCTTTTTAGTGTTTCTTGTGTTATAATGTATATATTTTTGCATCCTGGATTAAGTTAATGCTTGGATCTTCTAGCTAGCTGTGTATTCTTAGCTGTATCAATTGATTTGATGTAATATATTTTCAGGGTAGGACCTTAAGGTATTAGGTGTGGCTCTTAAGACTCTCAGAGTATCTCCAAAGATGTTCTTAGGGGTTGAGTTTCCCTGCTATAGGAGTATTCAAGCTGGCTGAGTGGAATAAAATACTGGTAGATTCTAAAATTTAACTAAACACTGTAGACATTCAATCAAAAACAGCCCCGAGTATGTATGCAAGAGTAGTTATTATAATGACCAGATCCTCTATCAATAAAGAGGTTTAGATTTCTGGTCTGTTGAGGTATCCGAGTCAGCTTGTGACCAAGTGAGATCCTTCCCTGGTGCAATCCCAGTTACCTTGGGAGATTGTGGTCTCAGTCAAGTTGCTGCCTGGGTCGTCGGGCTGCTGTTCTGATTTCTGGAGCTGGGCACTTGCTTTTCCTACGGGGCAAACTGAGCCGCTGCTGCCGCCTCTGCTGCTGTTGTAGCTGCCACCCCCGGAGCCACCACCGCTGCTGAAGCTGCCGTTGCCGTGTCCACCGCCGCTGCTCACCCCGAAGCCGTTGCTGCAGGATCTGCCGCCGCTGCCGCTCCTGGGTCCGCTGCTGCTGGGGCCACTGGTACCGGTGCTGGAGCCGCTGAAGTTGCTGCCGAATTCTGCTCCTGCTTGGGTCCCGCCGTCAGCCCAAGTTGGCGTGGCCGGTCCCGGGCCGCTGCTGTGTTCGCTGGAGCTGGGTTCAGGTGGCGGGGGAGGGGAGGGAGCCGTGGCTGCTCTGGTTGTACCGCTTCTCCACGTGTGCTTCTACCTCGCGGTCTGCTCTTCCCTCCGTTGCTCGCTGCCGCTCTCCCCTCACGTTTCCCAAGTTGCGGAGAGCGCGGTGTGAGGGGAAAATCCCGCACCTGGCTTGTCCTGCGGCTCGAGCTGAGAGTCCGGCGGCTTCTGCCGCTCCGCGGCTGCGGCGGGTGGCCGAGCCGCCCCAGAGCCGCTGTTCCTGCCTGTGCAGGCTCTGGATGCTCTGGAACTCTTCCACTTCTCCGCTGCCGCCTCAATTTCCTATACACCTCACTTTTTAGTAAAAGTGTGTATTTTGCTGAGTTTTTTTGGTCTTTTTCCCCCCTAGGCTGCTTTGGTGTGGTAACTACACCGCCATCTTAACCAGAAGTCAAATTAGGAAACTTTTAAGAGACAATCCTTGCTTAAAGTCTAATAAACATGTACTACCCATTGTTCAAAGAAGAAAGTTGACCTCTCTCTCTCTCTTTCTCTCTAATACATATTACTCTCTAATACATATACACACACACATATATCTTCTCTCTCTCTCTCTCTCTCTCTCTCTCTCTCTCTCTCTCTCTCTCTCCATCTTGCTCTAATATATGTGTTTGTGTGTGTTTCATTATGATAACACCTAAAGTAGTGACATTGCTTACAGATAAGGTAGCATCCACTTGGACAAACGCAGGATTATCCAGGTCTCATTTCTCCAGCAATGTTTACTCAGAAAAAGCTCTTCTAACTTCCACAAGTAGATTCTCTTTATATAATAAGTTGATTTTTTTTTCCCTTTAGGTAGCTAAGCAGTTCACCATTGCTCAGCCACCTTTTGGAGACAGCAGATGAAACGCTGTGTGGAAATGGAAGTGGGGATTCATTAATGGCAAGAGAATGGAAGGCAATGGCTCATCATGTAGTCCAGTCTAATGAGCCTGTGCTCAAAGTTCAGACAAACATTAGTTTTGTTAATAGTCTTTGGAGGGAAATAAGTGTGATATTTTGGAGAGGTGTGTCTGTGAGAACCCAGATTTTTATTGCACCATACTTATTTTCATTTATTCGTATTTTTTGATGTATTTGCGAGAAAGAGGAAAAGAGAGAAAGAAGCACATAGAAAGAGAGAGTGAATGGGTGTGCCAGGGACTTCAGCCTCTGCAAACGAACTCCAGGTGCATGTACACCTTGTGCATCTAGCTTACATGGGTCCTGGGGATCAAACCTGGGTCTGTTGGCTTTGCAGGCCACTGCCTTAACTGCTCAGCCATCTCTCCAGGCCAGGATTATTCTGTTATCGAGTTGAAAGAAAGTTTCTATCTTTATGCCTCTATGTGTGCAAATCTGTTCTTACATTCAAAAGCGTCCTCATGTCATTAGTGATTCATGTCCCTGCTACCATGCTTTTTTCTTTTTTTTTATGTAGGGTTTCACTCTAGTCCAGGCTGTCCTGGACTTTATTATGGAGTTTCAGGGTGGCCTGAAACTCACTGAGATCCTCCTACCTCTGCCTCCCAAGGGCTGGGATTAAGGGCATGCACCACCACACTTGGCCCATGCTTCTTCATGGTCAGACTGTTTATATGAATGGAAAATAGTTATGAACAGTGAGTCATTCAAGGCTAAAGGTAAAGAAACTTCTGGTGTTCAGTTTGTTGAATAAAAATTAGAGAGATAGTAATAAATTTAATTAAATTATGCTTAGAAATCAAAGCCATAGTATTTTAATCTAAATATATGACTTCAGTCAAATTGTTTTATCTTTTTTGGTAGTCCTTTTTCTCATCTCTAAAATGACATGTCAATTTTAGCATGAAAGTTTTCTTCTATATAATTACTGGATAATTATTCTCTTAGAATTAACACAAAACTTTAATGTTAGACTTCCAACTTCTCAGCTTTATAAAGATGTGGTACCAAACACAAACTATTTCTTTGTGCTTTGGGGCATGTGTTATAAAATTTGAAAGTATAAGTCAATTGAGATTCTTCTAATCATCTATGAAAGAATCAATCTTTACAGTGTTGTTTAAAAAAAAAAAACGTTAAATGCTACATGAAACCAATGGGTCATAATTATACACATTTTACAAACAGTTCTATTTGTTCCCTTCTGTTGTTTACATTAACATACCCCTCTGGAACCACTGTGCATTACTGGACTTCATTTCAACAATGACTTTGAGAAGCTTCTAGATGTTTACGAATTTAGTTCTAAATCACAAATCTGATCACTTGATGTACAAGAGTCTACCTGTCTCATTCCTCACCATCAATTGTCTTTCCTCATTGCAAGTGACCCCAAAGCCTCTGCCTGCTTCACAGTTGGATGCTCAACAGCCCAGTGAGTGGCATGATATGAACACAGGCCATTGTCACAAAGGGACAAAATAACAAAGATGATGGTAGACACATGTGCTGTACCTGCTGACTTACGTGCTGATTGCTTATTTCCTGACTTGCGATTCTACGTCGTCCTACAGGTGATACATGCTCTGCATCAGCATACAAGAAATCTCATATGATAAGATCACACTGAAAAACTTCAGAGAGTATACATAATGGCTAAAAGGCAAAAAAAAAAAAAAAAAAGACAACCCCAAAACTAATGTAAACAAACATCCTGAAAGCTTTACATAAATCATGCTGATCCCATAGGTTATGATTAATCTACTTCAGCCTCTTTAGTTTCTTTTCTATTTTCATTTAGTGGAAATTGCATTTAAAATAAAAGGTTAAATCAAAATTTCTGTTTCTCCTACTCTTTTCTATATCATTGTATTGTTACTACTTGTCTCAGTCTGGGTATTTCCAAGTTCTTGGCATCTTATTCAAAGAACTGAAAAGGTTGCACACAATTAAGCAGCAAGGAATTTTATTAGAAGGTAAACACAAAGTATAAGATTTGGATACACTAGCAAAAGTGGCAGTGGACTTCTTGAAGTGGAGTTCCCAAGAGCAGTGGGGTATTGCCTACAGCTTCCTTCTGGTGGGGATATGAGAAGGAGGACTTGGATAGTTCTCTGATTTGATTTGAAGGCTTGGGTTATGTAAGCTTTTCTCTATTACACATCTTTCTCATGAGGCATCTAATTTTCATCATATGCAGGTCTAATCTTGCATAGGTATAAGATGGTAGATAGGAGATTCTCCCACCAAGGTCACAGGGAGGACATCATTTGTTTTACTGCACATGTTCGCAAGACCAGTCCAGGCTAGATAGTACACCATCTCCTAATCTCTGATATATCATAGAACATGTTTGAATAGCCTGCCTCCCTATCTTCCATGAGAAATTAATCTGTGACGTTTACAATTCCAAGAAGCAAATTAGGTAACATTTGCAAGTCATGAGAAGAATTTGGCTGGCTATAAGAGTTGTGTTTGAGTCTCAGATAAAAAGTGGTTAGAAACATTGCTTACTTACGTATTGATACCAGTTTAACTTGGGCCTGAGCTTTAGTTATTGGAAACTAGTTCCAAGCACAGCAGATAAAACTTCATCATGCATATTTATCATTGTTTGAGCATCGTGTTTGTGTACATTTTCTAATGCTTCCATAGGATAAAGTAGGAAAATAAATTAGCAAAATTCAATATGAAGGATGCAAAGGAAAAATGTGGCACAAAGAAACTGAAAACAAAACAAAACAAAACAAAAAACCACTACTGAAAACAGTTTAAAGACCACAGAATCATTTCTGAGAAAGGAAGCCACAAAGAGACGGTCTCCAATTAATGTGTGACTAGATCACTACAATTAATTTTTAATAAAATATTTCTCTTAGCTTATTTTGTATCATACTGTGAGCCATCATGGAAAGATTAGCATCCTGGTAAAGACCAAGTGAAGTTTTTGATTTGTTTTAAATATATGGGTTTCTGCTTTTAATTCGTAAATGTACCTCCCCGCCCGCCTTTTTTTTTTTTTTTTTTTTTTTTTTTTTTTTACTTTACTGCCTTCCAGTAGAGTTTTGTTATTCCAGTGTGCTCTATCAGTCAGTATCACAAACATAAGCCAGGAGCTTTTGAGAAATGTTCAAAATAATTTTCATTTGGGAGCTTGTGGCCAGGACTTGAGAACCCTCATTAAAAATCATTCCAGATAAGGATTTATTCTAGGATCCTCATAGCTGTCCTCATTTCCACGTCAATTATCTTTGACTGCTTATGGTGATAACGTATCCTGATTTTCATAGATTGGGTGCTCATATATTACTTTTGTTCATTAATGAATGTTAAATATATAGTTTGGGGTTTGTCTTTTGACATGATTATGTATACCTCCTTCTGATCTTTTTGAAATTTAAAAAATATGATACATGAATGTGATAAAACAAAACAAAAAAAAAAACACTTAAAACAACTTTGGATATGTGTAAGAAGTTATTTCCGTTTCAATAGTGAAGGAGAAGCAGGATTGAGATAGCAACATATGGGCAGTTAGTCACGGACAGAGCCCAAAGAGGGAACAAGGACATGCCATTCTGCTCACCGAGGCAAAACAAGAACTTATGTCTGATCCTGCCTCATCCAAGCTGGCTACCAGCAATACTTCCTCACAGGATCTTCTTGCTTCCTCCTTATCTCAGTCTTTCTGGTCAGCCCATTGAATCCACAAATTAATGAGATCTTGGCACCTCCTGGGTAAGCCCTTTAATTCCACAAGCCAGTGAGTTCTCTTCTTACACATCTGATTCTGATAACAAGGTTCACCCTAATTAAATATCTGATTTGTATAAAGGAGGTTAACCATGTGACCCAACTTTCTTTCTTTCTTACTTTTGTCTCTTCTGAACAGAAGTATAAGTCTGTCTCTCCCCTTCCCAGACTGGTTGTGATTGTCCAACCTATGTGTGGTTGCACACCCCGTAATTCTAACACTCAGAGCCTGAGGAACTGGGGCAGTAAGTTAAAAGCTAGCCTGGGCTATGTAGGAAGATTGTTGTCTTAAAAGTATGCTTAAGAGGGGCTGGAGAGATTGCTCAGTGGTTAAGGCCCTTGCCTGCGAAGTCTAAGGACCCACGTTGGATACTCCAGTGCCTACATGAGCCAGATACACAAGGTGGCTCATGCGTCTGGAGTTCATATGCAGTGGCTGGAGGCCCAGGTGTGCCCACTCTCTCTCTCCCTCTCTCTCCCATCTCTCTAAAGTAAATAAACAAATAAAATAAAGTATTAAAAAATATGCCTGGCCATTTGCTGAGGCTCTTGGTTTCCTACCAGGAATAGACCCTATTGTTGAAGACTCCACATGCTTGTGCTGCAAAGCCATTGAGAAAACCTGCTGGAGCTGAGCTGAAAACCTCCTCCCTGTAGACCAGCTGACATAAAGCTGGGAAAAGCTATGATGCATGCAGCTTCATGTGTGAGAGAGAAGTTATCAGTGGAGATCAATAGCAGTGGACACTTCAAGCATTAAGTCTGGCCAGCCAGGCCAAATGGGCCAAGGGATGCCATAGTGGCATGTCTGTTGTTGGGGAAACTAACGGCTCTCTAATTGGAGTAATTGGACTGGAGGCCTGCTCCCGGGAGGAAATACATGCCTGATACTGAAAACCTATGACAGGGGAAGTCATGAGCCCTCGGGGTGTAACACCTGCTGGTGTCTGGCTAAATGCATACATTATGCTTACCAACCTGCCCAGTAAGCACTTCTCTAAATGTCCATACCTATTTTTAATGCTGTTTTCACTTTTGGTAAGAGAAGCTTCTGTTTTCAGATGGTGTGACCACTGGGATGACTCAAAAGGCACCACAGTGCCGAGAAGTGACAGAGGAGTGCTCAGCACTGAAACATCTCTATCACACTTTCCGAGGTTCAGGGTCCATTGCAGAAGGTGTGGTGGAAAGAAAGTAAGAGACAAAACAAGGTTAGGACTCTTTATAATGCACTCTTCCAGACACAAAACAGCCTGGATATCCATGACCTCACAGTGCCTGACATTACCTACACAAGACCCTCATGATAAGAGGAAAAGATAATGACATCAAAATAAGAGACTGATTGAGACAAGTTTGGGATATGATGGAGAGTGCTGTTGTGAAGGGGCAAGTGTAGGGGTAATTACCTCAGGTTATTGTCTGTAATTATAGAAGTTGTCAATAAAAAAATAAGTTTAAGCTGGACGTGGTGGCACATGCCTTTAATCTCAGCACTTGGGAGGCAGAGGTAGGAGGATTTCTGTGAGTTTCAGGCCACCCTGAGACTCCATAGTGAATTCCAGGTCAGCCTGGGCTAGAGTGAGAACTTACCTCGAAAAACTAAAAAAAACAAAAAAGATTAAAAATATATGCCAAAGATATATCTATTTAATAATGATAAGAAAGTTCCTGGGAAATGGTTCAGCAGTTAAGTGCTCCTATTTATGCAGGAGAAATACGGGGCCCCATGTCTGCACAAGTTTGAATCTCTAGGACCCATATAACAGCTGCGCATGATCATGTACATCTGTAACCTCAGTGTCATAAAGGATCAGAGACCCAGGAAGTGCTGGAGCTCTCTCTCTCTCTCTCTCTCTCTATCACACACACACACACACACACACACACACACACACACACACACAACTCTGCAAGTTCTGGCATCAATTAAGTGTCCATCTCAAACAAGAACACATAGAAGAGGGATGCAGCTATATAACCACCATTCCACCCAGACTGCCACAGGAAAGCTGTCCTCACCCAAGCAGGTGAGCACCAGGAGCACCAAAGGATGCACACAACACACATAACACACACATGCATGCAAACACACACACACAACAACAACAAGAAGAAACAGGGCTTGAGAAATTGCTTCATGGTTAAGGCACTTGCCTGTGTAGCCTAAGGACCAGGTTAGGTTCCCCAGTACCTACATAAGCCGGATGCACAAGGTGGCACATGCATGTGGAGTTTGTTTGCAGTGGCTAGAGGTTCTGGTGTGCCCTGTCTCTCTCTCCCTCTTGGTCTGTCTCTCTCTGCCTCCCTCTTTCCCTTTCTCTCCAATAAATAAATAAAAATACTTATAAAAGAATAAACAGAAAGAAAAGAGACATACAAACTTTCAACACTTGATAACAAGAATTCTGCAGTTTTGAAAATATTAGAGAGGGCCGGAGAAATGTCTTAGAGGTTAAGCGCTTGCCTGTGAAGCCTAAGGACACCGGTTCGAGGCTCTATTACCCAGGACCCATGTTAGCCAGATGCACAAGGGGGCGCACGCGTCTGGAGTTCGTTTTCAGTAGCTGGAGGCCCTGGCACGCCCATTCTCTCTCTTTCTATCTGCCTCTTTCTCTCTCTGTCACTCTCAAATAAATAAAATGAACAGCAAAAATTTTAAATATTAGAAAAGTAGCTTAGATTTTTGTTAATTCTCCAATTATAAAACCAGACTTTGTGTTTTGCAACTTTTATTTTAGTGTGGGAATCTGATAGTTACATATGTCTGATGTTGTTTTCAAATATTGTGTTTTATATTACTATTCATTTTTCAGAACAAAAGTCTTTCTTTGTCTTGGCCTTTTATTTTATTTTCAGAGAGAGAGAGAGAAAGAATTGGCATGCTAGAGCCTCAACCACCTAGTGGGCATGTGTAACCTTGTGCTTGCCTCACCATTGTGCATCTGGCTAAGGTGGGATCTGGACAGTTGAACATGGGTCCTTAGGCTTCACAGGCAAGCGCCTTAACTGCTAAACCATCTCTCCAACCCTATCTTGGCCTTCCTAATATCGACTTGTATAAACTAAATTATTATGTGAAAATGATTGAATATATAAAACAAATATGAAATATTTAAATATATATAATGTATATTAACGGGTAGGAAATATTTAAATATAGAATAAAAATGAAGAGATGTATTTTTATTCTAGAAGACAATGTGTTCTAGTTTATTTGGTTCCAACTTTAATATTCCTTCCTTTGATGGTTATGCCAAAGAGCAAATAAAATAATGAAATGACTTTCCATTTCATAGGTACTAGTTAGATACATGGGCTCAGTTCACACACCTAAGGATGTTTCCAGAGACTTCTACACTAAGAACGTCCCATTCCTCATGGAAAGTCAGTTGTATTCTAGCTCATGATTCATTCTGGAGAACTAAAAGCATGGGGAATTAGGTACAGAAGAAATATTTTAAACCTCCTATATTTCTTTCTTGTTAAGCAATTCACGTTTGTAGTGACAAATCTCTATAACTGACTAGATTCTAGGGCTACAATTAAAAAGAGCATGCTTGGGCTGGAGAGATGGCTTAGTGGTTAAGCGCTTGCCTGTGAAACCTAAGGACCCTGGTTCAAGGCTCGATTCCCCAGGACCCACGTTAGCCAGATGCACAAGGGGGCACACGCATCTGGAGTTTGTTTGCCATGGCTGGAGGCCCTGGCGTGCCCATTCTCTCTCTCAATCTGCCTCTTTCTCTCTCTGTCTGTCACTCTCAAATAAATAAATAAAATTAAAAAAAATAAAATTTAAAAAGAGCATGCTTATCAATGGGCTATAAATAAGGTTTTATGTCCCAGAAACAAAGTAATGGACTATGTAGCAAGTGTGGTGACATTTTACATTATTTGAACCATAATGATACAGCGATACCATGTGTAGAGGAAACAAAAAAACAAATAAACAAAAAACTACCTAAGCTATTTCAATAATAGTGGGCCTTTCATTTGTTAGTTGAGGCCTTGATTATTCAAAAAATCTGTGTCTGTCTCTCTCAAATAAATAAATAAATAAATAAATAAAAATTTAAAAAATATATATTTTATGTATATTATAAGAGGTTATACTCTTTTGTCCCCTTGCCCTGGCTCACCTTACCCTGGGGTCCCTCCTCGGTGGGCCTATGAATTTAGGTCCAGAAATAGGCTACAAGCCTGAGCACGTGCATGCTAGACTTCTTATGTCATCAGCCTTTATACAAACACAAAATTTCTCCATGAATTATAGACCACTGAGCTTTACAACTAAGGTAATATGACCAGGTTGTGTGAGGCTTATTTAGTAATAATTTGGCATGTCACTGCTCCTTCTAAACAACTCTGACTTTCATGGATATACTTTTTAGGCACATCCAACCTGGATCATGCAGGCTGCATACTTTCAAATATAGATATGACATTTGTAAATGATAGTGTTATGTCACAATGTCAAAAGGTTGGACCAGTTGTTATTATAACACAAATAATAAGCATATTATAAAAACTGGTTGCCTAAGAGACAAGCAAATTATTAATTTAATGTAAATCATACCATATATGGTATAAATATACATAGATATTGTGATAGCTTGAATTTATGTCCCCCATAACATAATTTGAGGGTTGTTTTATGATAAAAAACAAGTTTTCTTAATTTTTGCTTGGTTTTTGAGGTAGGGTCTCACTCTAGCCCAGGATGACTTGGAATTCACTATGTAGTCTCAATCTGGCCTTGAACTCATGGTGATCCTCCTACCTCAGCCTCCTGGTTGCTGTTATTAAAGGTTTATGCCATCATGCCTGACTTTAGGATGAAAAATTTAATTGTCAACTCAGAAACTGTGTAAAGAAATGTGTGGAATTTTAATAAGTATTTAAGATATACTTATACAATGTAAAAGAGTATTGCTATAAATCATATCAAAAGTACTTTGAAGTCTGGACTGAATGCATGAGTCAACATTGCCTTACATGTATGTATATATGTTTCTATATATATACATATATATTATACTATATATATTTTGTCTATATAGATACATAGATGTATTATAGCAGGTTATACTCTTTTATCCCCTCACCTTGACTCCTGTTATCCTATGGATCCTCCTTAGTTGGGCTGTGGTATTTACTGTGTGGTCATGAAGGCCTAAGTTAAACCCTATGGAGCAGTGTGGGGACCATGTCGCAGGGTATTCCTACCCACTCTGTGGCTCTTACAACTATATGTCCCCTCTTCTGTTCCCTGAGCCATGGCAAGCCCGTTGCCTTTCTGATTTAGTGTTGAGATTCTTGTAGTCTCTGGACTTCTGCTTTGATAGATTTCCATTGATCACCATGTCTGTTGCCATCATCCTAGAGCTGGTTGTCAATCTAGCAATAAGAGAAGTATTCACATGGCTGCTTCCTCTAAACTTTCTCCTAGGTGCTGGCTGATGTGCCAAGGTGGCAAGTCTCATGATGTGCAGTCATATATCTTGTCTTATTGATGGATCTTGGCCTTCCTCTGTTTTCTCTACCATATATAAAATAAAACAGATTCTCCAACACAGAGTGAGAGCAGTTTGGTTAAAGAAGGTATGCAAAGTTATTTGACATACTTTTGGTTTACAAGCCCACTCTTCTTCTCAAGATAGTACATGAGCTTCTCTCTGATGTCTCAGTTTCCTGACCATGGGATTCTAACTTGGTTTACAGTATCAGATATGGGTTCTCTCCCACTGAGTGAGCCTCATATTCAATCAGAGGACAGTTTGTTACCGATAGAGGCTGTGTGTCATTATTGCACATGTGTGCAATTCTTTTCTAGCTGGTTGATTTTTGTAGTCTGCAGGGTCTCCTGCTTATTCATGCTGTTTTTCTGTATTTTCCTCCAGTGGCTCCTGTAGGTCTTTTGAGCCACTATGAGAGCTAAGTAGTCTCAAAATTAATATGGAAAAAACTTAAAACCTCAGATAGCCAAAATGTCCTCAAAAATATGTTTAGAGATATTGCCATATCTTATTTCAAGGTCTATTACAAAGCCATAGTAAATAAAACAGATTACCCATGTTTTATCCAAGCAAATACAACTACCTCATCTTTGACGAAGGGGCCAAAAAGCAAAATAAGATTAAAAAACAATACTGGAGAAAAGACAGTATCTTCAACAAATGATGCTGGAGTAATTGTGTAACTAGATGTTGAAGAGCAAAATTAGATCCACTGCTCTCACCCTGCAGAAAACTCAACTCCAAATGGATTAAGGACCTCAACATATGACATAAACAACTAGAAGAAAATGTAGGGAGAGCATGCCATACTATAGGCATAGGTAAAGACTTCATGAATAAGACCCCAGTAGCAAGGGAAATTAGATCAACACTCAACCAACAAAACCTCATGAAACTAAAAAGCTACTGTAAAGAAAAGCAAATAATTCAGAGTCAATAGACATCCTACAGAATGGGAGATAATTTTCATCAGCTACACCTCTGCCAAAGATCTATTATATAGAAAATCTGCAAATAACTAAAAAAAAAAAAAAAGAAAAACAGCTAAAAGATGAAGAATCAAACAACAGGGTAGAGAATTGTACGAGAAATCTCAAAGGAAGAAATGTAAATGGCCATAACACACTTAAGGAGATGTTCAACATCTTTAGTCATCAGAGAAATGCAAATCAAAATGACTCTAAGACTTCATCTCACTTCAGTCAGGATGGCAATGCTGGCAAGGCTGTGGGGAAAGAGGAGCCCTTTCCCATTGCTGGTAGGAGTTCAAACGTGTACAAACGTGTACAGCCACTATGGATATCAATAAGGAGATTTCTGAAAGAGATGAAAATAGAGTGTAATGAACTGCAGTGTATGTGTGTGTGACTGTGTGCATATATGTTAGGACCGAGCTCCAACCATTTCCTTTAATTTCAGTAGTATGTTGGGGAAATAGCCAAGTCAGTAATTCACTTTCCTTGCAAGTGTGAGGAGCTGAGTTCTATCCCCAATACCCACAAAAATGCTGGACATTGTGATGCACATGTGTAATCCCAGTAATGGCAAAGTGGAGGGAGGATGACCTCGTTGCTTGCTGGCTCACTAGTTTAGACGAGTTGGGGCGCCACTTGGCAAGGAGAAACCTATTTTCAACAGCAGGTTGGTGACACACTTGAGGAATAATACTCAAGGTTGTCTTCTGGCCTCCACACATGTCCACCAGTAGGCAGTACCCAAAGTGCCCACACACATAAGAACATGGATACACATAATCACACCAATGCCATAAGCAAAACAATCATTTCAGCATTCAAGCATAGTTAGTGTGAATATAAAAAATCTATGATGAATGTTAACAATGGAAGTTTTAAAGCTTCTGAAAGATTTTTTAAGGTGATATAGGGCTAAAGATATGGCATACAGGCTGAAGGCACTTGCTTGCAAATTCTGCCAACCCAAATTTGATTACCAAGTGCTTATTGCAAAGACAGACACACAAACTAGGTGCATATATCTGCAGTCCATTTGTAGTGGCAAGAGGCGCTGACATGCCAAATCTCTCTCTCTCTCTGTCTCTCTCAAGTATATAAAAATACATTTTAAAGGTATAAACCAGTGGAGATCCATATAAAAGGCATTATGTGAACTATCTGTAAAGACTTTTACATGAAATACACAACATTACATTCCTCTGTATATTTTTTTTTCCTCTGTATATTTTTGAAAATTTGCAGTATAATCTATGGAAATTTAATATGGAATATTTTCATTTATAATAGTTTCATTCATTATCTTTTATTTCACTACCTTTAAAAGTCTCTTAGGGGCTGGAGAAATGGATTAGCAGTTAAGGCACTTGCCTGCAAAGACTGAGGACTCAGGTTCAGTTCCTCAGTACCCACATAAACCCAGTCACACAAAGTGGTGCATGCATCTGGATTTTATTTGCAGTGACTAGAGATCTGGCATGCCCATACTCTGTCCCTCTGCCTCTCTCTCTTTCCTTGCTAATAAATAAATAAAAATTTTAGAAGTCTCTCATACTTCATTAGTTTATGATCATATTTTTATTTTTCTGCACAATTTGATATTCATTATCAATAGAGATGAATGTCTTCCTCTAATACCAGTTGAAATATTTGAAACAGTGTATGCATTGATATTAAGCTGAAAAGAAGCAGTTTTCGTTATCATATCATATCATGGGGATTTCTTTTGAAATTGTGTTTATTCATCAGTGTGTCTTACCTAATTAGAATCATATCATGTTGACTGTATGTTATTGCTGCAACAAACACCTGCCGGAAGCAACATATGGGAAAGAAGTGTTTATTTTAGGCATATAGGTTCCAGGGGAAGCTTCACCGTGACAGAAGAAGCTGGCTTAGAATACATCTTAGAACTGTATTCCAACTCAGTCAAGGTCCTTCTCTGGTGACGTATTTCCTCCAGCTGGGCTCTGCCTTCCAAATGCTTTCTCCAAGCCGAGGACTAAGTAGTGAACTTAATCAAAAATACCTGAGACTATGTGGCCATTTTACATCCAAGCCAGCACGCATTATTTTTTATTATATTTCTAAATAGCGGTGTGCAGCTCTGAATCCCTACCTCTTCATTACTGCTTCGGTTTCTACTTGATTCTCTAACGCATCTCTGCTCTTTCGTTTTCATAGGGACCATACTGCATGTATCAGGGATATTTTGGATACTGAGCAAATTACACTGAAACAAGCAAAGTTTCTTTCCTCATGGAGCTACATTCTATCATGGGAGAGAGACAAGGAGTTGTATGAGTGATAACCATTGCTTTGCAGGAAAACAAGGTAAGAGGAATTAGGACTGACTCAATAAAACAATTTTTCAAATGTTATGTGGATTGATCAGAAAAGCAGTTTCTGATGTGATGACATTTGGGTTTAATTAAGAGAGATGACAGACATTTTATTTTGTGTAAAATATGTACAATGTCTACCTCCCTGGAGTTTGTAGTCTTCACAGATAGTGGCTGTGGATCCTGAATTCACTTTTTTACATGGTTTCCTTTATTACTTTGAAAGTGTATTATGCATCCCATTAAGTACATGTCAGTTTATCCTTTAACTGAAAACCCATGTGGCATGAATAGAGAAGCTCCCATCATTTAGAAAATTTTGGCCTTTTTGGTGCTATGGGTATGTTCAATGAAGCCTTATAGAGTTGAGCCAATTTAGTATTGAGTACAATAATAAAAAATAATAAAACCAGTACAAATAATACAAGTACTTCAAGGGAGATGGTGACTGAGTTAAAATACTGAACATATCACACACATCAAAAGATTCAAGCAAGGAACATGCAAATTATGATTTTGTGTTAGAGTTTCTGACCCTATAGCATTTTGTGACCACTTGAAAATCTTTCTTATCCTCAATTTTCTTTAGTAACCTCTTCTGTCAAGATTGAACAGTAACACTTGCTGATGATTCAGCAGTTGGAGAAGAAAAAAAGAAGAAAAAGTACCCATGTAAATGATTGCACACAAATGATCAGGCCATGATTGGCTCAATATAACTGCTAGCTAGAAAAGGATACAATTCACTTCATGCTATAATTTAATGTATAAGGAAACACCCGATCATTGATTTCCTTTCTCATGCGAAAAATAGATGAAAGGAAATTCAGCATTCACCAGTATAACCACAGATCTATTCAGAGCTCCTGGAATACTATGTCTTCTTTTAACCCAGTGTTTATTTAATGAATATGATCATGAAGTTAACAGAAGGCGTGTCTTATAATTGTCTAGGCATAGAAGTAGACACCATTTAAAACACTATTATGAACTTCTAGTAAAAAGAAAAAAAAAAATAGCCAAAGTTCCCTGGTACTGGTACCCTGCACCAGACAGTGTGCAGACAGGTGCAATGGGGAATGAGTAGTCCAGACCACTGTTTTCCATCTCTCTCAAGTTTGCTGGTCCCTGTAGGACCTATTGTGCCTTGCTTGGGGAGGCATGGTCCCTGTGTAGGGTGTGGAATCAGATCATTTGCTCTGGTACCTGACTGGCCACTGGGGACCAACACCCCTGTTCACCTGAGCCAGAAGGAGCACGGGTCAAAGGAACAAAGCTTGCTTCCTCCTCAATGAAATAAAGAGTCTTCCTAAAATGGGTAGACCACAATGTAAAATATCTAACAAAAGTCAGAAAAGTCAATCCCAACATGAAACACAACAGCGAATGAGACCCAGATCAAAAAAAAAAAAAAAATCACTGGACTGGAAGAAAACCATGAAAGAACCAACAATCATATCAATGAAATTCAACAGAAAAATCTCCTGGAGTGTTCAGATTTTTTAAGTTCAGACTTAACTTGATTGAAGAAAATATTAGAACACACAAAAGAGATATGAATGAATTGAATGTGAGTCATGAAATGGAAGATCTCAACAACTGGTTAATTAAGCTTAATGAAGCCTTGACCAAATGTAAGAATGAATTCCAGGAAACATCAAAAAAAAAAAAAAATCAGAATTCAAACTAAAATTGTACCTTAAAAAAGAGATGGACAGGGCTGGAGAGATGGCTTAGCGGTTAAGTGCTTGCCTGTGAAGCCTAAGGACCCCAGTTCCAGGCTCGGTTCCCCAGATCCCACGTTAGCCAGATGCACAAGGGGGCGCACGCGTCTGGAGTTCGTTTGCAGAGGCTGGAAGCCCTGGCGCGCCCATTCTCGCTCTCTCCCTCTATCTGTCTTTCTCTCTGTGTCTGTCGCTCTCAAATAAATAAGTGAATAATTAAAAAAATTAAAAAAAAAAAGAGATGCACATAATGTAAAATAACACAACAGAAAACAGAAATCAAATAGAACTTTTAAAAACATCTCTAAGTGGCTGGAGAGATTGCTTAGTGGTTAAGCACTTGCCTGTGATGCCTAAGGACCCTGGTTTGAGGCTTGATTCCCCAGGACCCACATTAGCCAGATGCACAAGGGGGTGCACATGTCTGGAGTTCACCTGCAGTGGCTGGAAGCCCTGGGGAGCCCATTCTCTGTATCTGCCTCTTTCTCTCTGCCTGTTTCTCTCAAATAATTAAAAAAATAAAAATAGGGCTGGAGAGATGGCTTAGCGGTTAAGCGCTTGCCTGTGAAGCCTAAGGACCCCGGTTCGAGGCTCGGTTCCCCAGGTCCCACGTTTGCCAGATGCACAAGGGGGCGCACGCGTCTGGAGTTCGTTTGCAGAGGCTGGAAGCCCTGGCGCGCCCATTCTCTCTCTCTCCCTCTATCTGTCCTTCTCTCTGTGTCTGTCACTCTCAAATAAATAAATAAAAATTTAAAAAAATAAAAATAAAAAAAATAAAAATAAAAATAAGCATCTCTATAACCCCTTACTAGCAGAGTTACTCATGTGGAAGACAGAACCTCTGACCTTGAAGACAAGACAGAAATAATTGATTGGGAGGCCAGAAACTTTGCTAAGTTCAAAAAATATCAAGTGAACAGGATAGGAGGGAACTTAACATGACCAAATCTAAGCCAGAAGCATAGACAATATATTCAACAAGATTATTGAAGAAAATGTTCCCAAGATCTCTACAGAGAGCCCCATCCAGATACAAGAAGCCTACAGAACACCAAACACCAAAAGAAGAAGCTCTTAAAAGCACATCATAGTTTCAAAATCTTAACGATGAAAACTAAGAGAGATTGTTGAATGCAGAAAGGGAGAAACAACTGACAACATACAAAGGCAAGCTCATCAGAATTACATCCGATTTCTGAATGGAAACCCTGAGAGCCAGAAGGACCTGGAATGGAACACTTCAGTCTTCCAACCCAAGCTACACTACAGCAAAAGTCTCCCTCATAATAGATGGTGAAAGAAAAACTTTCCATGAAAAAAAGTCAACTCAATGATTATATGAACACAAAGCCAAACCCACAGAGAATACTTCAAGGGATAGTCCACACAGAATAGTCAAACAACAAAAATCCTCTGGAGGTATCACCATATCCAATCTAAAGCTACATTACAAAGCCATAGTAACAGAAACAGCATGGTACTTGAATGAATATAGAAACATAGACCAATGGAACAGAATTAAAAACCCAGACCTTAGGTCAAGTAAGTACAGCTACTTGATCTTTTACAAATGTGCCAATGACTTAGACTGGAGAAAAGACAGCATCTTCCACAAATGGTGTTGGATAAATTGTATGTAGAAAATTAAAATTAGATCTATTCATTTCTCTATACATAAAAGTCAAGTCCTAGTGGATTAAAGACCTCAATATAAGACCTGAAACTCTTCAACTACTGTGAGAAAAGATAGAAGGCCCTCTCCACTATATAAGATGGGGAAAAGGCTTCCTGAACAAAAGCCCAGTAGCCCAGGAAATTAAACAAGCACTAATCCAATAGGATCTCATGAAGCTAAAAAGCTTTCGCACAGACAAACATACCATAACCATAACCAATAGATTACCCACTGAATGAGAGAAAATTTCCCCAGCTAAACCACCGACAAAAGCCTAATATTAAGAATCTACAAAGTTCTCAAAAAACTAAGCAATTAAAAAGCAAACTACCCCCTCCAAAAGTAGGGCAGAGAACTGAATAGGGAGTTCTCAGAAGAATTACAAATGGCTAACACACACTTAAGAAAATGTTCAACATCCTTAACCATTAGGGAAATGCATGTTAGAACATATAGAGTTTTCAACAAACCCTGTTATTCCCTTACTGGACCTTTTCCCTAAAAGCTCCACACCTCCGTTCAGAGATATTTGCTCAACCATGTTTATAGCTGCTCAATTCGTAACAGCTAAGAACTGGAATCAACCCAGGTACTCTTCATTGGATGACTGGATATCCAAGATGTGGTATATCTACACGATGGAATTCTACTTGGCAGTAAGAAAAAAATGACACAATTAAATTTGCAGGAAAATGGTCGAATTTGGTTGAATTTACACAATCTCAGAAAGACAATTGTCACACAGTCTCACTCTTCTGCAGTTCCTAACCTGAATCAGTCCGAGCGGCTAACATACCTGAACAGCATCTTGAGGCTTGGAGAATAGTAAGGACAGGGCTTAGGGGAAGGGGAAGGGTGTGCCGGTGGGGGGGTGGTGGTGGCACAAAACTGAACCCAAATTGAATGGGTACCATATAAAACTATGTCCTTGAAGATAGACTAAAAGGTTGAACCCTCAACAGGACCTTAGGGGGAGCCCTTGAATCAAAGAACCCTGGAGAATGTGAGGTGACACTTAACCTTAAATTTCTTCAGTTTCTCTTTTTTTCTTCCTTTTCTTTTCCTTTGGTGCTGACCTATAATTCCTTGTACCAAGATGCAGTTAACACTCACAATGAGCTGTTGACCAGAGGGACCCACAAGGTCTCCCAAAACACCCCAGACAGACTTCTGTGCACTTGATGACCCACCAGAAGGTAATGGTAGGTGGATACTGCTAAGACCCATATGCTGTTGGCACAGAGCATGGAGAGACCTGGCTGGAATCTGGAAGAGAGCCAGTCCCCAGACAGCTAGCCCATCTAGTGCTGGAAGGCGCTCCATGAGCTACCGGGGGAAAAGTGGCCAAGACCTGTCCAAGCAACTCAAAGTCCAAGGTATTCAGAAGCAAACAACCTGACATGATGCTCACACCAGTGCAATAGTGGCACATAGCCATGGTTGGTGACCAACTGCTCTTGGATTGGCTAACAGTTTGCTCAATGGGAAGGAAATCATATGTGGAACTGGGAAACAAGTCAGAATCATATCCAGATAATGCTTTTGCTTTCCAATGTCATGCTCCCACTAATCTTGGGCTATAAGAAGTGCTGACCTCACTCTCCATTGGAGAATCTGCTTCACTTTTCAGACAGGAGAAGGACCAGAGGAGATAAGCAACCCAGCACTCTTCATGCTGGCCCCAAATGAAACCACAGAGGAATTGGGGAAATGAGCAAAAGTGCTGCTTTCTTGGTAAACTTGGTGTCAGCACAAGAGTGAAGGAGATAGACACTGAGGACACTCAGTACCTACAAAAGCAGACATCCAGAGGCTCCTAAGAGCCCATCACTGAGGTAGACTTAAAATGGACCCAACATGGCTCAGGGAATTTTTTGGAGGTGGGGGCAGAAAGATTGTTAAAGCCACAAGTTAGTACATTTTGCATAGAGACATTGCTTCTCCCTCCTAACTGACTGCTGCCCCCACAATGCATGACCCACAATCCCCATGGGGTTTACCTGCATCTCCAATGAGGAGGGCCTCTTCAGAAAAGGGGCAGGGATGGAAATGATATTACCAACAAGTTTTGTTTGCATAGTAAATATGTCCACATATAATAAAAATAAATTTAGAAATGAATAAATAAAAATTAGCTGTAATTTTATTCTGAGTTCAAATATCTCCATTTTTACTCTGTTATTTATAATACAACTTGTAATTGCATTGCAAACTTTCCCCCAATATGTTTCTATGATTGTTATGCTCAATTTACACTACTTAAAATAGGAATTCTAAGAAGTCAGTAGGCTTGGGAAATATTATGTTGTAAATAATATTCAATCTTTATTTTATTTGCTCTGAAACAGACCAGTATTGAGAAAAGCCTACACTTATGATTGTGTCATGATATCTCTCTCTATGTCTCTCTTGTGCTCATTCCCTTTCTTTCTAATATACTTAAAGACACAAACCCACATATTTTAATATAAGTTGTATATTTTTTCCACAAACAGAAATTTTCCTTAATGAATCCTTTTCAAATTCTATGTGAAAATTTTAAGTGTTTCACATCAAGAAGTACAAGATATCAGGGACTTTCTTCCATTATTGATTTCTTGATTAATTTGGTGTCTGCCATTATAAAGTTTCTTTATGGGCTGGAGAGATGGCTTAGTGGTTAAGCGCTTGCCTGTGAAGCCTAAGGACCCTGGTTCGAGGCTCGCTTCCCCAGGTCCCACGTTAGCCAGATGTACAAGGGGGCGCACGTGTCTGGAGTTCGTTTGCAGAGGCTGGAAGCCCTGGTGCGCCCATTCTCTCTCTCTCCCTCTATCTGTCTTTCTCTCTGTGTCTGTCGCTCTCAAATAAATAAATAAGTAAATAATAAATAAATAAAGTTTCTTTATTAGATTGCAATTAATAATCCATCTAAAGAATATAATTTGAGACTATTTGACTACAAATACTTTACAACAAAATGCACCTCTAGGTAATAACATAGGCATTGTAAGTGGTAATATCTAGAACTACAATGTGAATGGAATTGCTGAGAAGAAATATGCTATCCAGGGGTCAGACTTGGGAGGGGGGAGTGATAGTTTACTATTAATTGTGATAAAATCATATTTTTCTTAGATTCTTTTTATGGTTTTAGGACATATTCATTTTCTATTTCTGGTTTCCAGAGACTTGTCCAGCAGTTGATATCATAAGTTTCATTTCCTGTGTGCATATATTTATAGGCATATCTGACTTTCCTCCTTTTTCAATTTAATTGCTGTGTGTATTTATTATTAGCTATAATCAATGCAGAAGGAGGGAAAAGTCTTGTGGGTTATAAAACCTCACAAGATACATGACAATGAAAAGACTGGTATTTATCAACAGACCTCCACTTCCTGGTGGAAGGGTTCCTATCCCTGGTGGGGTCATGCCTTTTGGTGTCTCTCAAGTAGGATGAAAATCAATTGAAGGGTGCATGTCACACCAGGTGGAGATGCCATAATTTCTGGATGGGGTGTTGCTCTGCCTGCAGGTGAGTATAGTGCCCCTATCGTGACGTGCTGTGCTGGGTTTTGCCTCTAGCAGCACCGGCAGTAGCAGCAACAGCAGTAGCTGCTACAAATAGATATTTTAGCTGTTGCTCCTTTTCCAACTGCCCTCCAATGCACACTACTTCCTGTAGCATCACAGCTGCTGGTCCCTATCCAATGCCAATATCTTTAGACACTGGCCTCTGCCCAGTCATAGACTACACGCTCTCCTCACACAGCAATAAAGATCCGGATGACATTTTTTTCTTAATACCTTGGATGTTTTGCATTCTTGAGCTTGATCTTCTTGAACTCATCATAATCACGGAGGACACATTTATATGCTCTCCAAAGCAAAAGTGCAAATAAAGATCCAGCCAGCTGCCAGGAAGGATAGCATTCTGTAGACACTGCAGCATCTGGCTACTGTTTCCCTCAGTCAGGATGCCTGGTCTACAATGTCCAGTATCAACAGTAAAATTTCAAGATCTTAGCCAGACATGGTGGTGCACACCTTTAATCGCAGCACTCAGGAGGCAGAGGTAGGGGAATAGCCGTGAGTTTGAAGACACCCTGAGACTCCATTGTGAATTCCAGGTCAGCCTGAGCTAGAGTGAGACCCTACCTCGAAAAAAAAAAAAAATCCAGATCTTTAAGACCTAAAGGAGAGTTATAGACCGCCTCAGATCACTGGGATGAACTTCCAAATCAGGCGCAGTTATGGAGTAAGGGTTCTTTATTTGAAACTCACAGGTCCAGGGGAAGTTCCATAATGGCAGAAGAAGCTGGCCTGCCTTCACACGTCCAAGCAGAGCCAGAGAAGCCACAAGCCAACCCAAAAACCACACCACACAGCACACACAAAAACTCCAGGTGAAGCTCAGGCTCTTCCCACATCTTTAGACTAGAATTTCAAATCTACTTATACACGTTAGGGCTGGAACCTAGGATCCACCCACAGTGACACCACCTCCAGCCAGGTGGCTGCAGATCAACTTTAATAAAATCCTGACTCTATTGGGGGACACCCATTCAAACGAACACAGGGAGGGTTATGCATACAGGGATGATGGAGGGTCTGTTAGAAACAATGAAAGGTAGCGTAGGCTTCACAAACAGTGGATGGATCCTTTCTCCAGAGGAGCAGCTGTGGAAGTAACAGGAAGCACAGAATGGGAAGAGTCCTGGAGAAGCAAACAGGACCTGGCAGCTTCGCTCATGAGCTCACAGCTGCCTGGGTTATCTGCCCAGGACCTCGGGGCTCAAGAACCTCCCTAGCCACTTCATCATGCCTCAGCTAAGACGGTCTGCCTCAATTCTGACTGGGAGTTCACCACAGTTGCTTTCTGCTGCTGAGGAAACCTGGATCCAAGTGACTCTTGGTTGCTCAGAGAGGCTGTCCTATGTGTCACCTGAACTTTCAGCTGTGGCACATAGTGTTCAGTGGTTCTAATCGGGTCTAAGCAATGCTTGAGCACAAAAGCTGCTGGTTTAAAATAGGTGTCTTGGGCTGGAGAGATGGCTTAGCGGTTAAGCGCTTGCCTGTGAAGCCTAAGGACCCCAGTTCGAGGCTCAATTTCCCAGGACCCACGGAAGCCAGATGCACAAGGGGGCACTCGCGTCTGGAGTTCGTTTGCAGTGGCTGGAGGCCCTGGCACTCTCTCTCTCTCTCTCTCTCTCTCTCTCTTTCTATCTGCCTCTTTCTCTCTCTGTCACTCTCAAAAATAAATAAATAAAAATAAAAAATAATTAATAAAATAAAATAGGTGTCTTCTATTTCCAGAAGTTTGGCTTCTTGGGTGAATCTTGATAAATTCCTACAGCATTATTGCTAACTCCTATGATTTCTAAGACGATCCAAATTCCCAGTGATAACGTAAAGTATTGACAAGAATGCATTCAATGTGGAAAACAAGTTGAGCTCTCCTGTAATGACAGAGAAGAATGGCCTGGCTTGAGTGCAAAACAAATGGATTCTCTATTCCTACAAACAGCTTCTGCCTTAATTATCTGTCACCTCTTATTCCAACTCCAACTGTCACAACCCTTTGGCTGCTTGTGCAGTCCCCCAGCATATGCACATTCTACGAGAACCGTGGGCCTATACTTCAACAGGAAGGCCTAGCTTGGCTGGAATCTTTATGTATATGTACGTTCTGAGGACTGGGCTTCAGTGGGAAGACCTTGGTTGTATTTAATGGTCATTGTCTTTATTCTTACTGACTATACCCATTTCCAAAGGTTCTTGTGTTGGTACCTTGTCCCTTCACCCACTTTTCTGTGGTTTTTTTTTTTTTTTCCTTATATTTGAAAAAAACAGATAGCTTCTCTTGCATGGTTGGTAGTCCTTCCTGAAATCCTACCGTATCTATCTATATCTATCTATCTATCTATCTATCTATCTATCTATCTATCTATATTTAATTGCAAACATTCAGGTTCAACTAATAATGTTTTTGCAAAGGAAGTATTGTTTTGAATAGCAAGTCAATCTTCTATTTGACATATAGCCTACAACTGTAATAGGCATTTAAGAGGTTCATGCTGGAGGCTAGAGAAATGGCTTAGTGGTTAAAGCATTTGCCTGCAAAGCTAAAGGACCAAGTTTGAATTCCCCAGGACTCACTTAAGCCAGGTACACAAGGTCACACATGCATCTGGAATTCATTTACAGTGGCTGGAGGCACTGGCATGCCCATTCTCTCTCTCAAATAAATAAATAAAAATAAAATATTAAAAAATAGGGGTTCTTGAAAATGCTTTAGGAAATTAATATGAATTTTCAAAATTAGTTATTAAAGGATGAAATCAGTATTTTTTTTGTTTTTTTTCTTTCTTTCTTAAATTTAATGTCTCAATATCACCCCCTACCTATCATGCAGACCCGCATTCACTATTTGTCTGAAATATAATCCAGTGTTATGATGTTTGAATTGTATGAACACATTATAACTTGGAGACAGAAGAGTGAAGAATGCAAATTGAGAAAATATTTTAAATGATAGTGGAAATTTAAGATTAGAAAATGAAGGAAGGACTCATGAGACATCTACTTGACTCAGTCTGACAACGCAAAAGGAAGAAAGTACACTTGGTCACCATTGCTGCTGCAAAGGAAGATTCTAAATGGCCTTGCCACCAAGTCCCCCCCCCACCACCACCACCAGTATCTGACAGCAGTTCAATGGAGAAAGATGGCTGCCTGGCTGAAATAAATGCCTCTGTCTATTTCAAACCCATTTCATGTGAGGCAGGAGAGGAAAACCAGATCTCCTCCTCAAATTTCACTCTTAAAGAAAGGAAAACAAAAGTAGGGTGCATGAATATTCCCAGAAAGTATTTATGGCTACCATTTAAAAATGTCTACAGTTTGCAGTGACCTGTAAAAATAATTGTCTCTGAACCAGTAAAATTCTCACTTTGTTTATTTTAAGTGTGTCAGGAGGAAACATATTCAGAACTAGCCACAAGGCAGTAAAATTGATTTCTGGTTTATCTGGTATAGCTCTGAGTCCCTTACTGAGCTGGCGAATAATTGATTGCTGGGAGCCTTGTAGCAGTGGTTAAACATTGATAAATGCTAAAGTGAACACAATGGTTTATAGTTTCTTAAAAGTTGTGGAACCTCTATATTTCTCCCTCATCCCCAGCTCCAGATCAGAAGGTATAATTTAAAAAGCTTTTTGGCTTTTTCTTCGTAAATTACGTTCTGCCACTCAAGAACCTTGTAGCTGGGGCACCAAAGGAAACTTTCAGTTAGAGGGATGGATGTGATGTATGATTTACAAATACATGCTAAGTATTGCATTGCTTTTGCACTGGGAGCAGTAACTATGAAAAAAAAAAATCCTTTCTTTTGTAGGAAGGGGAATATGTAGTGCATGCGTGGGGTTTGTGAAGGCCAGAGGTCACTGGCAGGGTCTGCCTTGATCACTCGTGACAGCTTTCTTAACCACAGGATCTCTCACTGTAGGAGCTGTGGGAGGAGCTCTGTGATTCTACTGGCTAGCAAGCCACACAGATCCTTTTTCCTCCATGTCCCTTGTGGTGGGATTACAAGATAATAGTTAATGCTTGTATGGCAAGTACTTTATCTACTAAGCCACCTTTCTAGCCACCTCAGACCTAGCCATGCTAAGACAATTTAATTTTTGTTTATTATTTATTTATTTATTTGAGAGGGGCAGGCAGAGAGAGAATGGGTGCGCCAGGACCTCCAGCCACTGCAAACGAACTCCATATGCGAGAGCCACCTTGTGCATCTGACTTACCTGTGTACTGGGGAATGGAGCCTCAAACCAGAGTCCTTAGGCTTCACAGGTAAGTGCATAACCACAAAGCCATCACTCCAGCCTACTAATACTTTTTAAAATGACTAATAGGCATTTAAGGTTTGGTCTTCAGAAATAAACAGTATACTAAAAGCAAGTTTATTAAAGTTTCTCTTATCCATTGATGTCAGATTTTAGATCCTGAGGTTACTTCAAGAAAGTACAAAACAATGATTGCTAAATCCATTAAAAAAGTGAGTCAAGGGGGCTGGAGAGATGGCTTAATGGTTAAGCACTTGCCTCTAAAGCCTTAGGATCCTGGTTCGAGTCTCGGTTCCCCAGGACCCATGTAAGACAGATGTGCTGTGCAAGGGGGCGCATGCGTCTGGAGTTTGTAATGGCTGGAGGCCCTAGTGCACCCATACTCTCCTGTCTCTCTCTGCCTCTTTCTCTCTTTGTCTGTCTGTTGTCCTCAAATAAATAAATAAAAATAAACAAAAAGAGAGCATTAATAAAACAGTCAAAAGATGAATTGAAATTACTAATTCTATCTTTATCTAGTGAAATATGTAATTACTGGAAAATTCATTTTTAAATGTATTAATTTTAAATTATGTTATCTAAGTAATTCCAAGTATATTGTATTAGGGTAGGCTTTAATTTCTATTTTGTTTAATTTAGGTGACACTTGAAAATATATGAGAGATTTATAGGAAAATATCCTTTCAAGTATTTTACAGAATAACAGAACTAGGTAATCTTTTTTTTTTCTTTTTGGTTTTCTGAAGTAGGGTCTCACTCTAGCTCAAGCTGACCTGAAATTCGTTATGTCATCTCAGGGTGGCCTTGAACTCTGGGTGATCATCCTACCTCTGCCTCCCAAGTGCTGGGATTAAAGGCATACACCACCATGTCTGCTTAGGCAATCTCTTTTCTATTAAGTTATGGGCTGGAGAGATAAATTACCAGTTAAGGTACTTGGCTGTAAAACCTAAGAACCCAGATTCAATTCCCAAAGACCCACATAAACCACATGTACAAGGGTGTGCAGGTGTCTAGAGTTCATTTGCAACAGCTGGAGCCCCTGGCATGCCCAATGTCTACCTCTATCTGCCCCTTTCTCTCCCCTGTTTCTCTCTCTCTTTTGAAATAAATAAAATATTAAAAAGTATTATTGAATAAAATTCAGTAAAATATTAAGGACCAAGTAGTTTATCTCAAAATGATCATTATAAAACTGATGGCTAGCAATGCTGTAGTAAATAATTTGAAAATATTATTATTCTTGCAAATTTGCATGACTTATATAAATGTAGATTATACTTGTTTTCTAAGAGCTGATTTGAAATGAACATTAGGAAGGAAAACTGTGTCCCTTGGGTTGGTTACATTTCCTCTTCCTACATCTCACAGAGTAAACTATGGAAATGTGATATACAGTCATACTTTGACGTCTCTTTTTTGGGGGGTTCATTTTGGTAGAAAGTGTAATTACACACCAATGTTGAGCAGATCAGGTTATTACACCCACAGACCATCGTAGCTCTGCCCAGGATTCACTAATCATGTCTCAAATACACCACTTGGAGAATTTATTTCTTTAATGGATAAGTTGAGGTGCATTAATGAAAAAGACTCTCTTAGGTAATATAAGGGAGTTAGCTTGGCTATCCATAGATGCTGCAGAAGGCCAGGGAACCTTGTTCAGAACCTGGGGACATACAAAATAGACTCTAACCTGATCCAATATCCCATAAGCCCATTAAGTTATTAAATACTTAAGAGCAATTCAAACATATTTCATTCTGTGAAGCATAAAAGGCAATAAAAATGGATTTTTATTATCATAAGCTTAGGGAGTTCACCCAAGAATACTCTGTAAATATCAGTGGACACTCTTAATATGAAAAATGCAGAACACGTGAATGGTTCCAGCTTGGCTCCACTGACCCTTGGCTAGGACTTTGCCAAAAAAAAAAAAAAAAATTATAGTACCCTAACTGATGCTAAAATCATTGTGGTCAACACAGCATTTTTAAACTCTTCCAATTAAGACTAGGTCAAATGCTGATTAAAGTTTTAAGCACTTACAATCTACTTTGCTCCAGTAGTTCCTGCATCCCTTGAGTTTAATTCCAGTCACCGTGGCTCAAGTCCTACTGACTGTAATCCACTGTGCTTTCGTACCAACTGGGATTCAAAGATAACTAAGACTGTGTGTCCAGTTTTGCTACTTAACTATTTTTGGAGGAGCAGACTCAGGAAATATCTCTCCTAAGCATTAATAATGCAAAAAGGAGCCCGTGGGTCACTGACGATTGCCACATTGCACAGGAGATCATTTATGTGAGCAGGCTTCATAGCTACAATAGTGTATAGAACTTTCAAAGGAAACAGGTTTATTATTACTGCTGATCCAAAAATAGAATATAAAAGACGAGTGTCCCTGGTAACTTATTTCCAAAACTTCTACACATGCCCAATTCAATGGATTCTGAAATTCTTAATAGAACATGGCGTGGTATCTGAAAGTCACTAACACACTTCCTGCTTTGTGCTTTACAACTTCTATAGATTACATGGAATGGCCAGTACAATTTAAATGCCAAGTAAAGAGTTATTGTTGCTGGGCGTGGTGGTGCACACCTTTAATCTCAATACTCAGAAGGCAGAGGTAGCAGGATCACCATGAGTTTGAGGCCACCCTGAGACTACATAGCGAATTCCAGGTCATCCTGAGCTAGAGTGAGACCCTATCTCAAAAAACAAAAAAACAAACAAACCAAAAAAGAAAGGCGTTATCGTGCTGCATCGCATTGTTTAGGGGATATTACAAAACAAAAAAAAAAAGAAAAGAAAAACTGTTCATGTTCAATACAGATGCAACTGAAAAACTATTAAAGTAATGTTTGGTTGAATCCATACAGTACATCGGGCCCAGTTCAAGTACACAGGACTGGAAAGAAATCTTATAATGTTTCTATGGTTGTTGAAGTGCTGTGAGATTTCAATGTTTGCCCTTTAAATGTTTGTTCATTTTTTAAATGATCTAAAATGAACATTTCAATATAAGGTTACTATATATAATATATGCTTAGTTATAAATATAGTTTTCTTTAAGAACCACATTTTAGGGCTGGAGAGATGGCTTAGCGGTTAAGCACTTGCCTGTGAAGCCTAAGGACCCGGGTTCGAGGCTCAGTTCCCAGGTCCCACGTTAGCCAGATGCACAAGGGGGCGCACGCGTCTGGAGTTCGTTTGCAGAGTCTGGAAGCCCTGGCGCGCCCATTCTCTCTCTCTTTCTCTATCTGTCTTTCTCTCTGTGTCTGTCGCTCTCAAATAAATAAATAAAAAATAAAAAAAGAACCACATTTTAATAGATAAGGGTTATATTAACTGATAAATATAATTGGAATACCATGATTTTATAAAATTTTCTTGAACATGTAGGCTTTGTTTTGTGCTAGTTATATCCTTATGAGCAGTATATCATAAAAAAGGATGATAAGGTTTCCCTTTTGGCGCTGAACAATTCACATATGAGTTGGAAGTACTTGGGCCTACCCATTTCTACGTTCTCAAGCATTTTGATGCTTATTGCCAAAATACATTGCAAACTGTTTCATGTTTTTCTCAATGATTTTTCAATAATGGTCCCTGATCAAAAACATTATTGCAAGGAAACCAAATCAATTCCTTGCAATAATGTTTTTGATCGGGGACCATATTGAAAAATCATCAGCGAGTCTAGTGCCAGAAGGTGCTACATGGGCTACTGGGGGAAATGACCAATATCTGTCCAAGCAACTCATTGTCTAACCTAAGTAGCAACAAGTAACCTGATGTGATGCCCACACAAGTGCAATAGTGGCACACAGCCATGGTGGGGAACCAACTACTCTTGATTTGGCTAACTGATCCTGTCAGTGATACAAGACCCATAGCTGGAGCTGGGAAACAAGTCAGAACCATACCCAAACATAAGCCCACTCTCCAATATCAAGCTACCATCAATCATGGGGTACAAGAGGGCCTACACCTATCAAACTCTCTATCAAAAAAGTAATTTTTATCTCAATTTTCCGGGTGCTAACTTACTCTCCATTGGAGAATCTGCTTCTCTTTTTCAGAGAGATGAAGATCCTAAGGAGAGAGCTGCCCCAACATACCTCAAAAGGGGCTGGACTGAAAGTAAGGATAATTGGCGAAACAAGCAAGGGTGATGTTTTCCTGATGAACCGGATACCAGCACAAAGGGGAGGGAGACCAACACAGAGAAAAATCAACTCCTACCAAATCAGAGAGCCAGAGCCTCAGAGGCCCCCAACACCTCAGCACTGAAGGAGACCAAAAATGAACCCAACATGGCTCAGGGAAACTTTGCGGAAGAGGGGGCGGAAAGAATGTCAGAGCCACATGTTGGGTCATGATATGCAGAGACATTTATCGTACCAATAACTGTGGGCTAACTCCACAATGCACGGCCCATTTACATTGACAAGGAGGGTCCAAAGGGAGGGGGTAGATCATGGATGAGCCTAAACAATGGTACCAAACTGCCTGTATTTGCTGAAAAGAAAACTAATAAATTAAATTAAAAAAAAACATTATTGCTTTATTTTCTAAACTATGAATCCTTGGGAAAGTCATTTTTTGGGAAGGTCTTCCGAAGTGAGTGAAGAAACAACCGATAAATGTCACCTGTGTGTCCAGGTAAGTCCTCTGTGATGGTTTATTCATCCTTAGTAGACAGGAGAGGACTGGTAGCTGTTGATGGATGCTAAGATGTGAAAATTAGGACAAATTCAGAAACAAGTCAGCTATCTAGACATTTTGGCCATGCCTATAATTTTAGCACCAATAAGCTTGAGGCTGGTGGATTGTTAATTAGAGGAGGGCACGGGCTGAATAATCAGCTGGCATTTCAAATTTAAAAAGCACAAACACAACTAAAGGAAGTCAGGGTCTTTTTTTTCAAGAATTTCTTTGTTGTTTATTTATTTGAGAACAACAGATAGAGAGAGAAAAAGGCAAATAGAGAGGGAGAGAGAATGTGCATGCCAGGGCCTCCACCCATTGCAAATGAACTCCAGACGTGTGCACCTTCTTGTGCATCTGGCTAACGTGGGTCCTGAGGAATTGAGCCTCGAACCAGAGTCCTTAGGCTTCACAGGCAAGCACTTAACCATTAAGCCATCGCTCTAGCCCAGAAGTCAGTTTTTAAAAATGTAATAATTTAATTATCATTTCTCTCTAATAACTAATAAGAAATAAATCATCAAGGAAGCATTGAGATATTTTTTAAATCTCTACTTCATGTGCTCTTTTTCCCTTTTCAACAAATCTTTCATTTATTTGCATTAGAACATTGTGACTCTTACTCAGACTCATTGAGTGATTTAAGCTGTCTGAGGTCCTGCCGTGTCTGCCTTACCTCTGCCACACAACAAGCTGTGACTGAAGTCAGTCAGGGGTGCTGACTCCATCTAGAACGTATGAGATCAGGTTTCCCTTATGCAATGTTAGACATGCTTTCATGTAGAGTAATTGTCTTGGCTAGGGGAAAGGTTCAGGAAATCATTTTTATACAAAGTATAGCTTTGTGTGAATAGCTGCAGAGAAGAACGCAGAAGAGCTAAGGGGCTCTTGAATCTCCATAAACTTCACAGGTTGAGGTGCTTGGAAATAGATTTTGGAGTAATTGCTGTAATCTTTGATAGCATAAATTCATCACTCAACTTGGGCTGCCTTTCGTATGCCTTCTGTGAACAGAAACCATAGAAGATGGATCACTGCAAAGGGCCATGACATAAAGTCTCTAAACATCTCTGTGTCATTCTCAAGCACACAAAACTAAAGACTGAAAGACTGATGGGTCTCTTAGTATTTTTTAAGTCAGGACCGAATAGACATGCACATAAAGCACACTCCATCTGTAGGCAATAGCATAGCCAACTCTGTAGCCCACTTCTGTCAATGATGCAAGAACTCCTAGTACCTGACAAACTTAACCCATTACTACTATAACCTATTTTTTAAATTTTAATTTCTTTTGTTCATTCTTACTTATTTGAGAGTGACACAGAGAGAGAGAGAGAGAGAGAGAGAGAGAGAGAGAGAAGGGGGGAGGGAGAGAATGGCGTGCCAGGGCTTCCAGCACTGCAAATGAACTCCAGATGCATGCGCCCCCTTGTGCATCTGGCTACCATGGGTCCTGGGGAACCGAGCCTTGAACCAGGGTCCTTAGGCTTCACAGGCAAGTGCTTAACTGCTAACAGCCCTATAACCTATTTTTTAATGTTAACTTATCTTCCTCATCAGCATATGTAAATACCTCCTGAAGTAACTAGTTTAAATTACTTTTGGAGCAAAGTAAATATGAACAAAATTAAATTGTGTAAATCATAGATAGCCTGGAATTAATGAATCTATTATATATATATATGCATACTATATATATACATACATACATATATATACATGTATTTATATGTATATAAATATATATGCACATATTTATATATAAATATGTATATATACATATATTTATATATATAAATATAACTATGCATGTATGTGTGTGTATGTATGTGTATATATATATATGCACACACACACACATATCCTAAATTCTAGCAGGGATTTGGAATGAGTTGAGATCAGGAAGGGTTGCAGCAATTGGGAGCTTTGGCATACAGTTACGAAGGATGGATGCCCAGAGGAGCCACGTTCACAAATCCCCTGTTGGTGACTGTGGCTCTTCCTAACATTCAGAAAGCTGGAGCAGCTACAATCAGAGAACCTTAGAGAGTCATCTCTCTAAGACGCCACTGGCTACTTCAAAGCTGCATGCACCAGGAGGTGGACACCTTGAGGTTAAGATTCACCAGCCTATCTTCTGTCCTTCTGTAACATGTTCACAGAGTCACTCCTCCTTGGTTCCCATGCAATTCTTTTCTCCTCCATCTTGAGTGAATTTCTACAAGTTATGAGCTTATGTAAATATTTCTACACTCACAATTTCATCACAAAGGCTTCTTTTTTTTTTGCCTAAAACATGCCCAAGAGACAGCAAATCTTAATAAAAGTGAATTTGGGTGAAAGGTCTGGTAATGAACTTGGCGCTTCTACCTGTGCAAAACAGCCAAGTGCATCTTAACCTTGTCACACATTTCAGGTACCTTAGATGCTTATTTCCCTTTAACCTATAGCCGTCCAGCTATTTTTCTCACTATGTAATTAGAGAGAACTCTGTGAAATTCTGAACATATTATTCCCTGGTTTAAATCCTTGTAACTGTTATGTATTAGCCCACATGTAAAATCCTAACTTTTGGTATGACAGAATGGGACCTTCTGATATAATTTTAGCTCATTAATATCCTGTTCTACAAGAGGCTCACAAAATTGCTGTCTCTTCCAAAACAAAAATTTTGTTCTTAGCTTTTGGACCTGTGGTAAAGCCAGCTGTACTACATAATGCCAAAGGGACTAGCTAGGAAATAAATATAAAAAGAATTTTTAGTAATCTCATATGCCTATGTACTGAATGCTTACACCCCACTTTGAAATCATTGTTATTACTGATTATGTCTTTAAAGTAACAATATTTTATCCCATTGCATTGGTAGCATTTACATCTCATTTCATCATGTGTTAAAACAAACATAAGCATGTGTAAGATATGATCTTCTGCACGTAGGTGTCTTCTGTAATCTCAGCTTCTGTACTGGGGATTCATGGATAGAAGTGATGCAGAGAGGTGGTGCTCAGTGGCTTTTTCTCAGAGTGCATGGCCACTTCTGAGGGTGGGTCGTTGTCCTTCTGTCACAGGCGTCATCTCTGTTCCTGCCATGCTGCCTGGGGTTCTTTAAACTTTTATTTTTATCTCCTCAACTCCTAATTATCACCTAACCAATTTCTGACACTACACTTGATCTTAGCCAAAAGGCTGAGAAGAGATTGATATACCTACTACACTTACCCAGTACACTCCATTATTTATAGGACATGAGTAGAAAGGTTATAAATATTAAGAGACTGGGAAAATGAGGCTAAAACTTTTCAGTCTGTGTTGAACGTGTATGAGGACTAGTGCTTTATTTGGAAGTTAGATCAATTTGTCACCTACTGAAAGCGACACATGGACTTAGTGCAAAAAGATTTTAGATGCAGTAGTGCTTCAAAATTAGTTTCAGGGATGCTTTATTTTTAAAATTATAGAACAGTCTGGGGAAAAAGTTGCTTTCTGTCTGTATTTACATACATATATCTCAATTATTAAATAACTATGACTTAATGTTTGATATAAGTTTAAAATTTTTTATCTTGAATGTTATTAACTTTTCCCCAATAATTTTTAACCACATTTCTTTAGAAAAAGAAAATGAACACAATATATAACATTCTTAATTTCCTCATCAAGATGGAATACCCACTGCATATTAAATTCTACTTTAAAACATATTCACTCTATGAATTTCTTAGAAGGTGGCTCAAGATTTTCCTCTTTACTCCTCAACTAGTGTTCTCTTTTTACTTAGGGTGGTAATATGGATCCCCAATTTTGCCTATTTAGTCCTTGAGAGAGGGTTAATTCTATTTTTTTCATCCAACTTTATTTTTATTTTTTACCTTTTTTGGTTCTTTTAATCTCTTTTGTTAATTGACAGCTTCCATAATTGTAGACAATAACCTATGGTAATTCCCTCCTTCCCCCCACTTTTCCATTTAAAATTCCACTTTCCATTATGTCCCTACCCTCTCTCAATAGGTCTCTCTTTTATTTTGATGTTATCATCTTTTCCTCCTATTACTATGGTCTTGTGTAGGTAGTGCCAGGCACTGTGAGATCATAGATATCCAGGCCATTTTGTGTCTGAAAGGGCATGTTGTAAGGAGTCCTACCCTTCATTTGTCTCTTACATTCTTTCTGCCACTTCTTCTGCAATGGACCCTGAGCCTTGGAAGGTGTGATAGAGGTATTTCATTGCTGAGCACTGCTCTATCACTTCTTCTCAGCACCATGGTGCCTTCTGAGTCACCCCAAGATCACTGCTATCTGAAAAGAGAAGCTTCTCTAACCAAAACTGAGAATAACATTAATATATTGATATGAACATTGGTATGAAATTTGGCTGGCCAAATTTAAGGCTTGCACTTTCCACTGTTCAGTATCGCCACTGGTGATTTCTCTTTCTCCCGTTGAACTGCATGCAACATAGCTTTTCTAGCTTTCTGTCAGCTGGTCTACATGGAGGAGGTTTTCAGCTCAGCTCCAGCAGGATTTCTCACTGAACTTGCAGCCCAAGTATGTGGACTCTTCAGCAATAGGGTCTTACCACTTATTCCCGGAAGGAAACTAATAGCCTTGGCAATGGCCTGTACTGTTTTGAGGGTATCAATGACCTCCCTGGTCAACAAGTCACTGGACAGTATCCCATCCGTGGCACTGAAAACTTTCTTTTAATAATCTATGGCTTCTGAGTGTTACATTGTCCAAAAAAGTAGGTTTCTATATGACTTATTTATATCCTCTTTGATTTTGATTAGTCCTCCCTCCACCTTTCCTTTACTCATTCTCGTCCCCTGGCTTCCTTCTCCCCCATCAATCTGTTCTACTTGCACATACACAAAGCCATCCTATTAAGTCCTGCGTCCCCCTCAACTTTTCTATCACCTTCGTATCCCCCTTCTAGCTTACTGGCCTCTGCTATTGAACTTTATTCCTGCTCACATAGAAGTCCAATCATTTGTGGCTAGGATCCAGAAAGGATTATATTTAGTGAGGTAACCCAGGCCCAGAAAGCCAAACATCACATGCTCTCTATTGTATGTGGATCTTAGCTACAAATGAAAGAAATGATTTTAAAGTGGAGGGAGGGGATGTCAGGGACTATTTCACATTGAAGGGCCCCTGGGGTCCTCTTAGAGCTTCCACCCTTGTTGCAGACCCAACAGTGCATGCTTCACAACACGCACGCTGTGCCTGAGCTTGCACAGTTCACTCTTCCCACAAGACGCATGGATTCTCATGTTTGGAATTCCTTCTGCTTACAACTGAGTCTCTCTGCTGCCTCCCTTCCTCTGTATTCAGTATGGAAGTATATATAATATTGAGTAAGCAAAAGTACATAGGAATGTTTAATTCCAAAAACAATGAGAACTACCTATTTGCAAAATATAACACTGATATTATAATCATAGATTTTAATTGACTAATGTACAATAAAGTAAAAAAAAAAAAAAATCCAGACACAAAAAAGGACAATAGAGTTTAAATCAATCATGAAAAAAGATCTAAAAATGAAGAATTGATTGCATATAATATTCCTTTGAGAAATTCACAGTAATGCTTACTTAATATGCTGATAGACTCACCAAGCTTCTTGAATAAAATTGATTTACAACCCAGTGGGGACCTTTCCAGTTGAAACAGGACAAAGTATGGTAGGGAGTGTGCTTTGATATGTAGAATGTTCTTAAGCATTGTTCCCATAGGAGCAGGGGTCTGGAATTAAATTTGTCCTTAGACTACCAGGCAACAATATAACTCATTGCACCAGCTGTATGGTTGCTCTTAACATGTTTAATTGAGATATGTAAGTCCTTTAATTACGCAATAGAAATACCTCTAAATCTATGGAAATATATCCTAGGTTTTCTTAAAAACTTTGCTCTACTTTACTTTTTCCTCACTTTTTCTATTTTAAAGCAGTAATAGTTATTTTTGAAGATTGTTCCAGATTGTTTGGATGTGAAAAACACTACTCAACCTCTCCCATTGTGTCTTTAATATACAGATTTTCTTTCCTTCTTCTTTTCTTTAATTAAGTAGAAACTTTGTGTGGATACATCATGTGTTGGTTTCATCACTTCCATCTTTCCTGTACCACTCCACTGAGGGCCTTCCTTGTTGGGATTGCTGTTATTCACCATAGAGTTGTGGGTTTTGAGTTATGAGAGCAGTAGTCAGTCATTGGGAGGGGGTCTATGTATCTGGATATTCCCTCCCACCCTGGGGCTTGGAATATCACTTTCTATCTTTTCACCCTTCGGGAATGCCTATCCTTAGTGGTGACATGGGTTTCTTAAAGACAGCAGAAGGAATGATCCATTTTTCTGATACTCCTTGTTAACTTATGTCTCTTGATTGGTGAGTTAAGACCATCAATTTTAATGTGAAGCTATGAGGTTCAATTACATCCCTCCCATGTTTCCTATGGGGATTTGTGTTTTATTGGGCTATGAACATTTTTTGACCCTACTTTAATTTTGGTTATTGTGATATTCTTTTTTTTTTTTTTCTTTCTTTTACTTTTTTTTTTTTCTTTTCAATGTAGGGTCTCACTCTAGCCCAGGCTGACCTGAAATTCACTATGTAGTCTCAGGGTGGTCTGGAATTCATTGCGATCATCCTACCTCTGCCTCCCATGTGCTGGGATTAAAGGCATGTACCACCATGCCCGGTGGTTATTGTGATATTCTTGTAGACTTTTGAGATTAGTTGGTTGACTCTTCAATGTGGAGTACTCACTGAGGTATTCTCTGTAGGTTTGACATTGTGTTTATGTTATCGTAGAGCTGGCTTTAAAAAAAAGTTTTATTTTTATTTATTTACTTGAGAGAAAGAATGAGGGGGAGATAGAAAGAGAAAGAAAGAGGATGGGCACACCAGGACTTCCAGCCACTGCAAATGAATTCCAGACTCAAGTGCTTCCTTGTAAGTCTGGCTCACATGGGTCCTGGGGAATCAAACTGAGGTTTTCAGAACACACAAGGTTTTGGGAAATAATCTGATTCAAACCACCATGTTATTATTATTATTATTATTATTATTATTATTATTATTATTTTAATTTGGGAAAATTAACCTAAGTAGAGAACTACTGGTTTATAAGGGAAGAATGAGCATCAATTACAGTATGAACAGTAATAGTTTTCCCTAAACAAAGGCTTTATGAATGACTGCTCCTTGGCTCTATTCATCACATAACTTTCAAAAAGAGAGCTTTTCAGAATCACAGTACAGAGCTACCTAGTATACTGAAATTCAGATGTGCTTCGCTCTTGCTTAGGTAATGACATATCCAGTGGAAGAAGGACTAGGTAAACATTCTAAACCAAACATATATACTTCTAAGTATATGAACCCATACAGATTTTAGTTCTAATATCATTTAAGAAGAAAACTATGCTCTCATATTTATTGACATGGAAAGAAGGCATGGAAGACAGACTTTTAACAAAGAAGCAAATAAACATAAACTAGGAGTTAAACAATAATATAATATACTTTTAATTAATAAGTAATAAACATGTATATTCCTAGCATGTATGTTTTATATGTGCCATTGTGTCATGACTAAAGCAAGTTATTTCACAGGCGTATTAACTCACACATAAATGTTCACGATGACAGCATAAAATCTATTCAGCACTTTATAATTATGTATTTTTGTTGTTAATATTTTTATTAACACATAAAACTTTACATAAAAATTATGTAATAGACTTATAACTTAATGCATGCATATAATGTATAATGATCTAATCAGAGTAACTAGCATATCCACAATCTCAAATTTTTATTATTGCTTTATGATAGCAGCATTCAATGTTCTTTCTGCTACCTATCATGACATAGAATTAAATGTTATCAACCATCCTTATCCTGATGTGCTATACAATATGGAAGTTCCTCCTCTGATACAGTTTCATTTTCTGTCTGTGACGTACTCGCTTTTCATCCCAGTCCACCACACTGCTCAGCTGCAGCCTGCTGCTCTGCTCTGCACTGCTCTAACTATGTGGCAGAAAGTATTTTTGGCTTCCACGTCTAAACAAGAATACATGATATTTATTTTTATGTTCTGACTTGGTTCACTTAATAAAACCACCAGTTTAATTCACTGAGAGGGAATGACAAGACTTTATCTGTTTTAATGTGATAATATCAACCATTTTCCTTGTCCAGCCCTCTGTCAGTAGACACTCCCATTACTTCTATATCTTGAGGATTACAAGTGGTATTAAACAAAATAGTTCCAATATCTCCTCAGTATGCTAATTTTCTTCCTTGAGGATATATTCTTAGAAGTAAATTGCTGGACTGCATAATACTTGGTTTCTTTCTTGGTTTCTAAAATAACTATTTTTAAATAATCAATTAATTTGCAAGCATAGAAAGCAAGAGAAAGAGAGGGGGAGAGACAGAGAGAAACGAAGAATGAGAGAAAGAGAACAATGTCAGGGCTTCTTGCCACTGCAAATGAACTCCAGATGCTTGCACCACTTTGGCATTTGGCTTTATGTGGGTAGTACGGAATGAACCATGATCCATAAGGCTTTGCAAGCAAGTGACTTTACCCACTGAGCCATTTCTTCCAATTTATGGCAAGTATTTTAAAAGGACTCTATATCAATACATGCTACACATAAATTGTTCAATACTATAGATATTAACAATGTACACATAGCAAATATTTTATAATGTAATTACTAATGATATCCAAAATACATATTTAAGTATGTTAAATATTTCCTTTACATTTTCAAAATGGAAAAAATATATAGGTGCATGTTACTTTACACATTAAAAATCCAAAGAAAAATGTGAGAAATATCTTGGAACTACTGTTCCATTGAAAAGATGGAAGACAGATGAACAGGCTATAAAGTAAATAGATATGTCCATTGTATCTGTTATATCCATTGGTCAATTATAAATGCCTTATAAAAGAAACTAACTTTTGAGGAAATTTTGCTCATTGTTTAAAACCAAAGCCATTAATAATTAGCAAAAAGTTAAAATTTTATTTTTAATGGATAGGCACCACATAAAAATATTGAATGCAGGCTGTGAAAGCCATTAAATCTAATATTGGAAAGAAATAATAACATCATCAATATCCTAGAGGAGAATTCTTCACACCGGTTTTAGTTCTCTGTCAAAATTGTGTTTAAAGTTGAGTAATGGTTCAGTTTTCCAGATTATTTTAATGAAATTTTGAACTATCCCCTCCACCCCAATTATTGACTTCATTTTCTTAAGTTTTAGTAAATATTCCCTGACATTTGGTATACACATTGTACCTACTTACTTTTCATTTTCTGAGCTGGAATATAGGAAATAAAAAAGTATTTTAAAAAGCAGGCCATGTCAGTTTTCAGATATCAGTACCGAGTTTGGAATACTTGTTATTGAATTCTCATCTCCCTTCTTCTCAACTGCTAATTGATCTCATGTCACCCCTTTACATAATATGAGGATTATTCCTGTTAATGTTTTTCCAAACTTATTGTCATAGAGTTGGCCACTTCTTTTTCTCTTCTTCTAACTCTTTGAGTTTATGGTTTCACAAAATGCACATTAAGATGCCTCCCTGCCTAGTTATTAAAGTCCTTCAGAGAAAAAGAAACCAGTGTGCCTAAAAACAAAGTGAGGGTTTTATGGTGAGTCTGGGCTTATGGCAGCTGCATGTTGACTTTATGCTAATTCAGTAACAAAGTAATGCAGTGTTGATGCCAGCACTTTGTAGCCACATTTAATTTTCATGTGTTTAGGACTTCTCTGATTTTCTCAACAATTTTATATCATACAATTAAAATCCTACTCCAAATTCCCAAGATTAAAAAAAAAAATGCTGTCTGTGTGCTTCCCCAGTAGGCAGAGGTCAGTGGGCAAGCGGCTGCTTTTGGCTCGTACCATGTAACCACCAGTGGCCTAATCAGACTGCTTAGAAAAGCGCCACCATGTTTTCAAAACCATTGCTTTCCAGATCAGGCAACACAAAGTTTTTTTCAGGCAACAATTGAAAATTCTTATAAATGTCCAGTAAAAACCTTGATAACTATTACTAAAGCAAGCATTCCAGGATCTGATGCCTGTCTGATGAGTTTCAGTTTGTGCTCTTGAGAATGAAAGTGACCCATCACAGTTTCAAATCCTTACTAGGGGTCATTTTATTTCTTCATATTTTCATTTCTGGCTCTTAGACAGCTATTCAGCCAAAGATACTTTTTTTTTCCAGGTTCCAGATGCTTCAGTTTCTACTGTCAGCAATGCTGATTCATAGAAGAACTAAACCAAATGAAGTCGTGTTCTAAATTCACACACACACAAAAATCAATATTTGCCAAATGGAAGAAAAGAAATCAATAGATGTTATTGTCAAACTTCTGAAAGTATTTTACCAACAGTGGCAACTAGACAAGTTTCTGTAAACATATATTAGCTCCACTGTCCTCTGTTATATTAAACTAAGGTGGAAAGAAATTAGAGTAACCAGAATATTGTGTATCTGTACATTACAGGATATAAAAGAAATGAACACTTAAATTTACAAGTATACTATTTAAAATACTTCCTAAACACTAATATATCTCTAGAAGTAATTGATTTCCACTAGTTTTCTGCATTGTTCCTGTGATATATTTATTTCTTCTTATATCTTTCCTCCAAGGAAGGAATATTTAGGTATCTGTCACGTTTTTTCTTTTTACATTATTTATTTAAGAGAGAAAGACAGACAGGAAGAGGCAGATAGAAAATGGGTGTGCCAGGACCTCTAGCCACTGCAATGAAATCCAGACACATGTGCCACTGTCTGTATCTGGCCTTGTCGGTACAGGAGAATCAAACACGGGTCCTTAAGCTTTCCATGCAAAAGCCTTAACCACTAAGCAACTTCTCCAGCCCCAGGATCTCTTTCATAAAACTGTTTTCTTCTGAAAATTATTATCTCCTACAAGTCAACTCTAAGCAGAAAATATTTATAAGCCTCTAATGATAAACAAGTGAGAAGATCACAGGGAAATGGAATACATATTTTTCGTATCTTGGCCTTACTGAAGACAGTCTTTATTTTTGCCTATTTTTTTATGTTTCTTTCTTTTTGTAATTAAGGCGTACTTTGTATGGATGCATCATGTGTTTGTGCCATCTTCTCCCACATCCCTGACCCCCTTTGGCTGGGGTCCACCTCAGCGTATTTCCTGGTATTCCCGTGGGGCTGTGGGTGATGTGCTGTGGGAGATGGAGTCAATTTTGTCTCCCCCAGTATGCACAAGGACAGGGGCTCATTTTCCAACAGCACAAAAAATAATTAAATCAAGTTTAATATAAAAGAGGGAAATTTAGAAATAGACACAGACTTGCACAGAATAAAATATCTATGATCAAAAATAGTGCAATGGTTATAGTTTGCAACCAAGATCTTGTGATTTTTTTTTCCAAATGATACTTTTGATGTTAATATAAATTCAGCTCTTTTTGGTTTCCTAATTATTTACTGTTAGTACACAAAATAAAATAATGGTAGTTTAAAAAAATTGTGTCTGCACTGATCAAGTGTAAATATTTTCTTAATTCTATATGCTAAAAATAAAGAGTAACAATCATTTGTGTAGCATTTACACTGTAATAATTACATTCATTTTTTTTTTATTAAGAACATACTTTGCATGGATACATCATGTACTGGTACTATCTTTTCATTCCTCCATGCCTCCATTCCTCTAGGGGCCTCCTCAGAGGGGTTGCTGGTGTTCCCCACGTGGTTATGGGTTATGCATTGTGAGAGCAGCAGTCAGTTATTGGGGGTAGGCAATGCCTCTAGGTATGATGTCCTAAGCCATGACTCTTAACAATGTTTCCATCCCCTCTTCCACAAAATTCCCTGAGCCTTGGTGGTTGAGTTTTAAGTCTACCTCACTGATGAGCTCTTAGGAGCCTCTGGGTCTCTGCTTTGGTAGGTGTTGAGCATCCTCAGTACCTGTCTCCTTCACTCTGGCACTGACTGTCAGACTCACCATGGAAGCATCTCTCTTGCTCATCTCTCCAATTCCTCTGTGGTTTTACCTGGACCTTGACTAAGATTCAAGGGGTGGTTTGTTTCCTTGGTATTGCTACCTTCTGGAAAAGAAAAAAAAAAAAAAAGATTCTCCAACAGAGAGTGAACTCAGCATAATTTAAATTAGATAAGCATGATAAATTTAGGGAGATTTTTATGTATGCAGCTTGACAATGGAAAGCATAATCTTTGTCTCCATATGATTCAAGCCTGGTTCCAACATCCAGATATGGGTTCGTTTCTATTGAGTTGATCTCTTTGGATTACATGGAAGAATTGGATGAATTCACAGAAACATACCACATACCCAAATTAAACTGATTTCCTAAACAAACCTGTTACATCCATCAAGACTGAAAAGGTAATCAACCCTCCCCACCCCAAAAAAGTCAAGACCAGCTGGCTTTTTGGCCGAATTCCATCAAACCTTCGTTCAAGAACTGAAAACAATTGTTCTCAAACTACTTCACAAAATCACAGAACAGGGAATGTTCCACAACTCCTTTTATGAAGCTGCCACAACTTTAATACCAAAACCAGACGGAAATATTACAAGAAAAAAAAAACTATGGGATTATATCTCTGATGAACTTAGATGCAAAGATCCTGAACAAAATCCTTGCAAACAGAATTTAACAACACAACAAATGCATTTACCTTGACCAAGCAGAATTCATCCCAAGGATGTAGGGATGGTTCAATATATGGAAATTAGTCAAGGTAATATACCACATAAATAAACATAATCACAAGGACCACATGACAATTGCAATAAGTGCAGAAAAGGTCTTGGACAAGTTACAATATCATTTCATAATCAAAACTCTGGAGAGAACAGGC
Organism: Jaculus jaculus; assembly: GCF_020740685.1. Classification (NCBI taxonomy): domain Eukaryota; kingdom Metazoa; phylum Chordata; class Mammalia; order Rodentia; family Dipodidae; genus Jaculus; species Jaculus jaculus. The sequence goes on along the minus strand of NC_059119.1, from coordinate 41,486,158 downwards.
AAGGGGGTTTATATCTGAACACAATAGGAGCTATAGATAAAGCACTTAGATCCCAAATAATATTTTATTTATTTATTTATTTACTTATTTATTTATTTATTGGTTTGTTGAGGTAGTGTCTCGCTCTAGTCCAGGCTGACCTGAAATTCACTATGTAGTCTCAGGATGGCCTCGAACTCATGGTGATCCTCCTACCTCTGCGTCCCAAGTGCTGGGATTAAAGGTGTGCACCACCATGACTGACTCCAAATAATATTTAATTGGGGAAAGACTCAACGAGTTTCTATTGAGATCAGCAACAAGGATAGAGGTGCCCACTCTCACCACTGAAAGAAAATGGGTACAAATTGGAAAGGAAGAAGTAAAATTATCTCTATTTGCAGACATGACCCTATCCATAAGTAACCTGAAAGTCTCCACTTCAAAACTTCTAAAGGTGATTAATACATTCAGCAGTGTGACAGGATACAAAATCAATGCATAAAAATCAGTATTCTTTCTACAGGCAAAGTACAAATATATAGAAGCAGAAATAAAAAAGGCTGTCCCATTTCAAAACACACACACACACACACACACACACACACACACACACAAATATCCAATGCCTTAGAATAACACTAACCAAGAATGTGAAAGACCTATACAGTGAAAACATAAAAATATTCAAGAAAGAAGTTAAAGAGGACATGAGAAGATAGAAAGAACTCCCATGCTCCTGGATAGGTAGACTTAATATTGTAAAAATGACATTTCTACCAAAAGCAATATATAGATTTAATGCAATACCAATAAAAGTACTGGCATCATTCTTCAAAGACTGAAAAAATGATCTCAAAATTCATATGGCTTGGCAGCAGACCTCAGATATCCAAACATACCCTGAGCCAAAGAAACACCTCTTGAGGTATCACCATACTCCATCTAAGGAAAAAGCCACAAAGCCACAGTAACAAAAACAGCATGGTACCAGCATAAAAACAGACATATAGACCAACTGAACAGAATTGAAGACCAAGCCCTTAGGTCAAGTAAATAAAGCTACTTATGACAATAATGCAGACTAGAGAAAAGACATCATCTTCAGCAAATGGTGCCGGGCATATTGGGTAGTCACATGGAGAAAAATGAAACTATACCTGCTCCTCTCACCATACACAGAAATCAACTCCAAAATCTCTTCAATTACTGGACAAAAAAAAAAAAAATGGGGGAACTGTCCTCAATATAGGAGTGGAGAAAGACTTCTTGAGCAATACCCCACAGGTCTAGGAAATTAAACAATCGCTCAGCCAATGGTATCTCATGGAGCTAAAAAGAAAAAAGCTTTTGTGCAGATAAGCATACCATAAGCAGAGCCAACATATTACCCACAGAATGGGAGAGAATTTTTGCCTCCTACACCACAGACAGAAGCCTAATATAAAGAATTGACAAAGAACTCACAAAACTAAACAATAAAAAAATCAAGCAACCCACTCAAAAATGGTGTAGAGAAAGAGAAATACAGTTGCATGATACACACTTAACATGTTCAACATCTTTAACCATCAGAGAAATGCAAATAAAAATAACTATGAGATTCCATCTTACCCCAATAAGGATGACAATCATTAAAAATTTTTTAAAAGGCTGGGTGTGGCGGTGCTCGCCTTTAATCCTAGCACTTGGGAGACAGAGGTAGGAGGATCACAGTGAGTTCAAGGACACCCTGAGACTACATAGTGAATTCCAGGTCAGCCTGGGCTAGAGTGACACCTTACCTCAGGGAAAAAAAAATCAAAAAATAATTGTTGGTGAAAGTTGAGGAAACAGGGACCCTCATTCACTGTTGGTGGAAACGCAAACTTGCACATCCCCTAAGGAAATCAATATGGAGATTCCTGAAAATCATGAAGTTAGAACTACCAACAGACCCAGCAATTACCTTACCTTAGGTGCACCATGCTTCACTACAAAGATATTTTCTCTACCATGTTCATAGGTGCTCAATTCATAATAGCTAAGAACTGCAATCAACTCAGGTGCCCATTGTTGGACAAATGGATAATGAAGTTGTGGTACATCTGCACACTGGAATTCTACTCAATAGTAAGAAAAAAAAAGATACAACAAAATTTGTAGGGAAATGGATGCCCATCCACTTGGCCAGATCATAATTCGCAAAAAAACACAATCACTCATCTATGTTTCCTACCCTGAATCAGCTTGAGTTGCTGTCCTACCAGATAGGCAACTCCAGGCCCTGACAATAGGGATGGAATGATTTGGGAAGAGGTAAAGGATAGAAGGGGGGGCGGGAATCAACATGAAACTAAACACAAGATAAGTTGATACCATAGAAACCTTGCTCCTTGAGCATAAACTAAAAGATTTAAAACATCAACAGGAGTACCCTCTAAAAAGAAGAGCCCTGGAGAAGGTGGGATAAAGCCTAGACTTAAAAAAAAATGGCTCTGAATTATAACTCCCAGTACAAGAAATTAGTGCTATCCACAGTGAGCTGTTGACCAGAGAGACCTACGTGGTCCCCAAAACAAGTCAGGCTTCTGTCAAACCACTTGATTAGTAACCTGAGGTAAAAGGCAAGACTCTATTGCTGAGGACACCATATACTGTTGGCACAGAATGTGGAGGACCGAACTGGGATCCAGAAGACAGTGTCTCCACACAGCTGGCACATCTAAGGCTGGAAAGCACTACCTGAGCTACTGGGGGCAAGTGGTCAAGCACGGTCCGAACAACAAGGGGTTTAAGTTACTCAGGAACAAGCACCCTGAAAATTTCTACACACCAGCACAGCTCTGGCACACAGCCTTAGTGGGTAAGCCAGTCAGCTTTCTGATTGGCTAACAGACCAGCTATCTGATTCATTAAGTAAGGGGATAGCCTTGATATATTAAGATGACATATTGACTCTTAATGAACCAGGCTATCTAAAAGTTCAAGTTCTCTCACAACATAAGCCACTCTTTTTTATTTCAGCATAGGTATAAATTTTATAATTGTTGTTATATTTTTAAATAAAAAATGTGATTGAGTTTAAAATGGATAAAGTTTCTGTCTATCTGCCTGTTTCTCTCAAATAAACAAAATATTTTACAAAATAGATAAAGAAATACCCTCATAAGATCAATTTCTCTTACACTTGTTTCATAATAATTTTTAATATTATACAAGGTATAATTTCCCTAATACTTACATACAAATAAACTTTTCTATCTACTGTCTAACACTGGTCAAATTTTGTAATGTTTCCTATTTTATAAAGGATTTTTTAATGCTTGTTTTTTTTTCCTTTTTGGAACCATGTGAAATAAGTAAAAACATATTTGCCATGTTTTATTGAAAAGAATTGACTTCCTTAATCAAAGTTAAAAAAAAAAAGTTTCATATTGGAATTTAATATACCTATTCCCCTGGGAATTATTTACTGATTTTCCACATACTCCTTTATGGTAGTAATACCTTTACTAGTGTGCATGGAATCACCAAGAATAAATGAAAGGAGAAAGAATGCTCAAACCTATACTCATATCTACACTAACATTTATACCAGTATGGGGAAAAATACTCTCAATATGTTCTTATCTTTCTGAAGATGCTGCATACTTCTTAGGGCAAGTCTTTCAGGAGCACTAGTGGAAAAAGAAATCACTGAATGCCATATATAAGTACACGCAATTGTAGTGTGAACAAACACTTGTGACAAACTTTCCATGTACCTAACATTGTAATGTTTGAACCTATGGATTAGAAGTCATTCATCATTTTAACTTGTATAAGTTAAGGCTATTGATTTATGTAGAGATATGAATCTTCTAGAAAACAAATAGTTTATATTTCACTGGCGAACACCTGGAGAAGGTGGTATTCAGCTTGGTGATGAAAAGGTCTTAGTAATATGCTGGAAAAAAGGTGACTCAAACTCAGAATGCCTGGACAAGTCTGTGAAGGACAGTGACATTTTGAGATAGTAAAACAGCAAGCTATACTGATGATGCTTCCTTTTCTGGGCCTTTTACAAGCAATAAGGAATGATGAATTGGCATCACAAAGACTACCAAGAGTTATAAAATGATACATGTGACCTTAGGTAATAGAAAGATATCTGATGGTTGTGAAAATTACTAAGCAGATTAGAGAAATGCAGCTCGTGATATGAAAACCTGCTAAGCTTAAAACAAAAGTAATAGTTCAATTCTATACACTTGCATTTGAATTATCATTCACTTACTTTAAGGGAAAAATCCAATATAGCATCACTTTAAGGCGTTAACTGAGAGTAGAACTTTGCAGCACCCTCGGAATGTAGACAGAATAATGTGTATGTTTGGAACTGAAATTCGGAGTAGGTAGTTGAGGTCAATTCTGGGAGGAGACTGGATGAACTGGTTGGATCCAAATACCAAATGCTTCCTGACTTTTCAGAAGAGTGAGAATATTGTATAGGAAATACTTATGTGTGAGTATAAATATAATATTTAACTTTTTGGAAATTTTTGATTTTTTTTCTACCCTTTAAGAATGTGCCTCTCTTATGTGCACATCACACACACGCACGCACACACACACACACACACACACACACACATCTTAAAAAAGTAAACTGTCACACAGTAGTTCAAGAGGGATAATTGTACCATTCCATTTCATTTCATGGGAAATATTCATTTTGTTTATTTGCTTACATTCTTTTCTAATTCATTTAAGGTATTGGCTACATTTTTAAAAATGGGCGTTTCCTGTATTCTCACTTTTGTGCAATTCCAAAATATCTGTGATTGTTATGGATTTGTAACTGAGAAATATTAGTCTTTTGCATTTAGTTAACGGTTTTAATCTCATAGATCCTACCTGCCTGGTAAGAGGGCTCTGGGAGACCATCATACAAATCGGTCCTGTCGCAAGCAAGGCAGCTTCTAAAAGAAAGAGAAAATTAACAGCGTAGAAGAGAATGGCTGGTGTGGCAAGCCCCAAAGTGAACACAGCACTGCATTCCACAAGAAGTATGAATGTGTCAGAGCCAGATGAATGGGACTATATCAGCAGGAGAAATTCTAGTCATTCCTTTCTTTTCTCTCAGACTGAGATGGGATGGCTTTGGAGAATTTTGAGTGAAGAAAAAGAAAGCCATAGATATGCTTTAAAAACAAATATTCTCACAACAGTCCTGATAAAATATTGAAGAGATAAGGGAGAAAGCAAGGAGGTAAGGATGAAGGTAACAAATTTGATCTCGTCCAAGGTTACTATAGTGGACTGAATTTGGTGACAGGGAAGACATGGTCCTGGATTGGACTACATGCTTTGCTGGTAAATTATGTAGCTCTCCCAGGAGAGGGCCATCCATCAATGAGAATTCCACGTTCCTGTTTAGCCCTAAGATTCTAGAAGGATTTAGGAAGGATAGACACATAGTTTCCTTGAAATCTAGAAGCCCATTGGAACAAAACCAGAGGAGAAAACATGTGTTCCTTCATGGGCATCATGTGATAGAAAATAAGGCAATTTTTATAAGCAGAAGGAGCTGGGTTTTGCCAGGTCTTGGAAAGCTGATGTGTTGTAGCATATAAGAAGGCAGAATAATGACGCTGTATGAAATTTCTTTTGAGGATATAGATCATTTTATCATTGAAGTAAGAGCAGAGCAATTAAGAGAGAATATACTAGAAAATATGTTACATAGGGAAATAATTATCTATTAAGGAAACAGCTAATAGACTAGATGAATGTGTGTTTCTGTTTAGCCACATACAGTTTCAGAGCAGGTAAACTATATTGTTAGATTTTTTTTCCATTTACATATTATGAAACAAGAGAATAACAATAAATGTGAGCATGCATGGGATTTATGATTATAATAACAGACGGCTTTAACAAAACACTGATACCAATGGCAGGAATTAAAACTTGAAGTAGGCAAGCAGTAGTAAAAAGACTTTATGATTATTGGATTGCAGGTTCTCATTTGGGCAAAGTATTGTTCTGTATGTAGTGCAAGAGAGAGTCACTAGTAGTTATCAGTTTGTCATTTTTCAATTAAATGCACAATAATTTCTACTACTTGCCAAAAACAATTCCATGGTGAGTGGCATAAAGACATTGATTCACCCAGTCTCAGACTAGTCAACTTTTCCATGTTTAAGTAGGTTTTATTAACTGATCTTTTATCCAACAAAATAGTTCACAGTTGCAAGTTTTGGCCATGAAAACATACCAAGGAACAGGGAGTAAAGCTGCAACATACTAAAAATAGTGATTTATGTTATTGATTTTTTTTAATGAAAGATTGAGACAGAGAGGGAGAGACTTGGCATGCTGGGGCCTGCAGCCAGTGCAGTAGAGCTCCAGATGCATGTGCCACCTTGTGTGCATATGAGGCCTCACATGCTTGTGTCGCCTTGTGTGTCTGGTTTATGTGAGACCTGGGGAGTCAAAAATGGGTCCTCAGGCTTCACAGGCAAGCATCTTAACCACTCAGCATCGATCTAGCCCCCCAATTTTTTTCTTCTTTCTTATAATTTCTTTTTGTTCATTTTTATTTATTTATTTGAGAGCGACAGACAGAGAGAGAAAGAGGCACATAGAGTGAAAGAGAGAATGGCTGCGCCAGGACCTCCAGCCACTGCAAACAAACTGCAGATGCGTGTGCCCCCTTGTGCATCTGGCTAATGTGGGTCCTGAGGAATCGAACCTCAAACCAGGGTTCTTAGATTTCACAGGCAAGTGCTTAACGTCCAAGCCATCTCTCCAGCCCACACATAATTTCTTTATGTGATCAAGCATCCTGAAAGTGATTAAGCTTTTTCATAAGTCAACAAACATGACTCCTAAATAAAAGGTAGAACAAATAATTATAAAGCTTTGTAATAGGCACCAGGAGAGGAGGTTAATGGCACTGATATTTTTAGCTCATTCATTACAAATCACTGGCAAAAAATAAACCACTCCCACTTTCTACATAATATGAAAATTTAATTCAGTTTCACTTGTATGTTTGTGCTAGTGTTTAGATTATGAATGCCTCCCAATGGTCAACAGATTGAAAGCTCTGTCAGTCCTCCATGTGGCATTGTAGTGGTATGATGGAACGTTTGGGACATGAAGCTTAGTGAAGGCCTGTCCTCAAAGGGGAATTTTAGGACCCCAGCCTCTTTTCCATTCCATTTTACTCCTTGGATGGAAGATTGAGCATCTTTTCTCTGCTACACAAGCCTGCTTGAATGTGCTACCTTGCTAAGTAAAAGCCATGAGGCCAATTGATTATCATAAATGCTAAGAACATGCAATACAATGAGCCTTGTCTTTTTTAGTTTTTTTTTTCTTGAGTATTTAGCAAGCAACAGATAGCTAACATGATTGGCATGCTGATTAAAATATCAGTATATGATTTGTGTTTTCAAAAACCATAAATTATGTTATGACTTTGATTAATAGGATTCAGTCCTTAGAGTACAGGGCACCTTTAAATGACCAGTAATTCCAGTTGTGAACCTTCCTCCCTGGGGATAAAATGCTTGCATATATATTTATATCGAGATACTGTCAACAAAGGGTACCAATGTGGAAATCTAGTGGGTTTTCAGGTAGTATACATTATTATTTTTAATGGTTAACCCTCATATGGAAGGAACTGGCAATTTATCTTTTATCAGTGTTACACTTGGTAAGCAGGACCTCCAATGGCTGTTTTCCTTCCCTGCCTCCCCTCCACATGATTGTGGTCATTTTATGTTTATCTTTAGAATTTCCCTGAAAGTAAAAGTGATTTCACTTTTCCATTGCTATGACAAAATAAAACAAGAAGCAACTTAGGGAAAAAAAAATGATCATTTTCAGCTTACAGTTTTGAGGCAGTGTCCAGCATGTTGAGGAAGGCATGGGAGGAGTAGGATGTGAGCTCACATGGTCAAGGCACTGGGGAAGAAATGGAGTGATGAATACCGCTGCTCAGCAAGCTTTCTCACTTTTATGCATTCTAGGAAAACAGCCCATGGGATGGTGCCACTGGGTCTTCCCTCCTCAGTTACTCTACTCTAGAAAATTACTAACAGCAAGTCAATATATTTTCTTCCATGGTGATGTTGAATCTTGTCAACTTGACAACCAAAGTTCATATATTGGGCAATCCCATGATCTATCCTTCTACAGTTACATCCAGACACCTTAGCTTTTTTTTTACAGAAACAAGTAAAATGACAGTATGGCTTTGAATCATGGAGCGTGTTGTGCTAATATGAAAATTCCACTTTCACACATAGTTCTAAAAGGTTTATTGCCAAATACCACATGCTTATCAAGATATAGTTTCAACTTCTTCTTAACAATGAAAAAGCATGTGTGCGTGTGGGTGTGTGTGTGTACACGTGTGTGTGCCCATGTGTGTATATTCATGGGTATGCCATGGTATGTGTGGGGAGACTGGAGGAAAACTTACAGCTGTCAATCCTTGCTTTCCACTTTGTTGAAGCAGAAGCTCTTAATGTTTACTACTTCAATCACCACATTGCCTGACCCAAGAGCTCATGGAAGACCCACCCTCAGTGCCTCATGCTTTTGTAGCAAGGCCTTCACCAACTGGACCATCTTCCTAATGCATAGAAGTTCTTAGTGAAACCCCTTAACTTCACAGGTCTGCAATTCAGGGTTGCATCTGTGCATCAAAAGGTAATGAGTATGATGTATTTTTTAATACAATTGGATAGAAAGATTCAATGTGAGGATTTTTTTTATCAGGATTATAAATTGAGGGAACACTCTAACTTTAAAATTGAGGACTGTTATTAAAAAAAATACTACTCGTGCATTTTGAGTTGACAGACACTGTATTCTTGCTTTAACAATTAATTGTATGACTATTCAGTAAACACCATTGAAGTTTTGTCCCATCTTCAGTGGAAGTGATGGTAAAGCTTAAACATACCCAGGCTTAATTGTATTTTCTTTTTGTGACATTTTACAACTTAATTAAAGCCACAGCAACTCCTGCTCATAGGACATATTTTATATTCTGGAATATTGCCCTTTTCTTTTCCTGTGCAATGTCACAGTATTTTATGGGTTTTTCAACAAAGAGATGGCACGAGCTTGGCACATGGAACAATCAGTAAGGATTTATTCAGCCTTTGATGACAAAGATGTTGGTAGCATCCTGTTATAATTGACATATGTAGTAACGGCTCAATATATGCCTAAACTGTATATACTTATAAAACACTAATTTATATCTGCTTTAGAGGAGTATGACATTTTGTCAAAGCAGATTGACACTAAGAACACACTTAAGGGAATGTTCATCATCCCTAATCATCAGAGAAATGCAAATTAAAACAACTATGAGATTCCACCTTACCCTAATAAGGATAGCAAACATCACAAAAATCAAATGAAAATAAATGTTGGTGAGGATATGGAGAAGCAGGAACACTCATCCACTGTTGGTGGGAATGTAGGATGGTACGACCACTTTGGAAAGCAATGTGGAGACTCCTGAAAAAGCTGACTATAGGATACCAACAGACCCAGTTATTCCCTTACTGGGCATCTACCCTAAAATCTTCAAACCACAGGCCAGAGATATTTGCTCAACCATGTTTGTAGCAGCTCAATTTGTAGTAGCTAAGAGCTGGAATCAACCCAGATGTCCATCACTAGAAGAATGGATAATTAAGATGTGGTATATCTACACAATTGAATTCTAAGCAGCAGTAAGAAAAAAAGATGCAATGAAATTTGAGGAAAAATGGTTGAATCTAGAATAGATTATTCTCAGTGAACTTACCCAATCACAGAAAAAAAAATCACCACATAGTCTCACTCATCTACAGCAACTAACCTGAATCTACCCAAGATGCCTTACATACCTAGCAAGCATCTCATGGACTAGACAATAGGATGGGTGGGGAGGGAGAGGAGAGAGAGGAGAGCAACGGAGGGGTGGGAAACACAAATCTAGACCCAAATGGCAATGGTACCATAAAATTCTACTTCCTAAAAGACAAACCAAATGGCTGAACCTTCACCAGGCCCTTAGAGGGAATACCTGAACCAAAAGACACTGGAGAGGGTATGATGAAGACTGACCTTAATCATCTACAGTTTGACTCTCTCTCTCTTTTCTCTCTAACTCTTGTATTTTAGTTATCTTTTTCTTCCTTTTCTTAGTGGGCACTGACCTGTAACTCCCAGTACCAGCATGTGGCTATCATCCACAATGAACTTTTGATCAGAGAGACCTACAAGGTTTCCTAAAAGACAGACAGATTTCTGTCAGAGTACTTGATGACCCACCAAAGGTTAGTAGTAAGACCCTACTGCTGAGATACTTTATGTGGTTGACACGTAAAATGGAATGACATGGCTGGAAGCTGGAAGAGAATTAGTCCTCAGACAGTCAGTGCATCTAGTGCCAGAAGGTGCTACTGGGCAACTGGGGGAAAATGACCAATATCTGTCCAAGCAACTCACAGTCTAACCTACCTAGCAGCAAATAACCTGTTGTGATGCTCACACAAGTGCAATAGTGGCACACAGCCATGGTGGGGAACCAGCTGCTCTTGATTTGGCTAACTGATCACCTCAGTGGTATGGAACCGTAGCTGGAGATGGGAAACAAGTCATAACCATATCCAAACATAAGTCGACTCTCCATTATCAAGATACCATCAATTTTGGGCTACAAGAGAGCCTACACCTATATACAAAAAGGAAGGGTTATCTCATTTGTTCTGGTGCTAACTTACTCTCTGTTGAAGAATCTGCTTCTCTTTTTCAGATAGATGTAGATCCTAAGGAGAGAGCCACCCCATCATACCTCAAATGGCCCTGGCTGAAACTAAGAAATATTGGCAAAACAAGCAAGGGTGTTTTTTCCTGGTGAACCAGGTACCAGCACAAGGGTAAAGGAGATCAACACAGAGAAAATCAACTCCTACCAAATCAGAGAGCCAGAGACCCAGAGGCCCCCAACACCTCATCACTGAAGCAGACCAAAAATGTACCCAACATGGCTCAGAGAAATTTTGTGGAAGAGGGGGAAGAAAGGAATGTCAGAGCCACGTGTTGGGTCATGACATGCAGAGACATTTATCCTATCCATAACTGTGGGCTAACTCCACAATGCATGACCCATATACCTCAACAAGGAGGGGCCAAGGGGAAGGGGTAGGTCACGGATGAGCCTAATAATGGTACCAAACTGACTGTGTTTGCTGAATACAAAACTAATTAACAAAAAAATTAAAAAAATTAAAAAATATTACAGAGGAAAAAAAAAGACATAAAATGTTACCAAGGAAGTTTTTGGGACAGTTGTTCTTTTGTACTCTGGATATCCATAAGGCTGAGGCCGTATTTAGCAGTCAGGAGAGAAGAGAGTAAAGTAGACAGGTGAAGGGCATTGCTGTGGCTCAAACATGAGGAGTTCACAATTCTTGGTGATTTAAAATTATTAATGATCCAACAGAGAATAGATACTTTCAAAACATTTTTTTTAAATTTTTTTGTTCATTTTTTTAAATTTATTTATTTGAGAGCGACAGACACAGAGAGAAAGACAGATAGAGGGAGAGAGAGAGAATGGGCGTGCCAGGGCTTCCAGCCTCTGCAAACGAACTCCAGACGCGTGTGCCCCCTTGTGCATCTGGCTAGTATGGGACCTGGGGAACGAGCCTCGAACCGGGGTCCTTAGGCTTCACAGGCAAGCGCTTAACTGCTAAGCCATCTCTCCAGCCCATTTCAAAACATTTTACTGTCTAATTTTGACTATCCATTATGCTTAATTGGTTCACAGTATCGAAAATGAGAAATGTCTTATTTTGTTTTATTTTTCATAATGTGCTTTACAAAATATAGGTGTTAGGATTGCTTTGGACTAATTATCAGCCTAGAACTGATTATAGCTATTTGATTAAGAGCACCCAATTACTCTGTATCATCTCAATATATATTAAGCCATTAGATTTATGGATTAGTTTCTTATTTACATTTAGATTGTAATATAAAATGAATCTGTTTAAAATTTGTGGCAGCTGAGAAAAATAGGAATTGCTAGAATCCTAATGATGTTGATGAAGAAAATGAATTATCACTATTATAAAAGTATATATATATATATATATATATATATATATATATATATATACATATATATATATATATATATACATATATACACACATATATATATGTCATAAAGATACCCATAGATGGCAGTTGCTTTTTGCTACTTGAAATCTGGAAATAAATAACTTCAAATAATTATCTTCCTTCGTTAAGCCGTAGTATGAACCTGAAAGTTTTATCTTACCTCAATTGATTAAATTCTCACCTTAAGACTTCCTATTATTAGTTCTTAATTAATTATGAATCAAAGATTTCTTTAAAAAGTAGTAAGGTAAGGCTTTGTTGGAGGAACAAAGCTCTATGGGAAAAAATCAGATAAGTCAGAAATAGACTGACCAAAAATAATAAATTTTATAGGAGAGTAATATAAAAAGTTTTTCAGTTTAAGAAAGTCAGCTGTTTATCAAACAATTCAGGAGCAATTAAGCATCCCTGGGAGACTGAGAAATATAATCTCAAACAGTGTCAAAATGTTTGTGGTGGTTTGAATATATGGTCCCATAGATACAGGCATTTTTATTAAGATTGGACTTGCAACTTGAGTCTCTAGCGGTTGGAGCCTTGCAGGGGAAGAGGAATGTCACTGGGGCAGATCTTGTAGTCCAGCCTAAAGGTGTGTAAGGAGCCAGTTTTGAGCTCTGGCTGTTTCTAGCTATTGGTTTTTCTCCCGCTGCTTTGCTGATGTATAATGGAGTGGGCCATGTTGATGGTGTTTCCCTGGATTCAGTAAGCCTGAAATAAATCCTCCCCTAAGCTGCTTCAGCGGAATGTTTGTCCAACCATTGTTGGTACCATTGAAAGTAACTACAAAAATAGTCAGAGTTTATGTATAAATTAAGTCAAATGAATCATTGGGCTTAAATTGAAATTACAATAAATATATGAATTAAACAAAAACAGGGGGAAAAGGCCTTCAAATGCTGGAGATAGTACAAAAGACATTGGACTTAACAACAGAGAAAAAAAGGCAAAACAAAACCTTTTGAAAATCAAAATTAAAACATTTTACTCTTAAAAATATTTTGGTAGGGTAGTTAAACAAGATTCAGAAAGGGTGCACATTTGCAACATGTTTTTTACAGGTTTAGTATATATTGCACAAGAAGTTTTAACTCCTCAACAATAAACCAAAATGCATGTAAAAATAGACAAAAGGCATGAAGATTGATTTCATTGATAGACACATACAGATAATCAAATAAGTGCTAGAAAGGATATTCAACTCCAATAGAAAACTCAAATCATAATAAAAAAACACATGTATATAAGAATGACAAGATATTAACAATGTGACCATACAAAGCTAATAATAAGGTATGGTAAATGGATTTCTGGTACATTACCTGATAATTCCTTAAAAGCTAAACATGCTGTTACCATACCACAAAGCAGCTGTCATCCTAGACTTTTATTACAAAGGAATTCACATCTACACTTAGTTCCAAGATTGGCTCTATTTGTAATAGTGCAGAACTATAAATAAATGCTATGTCTTTAACATGGTAAAAATATAGTATTTTGATGCATTGTTCAGCAACAAGAAGAAAAATTTTAGTGAAGCATGCAACAGTTGCAGAAATTTCCAAAGGAAAGCCCATTTCAGACAGTTGCACGTTACATGACTCCATTCACAGAAGTCATGAATTTGGAAATGGAGAACACAATGATGTTGCCAAGAATGACAAATGTTGTGGGATACAAATAAGGTAATAAGGTAAATATGTGCTAATAAAAGGTACCACAGAGAAGGATAAAAATCAAATAGGTACATATCTAATAATAGCCCTTGAGCATGTGTGCTGAAAAACACTGATAAACAAGAAGGTATAATTAAACAGGTCCTAAATGGTAATCATATACTTCAATATCTCTTCTCAAAAAATAATAGAACTATATACACAAATTCACTTGGATATTAGGACATTACTCAACAGTATCAAGTAACACACATCATGGATATTTACAAAACTGTCCTTAGTAAAAATAAATATGTAGAATACAGAAAATATCCATTTATTTTCAAGTATCTAACAATTATCAAGAAAGAATATCTTACTGGTTGTAACCCAAGTATATGTAAATTTGAAGGGATTTAAGTAATATAAAACATTATTACTCAATAAGAGAAAGACCTATAAATCTTTACAAGATACACTACAAACTCTCAAGGATCAGATGGTCTAAGATAAGTTAAACTTGTACAAAATAAACATTAGTATTGGCTATAGTGTAGTATTGTCATACATATAGATAAGTGGACCAACAGAATTAGGTCCACATATATACAGACAAATAATTTATAATACAATTACAAAAAAAAAATGGTGGAAATTGAATTCTGTTGTCAACACAAAATACCACATTATTTGTTTATCTGCAAGCATAAAGATAAAATCACCTTATCCAATTTATTAAAATTGACTAAAAGAGCAGACACATTTAGAATTTTGAAAATCATCTAGGAGGAAGCATTGTAAAAGTCCCATGGAAGCCATAGGAGAGATTTTGCTGCCACACTTTCATAAAGGAACAAACTGGTCACACTGGTAGTTTGAATGTATCATGAATAACTTGTTCACAGCTGATGGCAGTTTAGGAGTTGAAGACTTGCTGGAGGAGGTGTGTTGCTGTGGGCAGACTTTGGGGTGTTGCAACTACCTCCCTATGGCCAGAGTTCAGTTCATTCTCCTGCTGTTTCCTCTTGGACCAAGGTGATGTCCACCTTATGCTCATGTCACACTTCCCACTGCCATCGTGAAATTTCTCATTAAGACTGAGCCAAAATAAAAAGAAAAAAAGAAACAAATAAAAGACCTTCCTCCCATCAATTGCTGCTGGCTGGGTGCTTTGTCCCAGCACTGTCAAGGTAGCTACAATAATCACCTCCTCCTGAAGGAAGTAAATGCTCTCTTATATTAGTCAGGGTTCTCTAGAGGAACAGAATTGCTAGAATGAATTATTTAAAAAGGGGATTTATTGGATAAGCTTACAGTAGCCCAATAGCAGTTGCAGGCCTGAGAATCACCGAGCCTGGTAGCTGCTCATTCCTCGTGTCCAGAAGCCTTAGCAGTCCCAACCTGGCACTGCAGATGATGCCGGAAAGCCTGGAGGCTTCCTGAGGAGCCAGTGGGTTTCGATCCATGCGGGTCTTCAGTTGATGCTGGTCTGCAGTCCACACTGGTCTTCAATCCATGCTGGAAGGTAGCAAGCAGCTCCAGAAGCCAAGTGGAAGGGAGGAAGGAAGGAACTCTTTTTACCCAGAGTTTCCTTATATCAAGTCTCCCTCTGAGCAGGGCTGCCCACTCTGGGGGAAGGGCTCACCCTGGGGAAAATACTTTTTCCTTTAGTTGATCCTTCTTAGAAGCAACCTGTGGATTACTAAACAGATCAAGTTGACAACACCTTAACTATCACACATCCACCCCTTGTCAACTTGGCATCAAATCATGTCTCCTTACATCATACTTAATTTCCAAATGAAAACAGTAACAAGCTCATAATTCCACCTACCATGGCATAACTACCCCACATACAACCGGAACCACAAAATCTTCCCCCCAACACAAAGCTTAGTTTCTAATATAATAGGTCTAATATAAATTCAACAGTTAGCTAATGATAATCATAATATTGGTGTAGATACATACAAACATTCTGTTATCAAGGCAGAACAGAAACATTGCAACCACAGTCCTCGTTTCTACAACCAACTGATCATGTGGCCTTAGCTGGTATTTGTAACTGCCTTCTTCTACTCCCCATTCTGTATTTCCTCCACCTTCAGCAAGCACCTCAGCAGGTCTTGGTTCTTTACCTGGAGGGGTAACCCATACCTTCATTCCTGAAGGATCTGGGCCATTTATCACACTACTTCTATTGGGTTGTTGCAGTCGTCCATTGACTTTGACAATAGGACATGGTAACACTAACAGACGCCCTAAAGGCTCTCCTGCACTCCAGGCATACTCTTCCTTTCCTCCATTGTGGAGGAGCAGCCCAATTTCCCCCTGGTAAATCACTCCTGGTATCACTGTAACTCCTTTCTTAGCCTGTTCACTCAAGGGCATTAGGAGCCCAAAGTGACCATATACAGGATTCAGAGCATATACAGCCTGCTGGAGGACACTCCCCCAGCCCTCCAAGCAATTGCCACCTAATTGTTGCTGTAGCTGTTTTATCAAAAGGCCATTCCACCATTCTATCAAGCCAGCTGCCTCAGGATGGTGGGGCACATGGTAAGACCAGTGAATTCCATGATCATGAGCCCACTGCCTACTTCCTTGGCTGTGAAGTGAGTACCATATCGGCGGCTCAGAGTTGGTCTCTGCTGTTGGCAAATTTTGCACTCAGCAGTATCCATAGCCAGGTCAGCCTTAGTGGAAGTCCATGTTGTTGGGCCCAAACAAATAAAAGACCTTCCTCCCATGAATTGCTGCTGTTTGTGTGCTTTGTCCCAGCAGTGTTGAGGTAGCTTCAATAATCACCTCCTCTGGAAGGAAGTAAATGCTCTCTCTTAGAAAAACTTAAAACAAATGACAAGGTATAAAGTGAGGGAAACTAGTTGCAGTGTTTGCGTAGTCGGGGGTATAAAGTCTATAATAAGACTTTGTAGCTGTCAGACTGGTCAGGGAAGGCCTTGAGTGTGTCATTCAGCCTTCCTTGCACAGGCTTGGAGCTTCTTAGCCTATGCTCCTGCCTCATCCCCTGGAACCAGTTGGCTTGCTTGCACTCCCAGACACAGGTTCTTGTGCGAGGAAGAAAGCTAGGAAGCAGGAATATCTAACTGAGGGATGAGTGCAAATGGAAAGGAAACGTGCTGAGGCCATACTAATTATGTGGATTCGGAGTTTGTGAAGGTGAGCTTCTCTTTGCAAAGTTAATTGCAATTCTCACCATAAAATAATACTGAAGATCATAATGACAATTATGTACACCTATTTATGACATTCCTTGTTTTAAACTACTTTCTTGTAATAAATTGTTCTGTGTTGACATTGTAATTAGATTAATGTTGTCACTGCCATTTTAAAGATGAGAATGAAAGCTAATGAATGAGTACCAAATTATAGAGCAAATAACAGTCTTTCTATCAATGATCTTTATAGGTGTGATGGCATGAGTGTGGAGGTCAGAGGACAAAATCATGGTGTTACTTCTCTCCTGCCACCCTTTGTTGTATTGAAGCAGGACTTAAAAAAAATTGTTTATTTTTATTTATTTGAGAGCAACAGACAGAGGGAGAAAGAGGCAGAGAGAGAGGCAGAGAGAGAGAGAGAGAGACAGAGAGAGAATGGGCATGCCAGGGCCTCCAGACACTGCAAACGAACTCCAGATGCTTGTGCCCCCTTGTGCATCTGGCTAACATGGGTTCTGGGGAATTGAGCCTTGAACTGGGGTCCTTAGGTTTCACAGGCAAGCATTTAACTACTCAGCCATTTCTCCTGCCCAGGACTTTATTTTTACAGCTTCAGCTTCTGAGTATCTGGATTCTCATGGCCACCCTCCCATTGCGGAACTGTGTTGGAATTATAGAAACCTTCACCACATTGTGTGTGCTGAGGAAGGTGGAGTGCTGGTTAGTAGATATACAATTAAGGGCCTTCTGTTGCTGAGCATCTCCCTGGAGCTGGAACTTTGGGTTGCAACACAATCTGTCATGCATTCTGTCATTAGAACATCAATCTTGGAAAGAAATAGAGTGAACGGATGGGTGAACAAATTAATAAATTAGGAATGTATATTTTAA
Source organism: Jaculus jaculus (assembly GCF_020740685.1). Taxonomy (NCBI): domain Eukaryota; kingdom Metazoa; phylum Chordata; class Mammalia; order Rodentia; family Dipodidae; genus Jaculus; species Jaculus jaculus. The sequence continues at coordinate 41,468,286 of NC_059119.1, read as the reverse complement.
GAACTTTAAATAATATTTTAATAGTTCATAATATATCATTTTATGGGAAAAAAAACTCACAAAATGAAGGCAGGGGTGATGGCACACACCTATAACCCCAGTACACTGGAGGCAGAGGTTGGAGGATTGCCATGAGTGTGAGGCCACCCTGAGATTACATGGTGAATTCAAGGTCAGTCTGGACTAGGGTGAGGGATGGCTCCACATAAAGAAATCAATTAATATAATACACCACATAAACTTGGTTAAAAACAAACAGCATGGACATTTCAAGAGATGCAGAGAAGAGCTTTGGCAAAATGCAGCACCATTTCATGACCAAAAACACTGGAAAGAATAGGCATGGAGGGTTTATTTCTCAACAAAATGAAGGCTATATATAAAGCACCTAAAGCCCAAATAATGCTTCATGGGGGAAAGTCTCAGGTAGTTCCCACTGAGCTCAACAAGAAGACTGGGTGTTCATTCTCACCACTGATGTTCAGCATAGTATTAGAAATCCTAGCCCAGCCAATAAGAAAAAAAGAACATTATAAAGGGAATACACACTGGAAGGGAAGAAGTCAAACCAGCCCTTCTTGCAGATGACAATATCCTATTCATAAGTGACCTGAAAGGCTATTATAAAACTTACTACAGGTGATAAATTCCTCCAGCAAAGTGGCGGGAAACAAAATCAACATACAAAAATTGCAGCTTTCCTACATGCAAATAACAAATACACAGAAAAAGGAATAAGTGAGACTATCCTATTTTCAATAGTCACAAAATAATCAAACACCTTGAAACAACACCACCAAGGAAATGAAAGACCTATATACTGAAAATACAACAATAGTCAAGAAGGAAAATGAGGAGGATTGAGAAGATGGAAAGATCTTCCATGTTCCTGTATAGGTAGAATTAATATTGTGAAAATGGAAATTCTACCAAAAGCAATATATATTCAATGCAATACTAATAAAAAGGCCAGTATTGTTCTTCACAGAGATATAAAAACTAATCTCAAAATACATATGAAATGGCAGAAGTCCTTGGATAGCCAAACATATCCGTAGGCAAAAAAAAAAAAAAATGTAGGTATCACCATACTCAATCTAGTACTGCAAAGCCATAGTAACAAAAGCAGTATGTTACTGACATAAAAAATAGACATAGCGATGAATGGAACTGAAATGAAGATTTAGCCAAGTAAATATAGCTACTTGATCTTTGACAAAAGTGCCAAAACATACACTGGAGAAAACATAGCTTCTTGAACAAATAGTGCTGGATAATTTGGATAACCACATGCAGAAAAAAGAAACTAGACCCACTCTTCCCACCTTGCCCAAGAATCAACTTCAAATGGATTAAAGGCCTCAATATAAGACCTGAAACTCTCAAACTACTAGATGAAAACAACAGGGTAAAGGCTTCCTGAACAATACCCCATCAGCCCAGGAAATTAAATAATTACTCAACCAGTGGGATCTCATAAAGCTAAAAAGCTTTTGCACAGACAAACGTACCTGTTTATATAGGACCAGTAGACTACCCACAGAATGGGAGAAAATCTTTACTAGCTAACTATACCACTGGCTAATAATTCTAAAACTAATATCCAGAATTTACAAAGAATTCAAAAAACTATACAATTAAGAAATCAAACAATCAACTTAAAATATGGGGCAAAGAACTGACTGGGGAATTCTCACAGGAAGAAAAACAAATTGTTATTAACTAAAAAAAATGTTCAATATCCTTAACCATCAGGGAAATGTAAACTAAAACACTATGAGATTCTACTTTACTCCAGAAATTATGGTAATAATTAAAAAGATTAAATGACAGTAAATGTTGGTAAGGATGTGAGGAAAGAGGAAGACTCACTCACTGATGTTGGGAGTGCAAACTTGTACCATCACTATGGAAATCTGTATAGAGACTCCTGAAAAATAATGAAAATAGAGCAGCCATTCATTTATTGAGCACCTACCTGAAAGGGTCCACTCTTCCTTACAGTGATATTTTTTTTCAACCGTGTTTATAGCTGTTAATTTCACAATTGTTAAGAACTGTAATCAACTCAGGTGTCCATCATTTGACAAATGGATAATGCAGATGTGATAAATACACTATTGTGTATTGTACAGCAGTGAAAAAATAAATGTTATAATTGAATGATATAAAGATATAATGAAGTGATATAATAGAAATTTGTAGGAAAATGGTAGGACCTGGAACTAACATACTAAGCAAACTCATGCCAACACAGAAAGGCAAATACCACGTGACCTCCCTCACCTGCAGTTGCTGAGCTGGAATAGCTTGTGTTGCTGTCATTACGGACAAGCAAAGAGAAGACCACAGGAGAGGGATGGAAGGGCTTGGGGGGAGGGGACAAAGAAGGTGCAGGGGAGTGATGTAAACAAAAGCAAGTGCAAAATGAATTGGTATTATAGAAACTTTCCTCCTGGATAGTAGACTAAAAGATTTGGCCCTCAATAAGAGCATGGAGTGATCATCCAGTAAGATGGACCCTGGAGAGCGTGGCATGAAGCCTAATTCTAAAATACTTGGCCCTGGCTGGTAAATCCCACTACCAGAAACTGGTTACAACCCATGTTGAGCTATTGATCACAGAGGCATATTAGCTCCCCAAAGCAAGGTAGAATTCTGTCAAAGTACTTAATTACCCACCTGAGGCAAAAGGTCAGACCCTCCTGCTGAGGAAAACACATGCTGCTAGTAATGCAAAACATTGAGAAATCCAGCTGATATGGGTAGCCCATATAGTGCTGAACACCGCAAAATAAGATGCTGGGTGCAAACGGCCCACACCTCTGTGAGCAAGCACGGGACCCTACTAAAGCAAGCAACCATCCTGACAAATGTGTGCCCCGTGCAATGGTAGCACCCATCTCAGCTACATAACCAATGGCTTTCTGATTGGATAAGAGATTTTTCTCAGTGGAAAGGAAACCATAGCTGGAGCTAGGAACCACCTCAGAATCCTATGGAGACAAGATTATGGACTGCAATGAGAAGCTTTTGGGCCAAAAGTGAGGCTAAATTAAATTACTTATGCTTATTCCCTGGTGAGCCTGGCTAGCTGAGCCTGAGCCTGGTTGATGGAGACAGACACTGAGGAGACTCAAAATGCACCAAAGCAGACATCCAGAAGCTGATGAAAGATCAACACTAAAATAGATTTGAAGCATTCCCACCATGGCTCGGGGAGTTTTGCAGAAGTGGCATAAAGAATGTAAGAGCCACAGTGTGGGGGGAATATTCAGAGGCATCCCCACACACACACCTGCACACCCTCAATGATTGACTGCTGCTCTCACAATTCAGCATCCACAAATCCATGGAGAATACCAGTAATCCCACTAATAAGGAGGGCCCTCAGTGGGGTGAGGGCAGGGAGGAAAGGAATGATGGTACCAACACTTGATCTATCCATATAAAGTTTCAACTTAATTTTTTAAAAGTAAAGAAAAAAAAATTCTCACAAAATAACATTTTGACATTATTAAAAAAACAGAGTTGCCATCCTAATAATTTATAAATATAAGTATATTTTGTGGCACCATTAAAATTTGGTGCTCATTTACAGTTGCATGACACCTGAGAGAAATGGAACATTTGAATTGTCGCTCTGATACTGGTGGCATACATTGACTATGGCTTATATACCACAAGCTATGCAACAGGATGAATACTGAACTGGAATTGAGGTTCTTAGTATTTATTCCAGAAACACAACACTGAAAAAGTTTTCTTCAGGTGAAAGACTTGAAAGCCCTTTCATACACCAGAATTCTTAAGTAAAATTCTTCTGGCAGAGCATATAAATTCATATCTTCCACATGTGTTGGTGAAAATCCACTATTTTCTCAGTTCTGGGGGCCACAGAGATGCATACAGAGGGAACAATATACTGTACTAAAGCCTCCTGGAAACTGTAAGCTATCCTATGACCTACAGGGATAGGTGATCTTTGTTTTCCTAAGCAAGCTCAAACTATATATATATTTTTTTTAAGTAAGGGAAGAAAGATAAAGCTAAGGAATAGAAATGTGTATTAAAAACTCAGCTGTAGGGCTGAAGAGATGGCTTAGCGGTTAAGCGCTTGCCTGTGAAGCCTAAGGACCCTGGTTCGAGCCTCGGTTCCCCAGGTCCCACATTAGCCAGATGCACAAGGGGGCGCACGCGTCTGGAGTTCATTTGCAGAGGCTGGAAGCCCTGGCGCGCCCATTCTCTCTCTCTCCCTCTATCTGTCTTTCTCTCTGTGTCTGTCGCTCTCAAATAAATAAATTAATTAATTTTTAAAAAAAATTAAAAAATAAAACAACTCAGCTGCTTGTCCTCTCTTTGCACATCAGTTAAAAAATCAGTACTATCATACAAGCAAGGGATTATTACAGGAAGATTTTAAGTGTTTTGTCCAAGGTCACACATATGATCAGTGGTCATGGCAACAAAGGGGACAATTCTCCTGATTCCTTGGTCACTTCCCTTTTTGATAGATTAGCTCATTATTTAGTCTTGCTGAGTTGAAAGAATGATGGTGTTCTTACTTGATTTTCCCAAGAACATTCTTGTTACAATAATTGTAGAACAACAAATTCTTCCCAAACAGAAGAGTGACTAAAAAATGACATTACCAGACAGTATATGAAAAAAAATACTTTCCTTTGTTTTATAATCACACCTTCATACCTGTGTTTTTAGCATCAATAAGCACAGGAAATAGTGTGCCTATTTAGTGCTGACAAATATTACTAAGAGCTGTATAAGTCATTATAATTTTCAAAGCGATTTCACATTCCTGAGATTAAAAGCAAGCAACTAAGACATTTAGAAGGAAGACTGACTAATTACCAAAACCTTAGACTTGATTGTTAATGAAATAGGATTCCTCACCAATATCTTCTCTCACAATCTTCAGGGAAGGTAATTGCTTTAGAAACTGGAGAGAGCCGGGCGTGGTGGCACACGCCTTTAATCCCAGCACTTGGGAGGCAAAGGTAGGAGGAGCACCATGAATTCGACACCACCCTAAGATTACATAGTGAATTCCAGGTCAGCCTGAACTACAGTGAGACCCTACCTCAAAAAAAAAAAAAAAAAAAAAAAAAAAAAAAAAAAAAAGAAAGAAAGAAAGAAGGAAGGAAGGAAGAAAGAAAGGAAGAAACTGGAGAGAAATTAGAAAAGCTGGAATGTCATGAGAACTTGGAGAGGAAGAAGGTGGTGACATTGGATTCAGAGTGGGGCTGAACCTGGCCATGCCAGCAGCCCCTTAGGTACCGCCGTGGTGAGTTTATGGGGCTTAAGGCTGTAGAGCTGGCCTGGGCTCAGACCCTCTCGTGTCTTTCTCTTATTTCCTTCTCTCTCTTTCCCTCCACTTGACAATCTAAAGACACTCTTCCTGTAACTTTGTGTCATGTCTCAGGTGTGACCCACAGATCAGCTTCCCTACCATTTGATCTTTTGAAAATTCATTTTCATATATTTACAGAATGGCATGATAATATGATACGTGATGTAACACATAGTATAAAAATTAACTCAAGGCAATGAAAATTTTAGTGTAACACAAATTTTGGTGAAAGGAAACCAATATGGAAAGTGAGGTGTGCAAAAAAAAAAAAAAAAAAGGCCCAGTGTGTAAAAGGGTATGTTGCTTATGATTTAAACTAATTCTGCAAGTGACCTGTGTGTGTGGCAGTGCCGCACTATGCACTACAGAGTCAGTGTTTCCCTGTGGGTTAAAAGAAAGCAAAGTCAGAATGTATTTATATGTGTTTTTTTTTTTTAATTTTAGCCACAAGTTAACTTTTTTCATATATAATTTTCAAATGTAAAAACTTTTTAAATATTTTTGATTATTTTTATTTATTTATTTGAGAATGACAGACACAGAGAGTGTCATAGAAAGAGAGAGAGAACGGGTGTGCCAGGGCCTCCAACCACTGCAAACAAACTCCAGACGCGTGCGCCCCCTTGTGCATCTGGCTGACATGGATCCTGGGGAATCGAGCCTCGAACCTGGGTCCTTAGGCTTCACAGGCAAGCGCTTAACTGCTAAGCCATCTCTCCAGCCCAATACTTTTTTTTTTTTTTTTAACCACATACTTTGCTCGGATACATCATGTTGGTACCACGTTCTCCCTTCTTGCTGCCCCATCCCACTGGGAGTCCTCTTCCGTGGGGTTGCTGGCATACCCCATGGGGTTGTGGGCAGCAGTCCTTATTTGGAGGAGGTGGTGCCTCCAGCCATGACATCCCAATGTCAAAATTCCCTGAGTTGTGGTTGGTGCGTTTTAAGACGTCTTCAGTGATGAGCTCTCAGGGGCCTCTGGGTTTCTACTTTGGTAGTTACTGAGTGTCCTCAGAGTCTCTCCCTTCCCCCTGGTGATGCTTGTCGGGCTCACCATGGAAGCAGCGCTCTTACTCTTCTCCCCAATTCCTCTGTAGTTGCATCAGGGCCTTGGTTGAAATGCAAGAGGTGCTTTATTTTCTCAGGTCTCACTACCTTCTAAAAGAAGAAAAATAAATTCCCTAGTTTACCCTGGGCTGGATGTTTATTAATTGCTGTTCCATATAATTCTTCAATCCCAGGCACTCATTTTTTGCAGCTTTAATTAGTAAATCTTTATTGGGTAAAGACAATCCTCACTGGAATCTGTTTCCTGACTTGGTTTTGAAATTTATGAAGTATAATGATTTTGAAATAGTAAAAAAAAAAAAAAATCCATAATAAATGAAGTTTTTTATTATAGGCAACTGAAAGTTATAAGGAAATTGTTTAGGTTTCTGATAATAGATGAGCAATCCTAAAATTCACTGGTTTATTACTGTTTTTTCTTGCCAAAACACTTTAAATATCTCTTGATAGATGACACTGTGGAGAAAATTAATAAAAACCAATAGTAAAAAGTAATGGAAGGGCTGGAGAGATGGCTTAGTGGTTAAGGTTGCCTGTGAAGTCTAAGGATGCAGGTTCAATTCACTATTACCCATGTAAGCCAGATTTACAAGTTAGCATGCATGTGTCTGGAGTTCATTTACAGTGGCTGGAGGCCCTGGCATGCCCATTTTCTCCCTCTATCTCTATCTGCCTCTCTCTCTCTCCAAATAATAGAAAAAAAATTAAGTATTGCAAACTTACTATCCATGGATTTTGATGGTGACATCAAAAGCTCCAAATTAAAAAAAAAAAAGTTTGCTCATCATTAAGGGAGAAAGGACTTATATTTTTCGTTATTCTGTATTTCTTTTCTAATTATTCATGGAGGGAAAGAAAAATAAAAATACACAAAGTAAATTGAGATGATATCAGGAAGCAAAGGATGAATCAGAAACTAAGATCAGAAAGAGTAGACATTGTCAGTTACATCATGCAAAAATGCAAAGTTTGAGACCCCAGTGAAGGAAAGAAACGTGTCCCGTGGGCTAGCTGCCCACCAAAATTCTGGATTAGAAGTTGCCACATGAGCCAGTGAGTCAGAGACAGTTCAACTCACACACCTTGCGCTGCCAGTGCTAGCCAAGGGGCTGTCCCTCACAGGCAGAGCCGCGGAAGAAACTCACCAGGTCTTGGGAAAGCGAGCGAGGTCAAGGAAAAGAAGAGTTGGCCTCGAAATGCTAAACGAACACTACTAAGTGAATTCAGAGTCCAGAAATCTCTTATTTCTTTACAGTTGCTAAGAAGTTGTCCAGCCAGAATAAGGAGTCTAGATTGCAGGTTCCAGAAGATGTTGGCCTGAAACTGGAGAGGCATCAAGACTTGACCAAATTTAAACCTTGCTTCCAAAGAGGTACAGATGGCAAGTTTGTGATAGTTAGCTCATCACTGCATGTTTTTAAATAGTCCTGGTTGGGAAATGACAGAGGAACATGTTGCAAGTAGAATGTGGTAAGTCTCAGCATGGTAAACATGCAGAGAGAAAGAGCTCGAATAGCTAGCTTCACACCCCACTTCAACCACAGGCTGAAAAGCCTGGATGTTAGTTGAAGTTCAGAGGCATTGTAGATTCCAACTGTGCTTGTCTGGGACACAATGGAAAAACAAAAGCAAATAGAAATTGTGTGGAATAAATGGCTTTTTCCTTTTATGATTGTGTATATCTTGTTTGGAATGTTAAAATCTGTTTAACATAGCATGTTTCAGGTTCTTTTAAAACAAAATACAGTCTAATAAAGGAAATTGAAAATGCAAAAACATTCAAACTATGTGGGCATGGAATAATATGTTGAATTATATATATGTAAGTAGAATGATTGAGATGGGGAGGTAATTTGATGGAGAATGGACTTTCAAAGGGGAAAGTGTGGGGTGGGGGGGAGGGTATTAACATGGGATTTTTTTATAATCATGGAAAATGTTAATAAAAATTGTGACAAGACAAAAAATAATATAAAATAAAACTCTTCAAAAAAAAGAATATTACCTAAAAAGCCTTTTGAATACAGAAAACATATTTTGAAAGGTTAGCAATGAGCCAATGCTAGAGATTTAGAACCAATGTTTACTCCTCAGTTCTCTGGAGAAAGTGTGACTCTGAGAATGAATTGACTTCCAAGGCTCTGGTTTTTTTTTTTTTTTTTTTTTTTAAGAAAGAAAGAAAAGAAAAAAGAAAAAAATTGTGCTGAACCAGCACATCACAGCCTGCCTGCATGGGTGTGGTTCAGTCATCTCTGCCTGGCGCTGCGGCTCTCCTAAGCCTGCGGGCACACTCCTCTCCTGTGGTGTGGCTATATTTAGAATCCATAGCTGGAGAGTTCAGGGCTCTCCGGTGACATGTCTAAATGTGTCATCACTCTAGACAAACTCTCCCTCCCTGTCCGACTGCTTCAGCCTCCCTCACACTTTCACACATTGAAATGGAAAGGAATAAAAAAAAAAAATCACATTTGGAAGGAACTTGTGACACTGCTCTCATCTGAGATGTGAGACTCCAGGTTTAGATGCTTGCTAACAGTGCCCAAGGACCTATATTTGGAAAATCTTGGATCCTTTCGTCAGACCAGAACGTTGATGAATAGCATTCTCTGAGGCTCAGTGTTCAGTGTAAACCTGAGGGAGGAACATACGAAGGCCCAGTGGATTTTCTTTTGCTTTATTTCTTTTAATAAAAGGTTTTAAAAAGGCATGTAGACTGGAAAGGGAAACCCTGACAATTGTTAGTCACGACAGTGCTCTTTGGTATATTACATGGTAGTGGATCACTGTGTGGAAATGTGGGTCTTTGTTCTAATTATGAAGTCTTTCCCAATGAAGCTATTAGACCCAAGAAACAGAAATTCTTTGTGTGGAGTCTATCTGGAATTAAACAATTTTTAGCATGTCATTGGAATGAGAAGTCAGTTTGGATAAGGCAAATATCTTTCCTTTAGAAAGTTAATCTGTGTCCCTGGGGTGTGATTAGTGGAGCTACTGCATATTCTCTTTTGAATGAATGTGGCCTAGGATATAACACGGGTTCAGTGTTCAAGAGAGTCCATAACAATAGCTTTTTTCAAAATAACACCATGTACCCACTTTCTTCTTTGTGTATAATAATGTGTTGAAATGGAGAGACACAAGCTGCCGGGACTGAATGGAATGGATGGTGGAGAGACAGTGTGCCACAAGGAGGCTAAAGTTTCAAGCAGCTAGGATGCTGCTATTATGGTTGTTCTTTAAAAAAAAAAAAAAATAGTCTAATTTATTTATTTTTGTGTGAAAGAGACAGAGAATGGAGCGAGTGGGCTTCTGCTGCAAGTGCCTTTATCCAGTAAGCAATCTGCCCATCCCTGCCATTTTGTTTTAAAGTATTTCATAAATTGTTCTTACCCAGGTGATTTTTCTCAAGAACTTCTAAATATAATTAAAATAAGAAAATACACAACACACAGGAAGTTCTTGTTCTAATACAAGCTATGAGGCTGAGTAGGGCTTCAAATTAACTGTAGTCAGCATAGTAGAAATGGGCTATTTTGAGAAAAAAATTTGTTGAATCAAATTTTGCTTAATGTATGAATAACTTACATACCTTAAGAGTCCTTAATATATGCATGGTTACTAGCAAATAAATATCAATAATAAAGATCCAAGACAGGAAGCAGAACTAAAAGTACAATTTTAAAGATAGCATAAGTAATTTATTGAGTTCTTTTCAAATGGAAGCAATGTGCTAAAAGTTTTGTATACATGACTCTTTTGATATACAGCACCTCAGAAAGAAATTACTATTACATTTCCCAATTCAGATATGAGAAACTAAAAACTAAGAAATTTACCAACTTCCAATATTCAAAATAGCTTCATAAAGCCAGGGGAAGTTCTGTCTTTACCTGCCCCAATTCCTATTCTTTTAATGATAAAATCAAATTTTAAATTATTCTTTTCTGTTATTTTTCTTGCAGACAATGTACAGGCTACTAATTTTTTTATACCAATTGATTAACATTGTTTAATTTTTAAAATCATGTCTTGGCATATAGGCCAGGCTGAATTTGAAACCATGATTCTCATACCTCAACCTGTGGACTTCTGGGTTTTCAGTTATTTACTTATTTCAGAGGCAGGAAAGGAGAGAAAGAATGGTCATACCAGAGCCTCTAGCCATGGCAAAGAAACTCCAGACGCATGGACCTCTTTGTGCCTCTGGCTTCACGTGGTACAGGAGAATCAGACCCTGGCTGGCAGGCTTTTCAAACAAGTACCTTTAACCACTGACTCATCTCTCCAGTCTGACTCACACCTATTCTTTAAGTCTGGCATATTATTTCTAAAAGTTTAAAACAACTTTTATAGAAGATTAGCTTTGATTGTGCAGTTCTACCTTAAACATTGTAATTTTTGATTTATGAACTTCCTTTAAAAATAAAATTTCATGTTCTCTATTTTCTGGAGTTTAGGTTTTGTTTTTAATTATGTGTAATGCATATAACAAATTTATCAAATAGCCTGTTTTAAACAGATAGATGCATAATGTTAAGCACCCTCATTTTTATGCAACCAATCTACAGAACTTTCCCATTTTGCAGAACTGCAACTCTTTACCTATTCCACACTAATTCCACATCCCTCTCTTCTCAGCCTAGTCTGTTTTCTGTCTCTGTGGATTTGACTTCTCCAGAGACCTCATAAAAGTGGAATCCTAAGCAGTTTTCCTTCTTTCTTTCTTTCTTTTTTTTTTTTTTTTTTTTTTTTGACTGTCTTAGTTCACTTAGCACAATGTATCAGTGTATTCAGGGTTCATTCGGTTGTACAACACACCAGAATTTCTTTCTTTCTTTCTTGAGGCTAAATGATCAGAATGGCACTTTTTAATCACCAAATTCCGGCTCCTCAGCATTTCTTCAGAGATTAATGAAACTGAGTGTTCTCATCTGCTATCGTTGTTAATACTCTTGAATATAACCTGTCCCGGCTAGGATAGCTAAATCTACTTTACCTAGTGATTACTTACAAGAGCCCTCCAGTATTTTTAAGTTAAAATCACTTCATCTCATGATCAGTTACTATCCAGTTCTTCTCAACATGTTTGAAAAAGCGAACCAAAAAAGAAAGCATAAGAAATCAAAATTAATGCCAGTAAGAAGAAAAAACATCATGTAACTGACTAATTCTTCTCTCTATACTAGCAGAGCTACTGTCCTTTCATGTTTATCTGCATAAAGAACAGGGCAATGTGGGCTGAAGAGATGGCTTAGCGGTTAAGCGCTTGCCTGTGAAGCCTAAGGACCCCAGTTCGAGGCTCAATTCCCCAGGACCCACGTTAGCCAGATGCACAAGGGGGCACACACGTCTGGAGTTCCTTTGCAGTGGCTGGAAGCCCTGGTGCGCCCATTCTCTCTCTCACTCTCTCTATCTGCCTCTTTCTCTCTCTGTCACTCTCAAATAAATAAATAAAAATGAACAAAAAAGGGCTGGAGAGATGGCTTAGCGGTTAAGCGCTTGCCTGTGAAGCCTAAGGACCCAGGTTCAAGGCTTGATTCCCCAGGACCCACGTTAGCCAGATGCACAAGGGGGCACACACATCTGGAGTTCGTTTGCAGTGGCTGGAAGCCCTGGCGCACCAATTCTCTCTCTCTGCCTCTTTCTCTCTCTGTCTGTCAGTCTCAACTAAATAAATAAAAATGAACAAAAAATTTAAAAAAATGAACAAAAAAATAAAAGAAAAGAACAGGGCAATATCATTGTTGTGCATATACAATTGTTTTCCCATAGTGACAATGTGCCTTTGACAAATAATAGAGTAAGATGGTGTCAAATGTTTACATATGTGTTTTTGACAATAATATAGACATCTGATGTTTTTGTATGTTAATCCAAGACATACTTACTGATCTTTCCACCAGACATACCGAGACTAGACAAACCACCTGAACTAAGTGAAGAGAGGACCTGTGATAGTCCTGTTATATTTGTACCCTACAAGCAAGGCTGTTTTCAACCTTAAGAAAGGACCTAAGCAAAACACTATTAGTTAAGCTTCTCTAGAGGACTAGAACCAATATAGTGAAGATGTATTATAAAAGGGATTCGTTATACTTATTATATTAGCTTAAAAATATTAGCTTAATGAAACTGGCTGAGCAGTCCAACAAAAGCTATGTGCAGGCTTGAGAGTTAGAGAACCCAGTAGCTGACCAATAAATGAGGCTAGATGCCACAGCAGTCCCTATGGGATCTTTTCTTTGTGGGTGGGAGAAGACAAATATCATTAGAGACAGAACATCTCCTGGCATTGTGAAGGCATGGGCCTGGAGGCTTCCTGGAGAGTCACTGGTCTTCAAGTCTTCTTGGAGAGCTGATGAAGCGGCTCCAATGTCTGAGAAGGTTAACAACTGTTGAGAAAATGCACATACCAGCAATTACCTCCAGCAGTTGTGCAAAAGGCTCTGTGTGCTCTTGCAGCCTTTTAACATGCATTCCACCACCAGGCGGTCCACCCTGCTGTGGGAAGGGCTTTCTCCCACTATCAGTCTTTACTGGGAAGACCCAAGACGTGTGTCTAGTACTTGACTCCTAAACTGGCCCAGATGACAACAGAATCACAATCCACTCCTTGTCAATTCCATATCCTTAGGTAATGCTTAATTTTCAAATGAAGACAACAACAAGGTCATAATTCTGCACATTTGGATATAAATAGTGGAAATGCACTATTTTCCTTCCTAAATACAGGGTGAAGTCCTTTGAGAAACGCTTAGTCCTAACTACTGATATTATCTCAATCAATATTATATTACATAGTTAATTATTAGAGGAAAGAACAATAAAAGTCCTTTTGTGTGTGTGTGGGTGGGTGGGTTCATGGTAGGGTCTCATTCTAGCCCAGGCTGACCTGGAAATCACTATGTAGTCTCAGGGAGTCCTCAAACTCAGAGTGATCCTCCTACCTGTGCCTCCTGAGTGCTGGGATTAAAGGTGTGTGCCACCACGCCCAGCAAAAGTTCCTTCTTAGTATATGTGTACATATGTGCAAATAGGAATGGTAATTGTGATCTTCATTTTTGTCACTTTGCCCATGGCCTTCGCTGGTCTTTTTAGGTACCCTTTCTTACCCATTGTTTTTTCAATATTTTATTTATTTATTTGAGAAAGACACACACACAGACACAGACACACACGCAGAGAGAGAGAGAATAGGGAATCCAGGGCCTGCAGCCACTACAACTCAATTCCAGATGCATGTGCCCTCTTGTGCATTTGTTTTTTGTGGGCACTGGGAAGTTGAACCTGGACACTTAGGCTTTGCAGCAAGTACCTTCACCACTAAGCCATCTCTCCAGACCCCCTCCCCCCCCCACAATTCTTATTTCTTCTGCACATTCTGTACTGCCTTCACACTCAGGAAACACCTTGGTGAGTCTCATTTTATTACATGTGAGGGTATTTTCATTCTGGCCTAGATTATTGTGGTTTCTCATAGCCCTTGATCATAAGGCATAATGACACCTAGATGTGCTCTAAAGGATATCCTATACTCTAGACATATTTTTTTTCTTACATCCATTATGGAGGATAATTCAAATTTCGCCCTGGTAGTATGGATAAATTTCTCATGACAGAACTATCACTCCTTTCTTAGTCTGGTGGCTCAAGGGCATTATGAGCCCAAAGTGCCCAGAAGAAAGTGTTAGACATCTGTTAAAATATTCTCTTCTCCTTTGGCAAAAACACTTTGCCACAAAGCAACAGGTTAGAGGAATGGGAAGCAAAAAACTTAGCTAGTAAGTCCCTTGGGGTACCATTCCCATTTTCACCCTTTGACGCCTGCGCCTATGAATATCGGCCATAGGGGAAACAGTACCACATACTGGATGCTGATTAAGAGCAGGTGCAGCCTTCTGGAGAGCTCGGCCTTCACCATGCAGGCGATTGCCACCTAGTTGTTTCTACAAGCTCTTCTGGGTGTGGAGCATGAAAAGACCAGTGGAGTCCATGAGCAGAGCCCACGGTGCCCATGTGTGGGTGTGAAGTGAGTTCCATGCTCCGAAGCAAGGCTTTGTGGAAAGGCACAGTGGTGGATCCAGCAGTCTGTACGTCCACAGGTGGTGGTTTTGGCAGAACGGTTGTGTGGAGGAAAGGCAAATCCGTACCTAGAGTAAATATCTATTCCAATGGGGGTGAAGCACCGACCTTCCCAGCATGCACATGGCCCAGTGTATTTGCCCAGCCACTTGGGTGCTGGGTGGCCCCTCGGGAAGAGTGCCCTCTCAGGGACTCAGGGCTAGGCTCTATTACTGCACATTTCACACTCAATAGCAGCTGTATTCAAATCAGCCTTAGTGAATGGAAGTTCATGGTTCTGACCCCAAGAGTAACTTCTGTTGTCCACTGGACAGTAGCAAGGATGGCCGGGGAAAGTGACAAGCCACCCAAACAAGTGGACTGATGGACTCATGCTGATGGAATTCACTGGTCTTTCTGTGCTCCATACTTTGAGGAACTTGTATAAATGGCAGAACGCATCGTTCTACCTACTTGATTATCAATGTCCTTTTCTTCCCAGGTCGCTTTCTTTTTTTTATATTTTTGTTTATTCTTATTTATTTATTTGAGCGTGACAGACAGACAGAGAGAGAGGGGGGGGAGAGAGAGAGAGAGAGAATGGGCACAGTAGGGCCTCCAGCCACTGCAAATGTACTCCAGATGTATGCACCACCTTGTGCATCTGGCTTACATCGGTACTAGGGAATTGAGCCTTGAACCAGGGTCCTTAGGCTTCACAGGCAAGCACTTAACCACTAAACCATCTCTCCAGCCCAAGCCATCTCTCCAGCCCCCAGGTCACTTTCTGATGAACAAAATTTACATGAGACACAGTATCTTTACACCCTTTGACCACTTAGTGAGAGCTAACCACATTCCCTTTCTCCAAATGTTTTTCTCACCAATTTTTCCAATTAAACTCCTTCCAAGTCCCTAACAGTCCAGGTAAACCACTGGATTGGGCCGGCCTATGAATCAGTACATAACTGCACATGCAGCCATTTCTGCTTCCAAGTAAAATGCACAGCCATGCACAGCAACTGAGGTTTTGTTCTTTATGAAGTTGTCCCTTCACCACTGTCCTTCGTGGCTGTCCAAAAAAAGGAGCACTAATGCTTTGCCTGTCCACTTCTTGTCAGGGCCTGCCAAGCACGTAGATCCATCTGCGGACCAGGCCCTAGTCTTCTCCCCACTCAGTGGGTCGCAGGCCGCACTCCATGGTGTCGTGAGCACGTGCTGGGGACAGATGGCATTGTAACAGGAGCAGGGCTCTGGTCGTTTGGCAACTTCTTCGTGTGAGTTACTTGTATCTGCAGGTCCTGATTACACCTTGTCATGTTCATACCACTTCCCCTGGAAAGATAGGCTGGTGCTGTGTGCATCCAGCTTTGTTTCTCGGGGATGGGGGGGTGGTTAGTCAGATAACAGATAGTTCATGATGTGACGCTCAGGATGCACGACAACTTGTTAGCTCATTGTTAAATGTTGTTTCCCAACAGGGGGCAAGTGGGGCAGTGATTGCTATGAAGGCTCCAAACAACATTTCTGTCTTCTACTGATAAGGAAAGTGTCACTGGATCTGCTGGATCCTATGGCCCAAAGGGCAGAGCATTCTGGACAGTTGAAGTGCTTTCTCCTGTTCTGCAAACACTCACTTGGTATATGAACCACAGCACCCACACAACTGAGAAATGTGCTGCCTCCCAAGCTCAAGGAAGCCCGTGAGGCATCGTACTTCTTTCCTAGTGACTAGAGGAGCCAGGTTCAACAACTTATTTTTCACCTTACAGGGACCATTTCTCTATGCCCCACCTCACTGCACTACTATGAAATTATTACTATAGAACACTTTGAATTTTGATGTGTTTTATCCCCCATCCCCTGATGCACATATCTTGTACCAACAACACCAGGGTGATTGCCACCCTCCTGGTCACTTGATCCAGTAAGCATCATATCATCAATACAATGGACTATCATCATACTTTTTGGAAGGGGCTGGCAATCAATATCCTCGTGAACTAAGTTATAACACAATATAACCTTGCGGTAAAGCAGTAAAAATATGTTAGTGCCCTTCGCAGCTACAGGTAAATGGCTTCTGGTGGTCTTTCTGGACCAGTGTGGAGAAGAAAGCATTTGCAGTAGATCAATAGCTGCATACCAGGTTCCAGATGTGTTGTTCTCTCAAGTGAGGAAACCACGTCTGGTGCTACAGATGCAACTGGAGTCACTACTTCTTTAAGTTTCTTTCTTTAAAAAAAAATATTTTTAAAATTACTAGAGAGAGAGAGAAAATGGGCATGTCAGGACCTCTAGCCACTGCAAACAAACTCCAGAGGCATGTACCACCTTGTGCATCTGGCTTATGTGGGACCTGGAGAATTGAACCTGGATCTTTAGGCTTCATAGGCAAGTGTCTTAACCACTAAGCCATCTTTCCAGCCCAAGTTTCTTTTATTTAAATAGAAGATAGTCTTACTTATTTATTTGAAGAGAGATAATAGAAGGACAGATCAAGATCTCTTGCCACTGCAAACAAACTGTGGACCCATGAGTCACTTTGTGCATCTGGGTTTATGTGGGTACCGGGGAATTGAATCTGAGCCAATACAGGCCAATAAGTTTTGTAAGCAAGTGCCTTTAATCACTGAACAATTTCTCTAGCCCCTGATTGTATTTCTGAGAATCGTGATCAACCTGTCTTTCGAGCAGGTTAAATCAGAGAGTTAAAGAGAGACGTGGTGGGAACCACTAGCCCTGCATCTTCCAGTTGCTTCATGGTGACATTAATCTCTGCAGTCCCTTTAGAAATGCATACTGATTTTGGTTCACCTCCCTGGTGGAGGCAGGTCTAATGGCTTCCTTCTTCCCTTTTCAACCATAATGACTCTTACTCCATAGGTAAGGGAACCAATGTGAGGAGTCTGCCAATTTATAAGTATTTCTATCTCAATTACATACCTGGTGACTGAGGAAATAATTATCATAACACTATTACCATATGTGTTGACAGAGCAGAAAACCAAAATCAAGGAGATCATAATACTGACCAAATATGGTAAGAGCACTCAGATGGATATGCTAATTCAAATTTGAGAAGAAAAGGACAACTGGCTTATACAGGTTTCCTAGGGAGTCTTTTTATTTCACTAAAAGCCAAAATATTGGTTTGGAGAGACAGCTTAGTGGTTAAAGGTACTTACTACCAAGCCTGTTGGCCCATGTTCAATTCCCCAGTATCCACGTCAAGACAGATGCACACAGTAGAATACACATCTGAATTTGTTTGCACCAGCATGAGGCCCTGGTATGCTATTCTTTTCCTCTTTCTCCTTCTCTTTGTCTTTCTCTCCTCACCCTCCTCTGTCTCTTTTTTATTTGAAAAGAAATAATGGATTAAAAAAAATTTAAAAATACCAAAATATTAAATTAAAATAAAACAAAGTTCCTGGTGAGGAGCTTTTAAAATCTCTAACACTTTTTCTCTGAGGCGACTTCCAATTTCTTCAAGCTTAGTGGAAATCTTCTAGCACTGGGATATAATATCCTAGGCAACTCATTGCCCTTTCATATCCAAGCTCCTTCTTCTAGATTTATTCAGGCAGAGCCAAGATATGAAGGCAGCCTCTGAGAGGCAATCGTTCTACCATCATTGAGGAATATCTAAGGGCATATGTACTCCATAGAATTCCAGCACTACTCTTTAGCGTAGTGTGAGGAGAGCAAGACTCCCTCCCTCTCTCTCTCTCTCTCTCTCTCTCTCTCTCTCTCTGTGTGTGTGTGTGTGTGTGTGTGTGTGTGTGTGTGCGTGTTTGTCTCCTATTTCACCTTATATCTCAGTATCTCAGTCAGCCATGAATTCCCCTCCTATTTCTTATTCTGGCCTCTTTTGAACTTTTGTGTTGAAATTACATATGTCTGAAAAATAATACAAACAGTACCAAACAGTTTTGGCCTTGAAGCTGAAGGAGATCAGTGCAGAACCAGTGCAGTTGTCATGGAAAACTGTTTTCCTGGGGAGATGTGAACTGACATCTATTCATTTCAAATAGAATTCAGATGTCAGACCACTGCACCAAAACCAGTGCTGGTGAAGCCATGAGTTCATAGGAATTACTTATAGAGCATGCTGAGAGTTTGCTTACATAATAAGTAAGAATGACTTATGATTAAAGGATGCCTCATTGTGGAGAAGCCCGCCCAGCATAGATGATGAATCATGGAAGGCACATCTCTCCAGCAAATGGCCCAATCTACAAACCGCTGGGCTTGTCGGAGAATCTCTTCCCCAAGCACTTATTTTCCCTTTATATATCCTAAGGGAGTGTTCTCTCAACCTTTCCCCCATATGCATTGTTTTCCAGAGTCTCCTGAGCTTTCTCCATACCTCTCCAGGAGGGAACATTTCAAGTGCTACACACCACTGGTCAAAGCCTGCCCCTCAACAGTTGTTAACACTCCTGCAACATTTTGAGAATGGTCATGTGACCTGATAGTTTCAGCTCTCTCAGACTTGGCCTGAATCCCCAGAGCTTCCCTTTTTCCCTGAGGAGGGAGTATTTCAATGCTGAGGAATATGCTACATAACAGGAGTTGTTTCAGGTTCTTAGAGACAAATATATTTGTTTTCACTGGGCTATATTTCAAGGAATTGAATGACTTTCAAAGTACAGCAGGAATTTATGATTGCTACTTTTAGTATGACTGCCATTTAGACAATAGTGAACACTTATACAACTGCTCCCTTTGCAATTTCATTGGAGCTCTAGATATCATATAGCTTGTGGGCTGGGGAGATGGCTTAGTGGTTAAGCACTTGCTTGTGAAGCCTAAGGACCCAGGTTTGAGGCTAGATTCCCCCAACCCACGTTAGCCAGATGCACAAGGGGGAGCATGCATCTAGAATTCATTTGCAGTGTCTGGAAGCCCTGGCACATCCATTCTCTCTCTCTCTTCCTCTTTCTCTTTAGCTCTCAAATAAATAAATAAAAAATTAAACAAAAATATGTCATATAGCTTGTGCATTTCCTCCCTTTTGGTACCTTTTGAGGCAGATGCTTTCACTGGTCAGGCGCTCACCAATTAGGTCACACTGGTGGTAAAGCAAGCCCAGAGTATCCTCCTGTCTTCTTACTGCTAGTGCAGAAACTACAGGCATGTGACACCTCATCCTGAATTGTGTGCTGGGAATTAAACTCTGAGCCTCATGCATGTGTGTCAAACACTTTACTGACTGAGCTGTCTCCAAGTTCCCAGGTTCAAAAATATCGTCATGTGGTATAACTAAAAAGTAATTTCATATGTATTTGTGGCCAACTAAAATGTTTACAAAACCGTTGGCATTACTTCACTGAGTAAAAAGAAGTCTTTAGGGATGTACTTAGTGTTCTGAGTTTGCATAAGCCTTGTACAGAGCTGCCTGTGACATGTAAGGTATCCTTTGTAATGCATGAAGTGATGGAAACTTTGAAAACCAGACTTCCAGAGGATTAAAACCACCAAAATGTGTCTATCACAAGGCTACTTTGGAGTAAGTGTCATACTAGTACAAATCCATTCTATCTTTCTCTGTCTCTCCTTCTCTGTCTGCCACTCTCTCCTTTCCTTGCTCACAACCTCACTTCATCTCTCACTTTTTTTGACTTTTTCTACATGCACGCACACATACGCACACACATACACCCCAAAACCTTATTTTCTGAAATTGAAATGATAAAGAACTTTGGAAATTTGCAAAAGTAGATAGAGATTAATATATAAATATATACAATTATCCAGCATGCATTCCATTTATTTTAACATCTGCTTATTTTATTCACAAATATGTTTAAATCAGACAACTGGATGGAATGTTTCTCAACAGCCTAGTAATTCCACCAGGAATGAAAAGGGTCATAGAAAGATTTCTAATAGGAAAAACTGCAAAGGCCTACAAAAATATGTTGGGCTCCTCCCTAGTAATCCTGCTCACATGGTAAAACAGGAGAAAGAAAGCATAGATATCAAGATGGCTATTTTTAAGCATGGGATATATATATATATATGTGAATGACTCCACTCAAAGGTAACTTAAGTCAGAAATCTCCCTTATGCTTGGGAAAACAAAATGCTTGCTCAGAACATCTAGGGCGGGTCCCTGCTGGCTTACAGAAACATATTGTTGCCTTTCACCCATCAGAATGGTTTGCTACTGAATGGGTCCTGAAGCCAGAAATACACTGAGCAGCCACTAATGGCACCTAATGGCTGTGTGTTACTAACCTTTGGCATGGGATGTCACCAGGATGGATTAGAAGTTATACTCTAAGCTCTCTTTGGATACAGGAATAGCCAGTAAGAAGCCTAAATTACCTTGCCAATTTACCAATGTTACAAGATGGACCCAGAGTGTCTCACAGTGGCATGATCATGTAGCTTCTATTTTCATCCCATCTATAGCTCTGTAAGATATAATTTGGCATGTAGAAACTCCCACTGATTATTCCCACTCAGAGAATCTCCCCTCTTAATTCTGTGGTTCAAAAGATAAAAAAAGCAATTATACAAAATCATATGGATTTATACTTTCTCACAACAGCCTTAGGATGGCACATGTGCCATTATCAAAGTTGAACATTTTATATGTAATATACATATATGCATATATATAGACAGAATACATATATGTTACATATGCATATGTTATATTAACATATATATGTATGTGCATATATATATGTATATGTATATATATATATATATATACACACACACACACATATATATATATATATATATATATATATATATATATATATATGAAGCTGATAATTCTGCTAATGTCTCATCCACTTTACAGAGGTACAAGAACATATTTAGAGCAGGACAGGCATGACTGCCATTTGGTGAGTAGCTTCAGAAGTAGATTTCAGAATATTAATGGTGAAAGGAGGGAATACCTATTATAGCCCTAAACATAATTCTGTTAATCTTTGGTTATTGTGTACTCAAGTGCTATTTTAGCTTTATGTACCCTCATTTACAGTCAACCCACATGCAGATGGTTCTAACAATAATCTATTTACTTGGGTGCCTTTGGTCACCATCTAAAGCCTGAGAATTTACGAGACTGAGAACCCTAAAGAAGGTAAACCTGTACTGCTCCTCATAGGGGCCATTTTACCTCAAAATATTTAGCATCCTATTCCTCATGATGAACCTTTACTAGGCCTTTATTAGGATGTGACTAATACTCTTTTATATGTGTTTCATGGGCAGTTCCATATGCCAAAGCTGACCGTTGGACAAGAATGTTCTACCTTGGCTTCTTAGCCCTCCCTGTAGAGGAATCTAGACTCCTGGGGCCCAGCATCACCCCCTGATCAGTATGATGAAGTCAGAGTGGTCATCACCCCATTTCCACAATGGCAGTTAGGCTCGCTTCTGAGTGTGGGGGCGGGGACTGATAGGAGGTAGTCAATTATCTTGGCTACGCAGAAAGATAGGGGTCAGTGGCTATATTCTAACCTAAGATGGCGACCTCAGATGATGAAGAGGATGATCCCACTTCCAACTTCTTCTTCCTGGCCTAAGTGAACTTCCCTGTGCACGGGCTGGCTTGATGAGATTCCGGGGGCCTGACCAATACCCGATGGATCACACTCCAGCGAGCACCTTTGTCTTGCATAAACTGAGCAAACATGGACCCCAGAAGGGGCCCCGGGGGTGCTTCCCTCATTCCATATTGCCCACCTTCTTCTGGGTATGGGTTTCATAGTTACAAAGTATTCATGAGGAGTTTCTGTCTCTCTTTCTTTACCTCTTACTGTGCAATAAACTTTGTTCTTTTAAACTATTTTTTTTAAATGGCAGAGAAAACAAACCCTAACACACCTAGACCATATCAGTGCCAGCTATGAAGCCTTTACCTCCACATTATGATTACACTGACGCTGTATTCTGTGCTCGACCTAGGGCTCTCCCAGCCAGTATTCACTACACCTTGGGGTATTTACTGCAGACCGATTCCTGCAGATTGAGCCTCTTTCTCATTGGTGACAAGTCGCTTTAAGGGTCCTTTCAATCTAGCTGAAATTTTATTAAAACTATGTGTCAGTCATTGACTTTTTTTTTCCTGACCCAAATTCCCTCTCTTTCTCCATGGAAATGTGTACTATTTTTATTTGTAGGAAGGATCGATACTGTTAAGATGTCAATTGCCTTCAAATTTACCTATAGGGTTGATTCAGCTCCAATAAAAAATTTCACAAGGTTATTGTGTACACATTTACAAGGTGATATTTACAGATCTGAAGTGGCCCAATCAATTTTAAGAAAGAACAACACTGGAACACTTAATAATCTGTTTCCAAGCGTTGCCGTGGCACATCAGCAATGAAGAAGCCATGGCACTGGAGTGAAGAGAGCCACGTGGGACACCAGAGGGACGACACACGTTTTCCTGCACAGGCGTGGCAGCTGGTCAGTAGAGGGCAAAGAGCATTAGTGGGCAGGCCACTACTCCTGCCTCCTGATCTTCACCCTGCGTGTTCTATCTTCTTTAACAATACAACCTGGCATAAGTAACGGTGAATAGAAAAGCTAAGTCATCACTCTGTTTCTGTTCTCTGTGCTGATTAACACGTCATGAGGACACACCAGCAGCACATTGGGAGGTCCACCTGGTGAGTAATTGACCAAGAACTTCAAGAATAAATGAAACTTTCCAGGAGTGATGAGAGGGAGCTGAGGGATGATTCTCCTCTTGTCGATCCTTCAGATTTTTATGACTCTTCCCAACACCTTAACCAGTGACTCCTGAATGACTGAACCAGAGGGGAGCATCTGAACAGCTTCTGGAGGTCTCACCAAATAAACAGTGCAAGATGTGCAAGCTTGTTTGTTTTAACCTGTTGAATTGTGGGGAATTTCTTCCATGTCAACTGACAATAGAGTCTTTTCAAACTTTGTTTCCATAGAAGATAGATACGTCTTGTCACAGTCCATGTAGATCATTCTCTGAATTCCTAACGCTTCCCTGCAGCTTCCTTTCTCCCTCCCTCCTCAACAAATCATTTGCAGTACTCATAGTGGGAATATTAGCAGATACAGTATAAAAACTAAATTTCAGGCTGGAGGGATGGCTCTTTCCTGCAAAGCCAAAGGGTCCAGGTTTGATTCCCCAAAACCCACATTAGCCACATGCACAAGTGGGCGTAGATGTCTAGAGTTCATTTGCAGTGGCTGGAGGCCCTGGTGCACCCATTCTCTCTCTGTACCTACCTATTTCTGTATCTCTCTCTTTCTCAAATAAATAAAGATAAAATATTTTAAAAATACACTCCCTTCCTATCTGAGGTCATATATGAGTTATATATGTAGGTATGAAGCATATGTATTACTATACCTATGTATATAGACTAATAATTATAGTTACAAATTAAGCCAGGCGTGGTGGCACATGCCTTTAATCCCAGCACTCGGGAGGCAGAGATAGGGGGATTGCTGTGAGTTTGAGGCCACTCTGAGACTCCATAGTGAATTCCAGGTCAGCCTGGGCTAGCGTGCGACCATACCTCAAAAAAAAAAAAAACCCACAAATTAGACATTGTTGAATATCAGATATAAGTATGCCTTTCCTCTTATTATAACAGTTTTCTTTTGATTTAACATGAGCCATATATTTGCTGTGATTTATTTATTTATTTAAGGTTCTGGGGATAGAACCCAGGACTTCACACATGATAAAGCACACTCAAACACTGAGCTATATCCCTAGCTTTATTTTTTATTGCCATACTATGAATTATATTCATGACATTTAAACACATCATTGAAATTTGATTTTCCTGTTTCAAAGTATTGCAATTCATGAAAATAGTAAAGTTATATGGGAGAACTGCTTGAAGTATAAGATAATATTTCTTAATATTAGAATAAAAATATTTAAATAATGTACATATGACCCTCCTTCATCACAGGAACACAACTAGCTAGGCAAGACGTTCCCACTCGTGAAATACTGTCATGTCTGTTATGAGGGTTGTCAATAGTTCTCAAACTGCATTTGAGGCCCACTCCACAGGAGGGAATTTATGCCTGACACTGATAACCAGTCAACCACCAATGGATAGGAAGATCCTAAGCCCTCGTGGTAGAGCTATGACTGTGGCTTGGCTTCATGTATATATTATGCCCACAATTTACCCTGAAAATACTTATCTTTATGTCCATATATCGGTGCTGCTCTCATTTCTGTCTAGAGAAACTTGTACTTTCAGATGTCAGTGACTGCTGGGGAGAATTAGGAATGCCATCCACCTTTTTATAGGTCTCTCATTGGCCTATAACTCACCGGCCAGGCTAGCACGCCTGGCCAATGCACCAGGGATGCTCTGGTCTCTGCCTCCCCTGGTCTACTCTGCCACAGTTGGGTCTTCCAGATGGAATTCACGTTTCTGTGTTAGTGAGGCAAGCAGTTTTTCCATTAAGCTATCTCCCTGTCTCCTGTTTGACTTTTTAATGAAGCAAATAAAATATTTCACAAACCACCTTACAAGCTTGTTATTCCTACCTCAGCCCTTTGTGGAGCGCCATTTCCAAAATCCAGAGGCACAGTGATTTGCCACGTACTATTTATTTTAAACAAGTGATTTTTATCACTCTGTTACTGGCTAAAGTGATATAACAATAGCACCTACTCACCAAGCTGTTGTGAAAATTACATGACTTAACATACAGAGTAACCATAATAGATGCCTTTTATAAGTAAAAGTGTTTGTCATATACTTTACATTGAATACCTGCTTAGTCCAAGTTCCAGTATTATGTTTTCTGTCTGTCTCATTACATTTAACTTTTCTTCTTTTAGCAAAATGCTAAAGAGATCTTAATTACTATTAAACTGATGCTATTTTCAGGATACTAGGAAGCCACTAGTAATATATTTTACCATTAAGTATAAACCTCTTCCACTATAAAATTCATAAGGAAAAAAAAGTAAAATAAAATATTAAAGTGTTCTTGCTAACTAATGTCCACAGATTTAAAGCTTCTATGAGTTTGTTAAAAGAAATTCAGATACAAGATTTTTTTCCTCTTATTTCCTTAGTCTGTTGGATTTTGAAGAGAAGCTTTGTAGAGAGCCTTATTCTCCCAGCTGGAGGTTGCTCTGAACCTATGTCAGAACCAAGTTCATGATAAGGGAAGCCTTTCAATGAACATAACGGCTTGATATAACACAGTGAAGCTTATTGCACCATTGACCCCATGCAAGTGAACAGGTAAGATATATGGATTCTAGCATTACCAAAATATGAGTCAACTTACATTAGTAATCCAGACACCATTAATGTAGCTTTAAATTAATTTGGGGAATTAGCTAATCCAGATGGTAATTTTAACAACATGATGGGTTTTTTCTTGTTGAAAAAAATTATATATCATCAATCTCTGGCTCTTACATTTTCCTGAAAATTCAAAACTCTTTTTTTTTTTTTTTTTTTGCTTTTCATAAATTCAAGATATTTTAAAGTTTACTTTTAATTTTTAAAGTTTTATTTATTTAATTAATTATGGACATACCTAGTGTGGATACACAATGAGTTGGTACCATCCTTTCCCCCGTCCCTGCCCTCCTTAAACTGGGGACCCACCTCAGTTGTTTGCTAGTGTTCCCCTTGGGGTTGTAGGTTCTGTGTTGTGGGAGTAGCAGTCAGTTTGGGGAGGAAGGCAATGCCACTGGGCATGATGTCCCAAACTGTGGGTCTTACAATCGTTCTGCCCCTCTTCTGCAGAATTCCCTGAACCATGGTCGGTGAGTTTTAAGTCTATGTCAGTAATGAGCACTTATGAACCTCTGGATCTCTGCTTTGGTAGGTGTTGAGTGTCCTCAGCATCTGTCTGCTTCACCCTGGTGCTGATTTTCAGGCTCATCATGGAAGCCGCATTCTTCCTAATCTCCCCCTTTCCTCTCTAGGATCACCTGGAGCTTGGCTGAAGTGTGAGGGGTAGTTTATTTCTTTGGGTCTCACTGCCTTTGAAAAAGAACAGATTTTCCAACAGAGAGGAAAGTCAGCCACTATTACACTGGTGTGTACATCTTGTCAGGGTGTTTGCTTCTGAGTACCCAAAATGAAATGGTAACGTAGAAACCCTTATCACTGAAGATACAGTGAAAGATTAAAGCCTCAACAGGAGCAGGGGTTAGCACCTGAATAGAAGGGCCCTGGAGAGGTGGGATGAAGCCTAACCTTAAAAAGCTTTTTAGCTCTGGCCTGTAACTTCCTCTATCAGAATGTGGTTATTACCTACAATGAGCTGTTGATCAGAGAGACAAGACATGTGATGTCCCTTAAACAAGACAGGCTTCTGTCAAAGCACTTGATTACCCACTGAGGTAAAAGGTAAGACCCTATTGCTGAAGACATCTCATGCTGCCAGCATAGAACAAGAAGTGAATCCAGAAGGGAGCCAGTCTCCAGAGAGTCTGTCTAGTGCTGGAAAGTGCTGCATGAGTTAATGGGGAAAGTGGCCAACAATGGTCTAAGCATTCAGGGATAAATTTTTTTTTAAAATTTTTTGTTCATTTTAATTTGTAGATTTGAGAGTGACAGAGAGAGAGAGAGAGAGAGAGAGAGAGGGAGGGAGGGAGAGAGAATGGGTGCACCAGGATCTCCAGCCACCACAAATGAACTCCAGACGTGTGCACTCCCTTGTGCATCTGGCCTAACATGGGTCCTGCAGAATCGAGCCTCAAACCTGGGTCCATAGGCTTCACAGGCAAGCGCTGAACCACTAAGCCATCTCTCCAGCCCAGATTAAGTCTTTTTCAAACAATATTTCTTGCTCAATTTGCATGCTTAATTGCTCACTGCTAAGCTCTATGCAGAATGTGATTATGTTTTAGAATGTGCTTTTTAATTCTCTTTGTGAGTATTTTCACTCATGGGTTACCACAGTCATCACTTGATAAGGAAATGCTTAAGCCAAGAGAAACACTCTTTCTCTCTCATGTTTATGAGAAGCTAGACATTTACTCTTTACAAACTCCGATAAGTTCTTACTATTTCCATCTGTCTCTCATGCTTCTTTCTACTTTTAGCGATGTGCATGTAGATGGATGGAAGTGATTTCTTCTCTTGGAATACAGTTTCCAAGTGGAATTCTAAATGTAGTTCAAATATCAAAAAGTACAGACTTTAGAAAAGCTTGTCTAAATTCCATATCTCTAACTTCAACACTTGAAAGCTCACACTGGGAATGGAGGGATGAATTAGCAGTTAAGGTGCTTACCTGTGAATCCTTAGGACCCATGTTTGACTCTCCAGATCCCACATATGCCAGATGCACAAAAGTGAGGCCAACACAAGGTTGCACATAACCACTAGGTGGGCTCAAGCATCTGGGGTTTGATTACAGTGGCCGAGGCCCTGACCAGCCAATTCTCTCTCTCTCTCCAAAACTAAGTAAATTAAAAAATTAAAAATAAAACAAATAAAAGCTCACACCATAGTGTTCACTAGGGGTTGTGACTATATAATCTATGAATCTGGCCAGCACATGAAAAATGCAGTGGTATACCAGGGCAGCATCATAAGGAGGGAACATCTTGGCAGCCAGTCACATGTAGATACTGTTGACAAGCAGCTGAACATAGCTAACTATAGATTCATTTGTAAAATAGAGTGTTAGCTTGTATGCTTAACACATTTAGCCTCAGATTTGTCTTCAATTCCAAGCCATTTTTTACATGCTTAATTCAAGGACAGGCAACTGTGAGTGGTACGTGATGATTATTGTAATAATGGGGCTCACTAAGCTGAGGGTCACATCTAACTCGCAATCTGTGTACATGCTCTCAGATCTTTCTTGGGGTGTGGCTGAGGCATACTTAACTTCAAAATGCATATGCCAATGGAGAAAGCTGAGAGAAAGAGAGAGAGAGAGAAAGATGGAAGGAAAGAAGGAAGGCAGGAAAGAAAGAAAGACAAAGAAGTGGTCAAAATATAAAACTTCATTTAAGCTGTTTAGTCAGGAAGAAGCAAACTGTCAGCATAAACATGAACTTCCTGGACAGACCACAGGACTTAACATCAGTGGGGTTTTTATGTTCTCAATTTCACTTGATCTTATTTTCCATGGTTTGTAGACAATGGACCAAGATTCATTTCTTCATCCCATTAAATTGGTCTCAAATATAAAGCTCTATGATTACTGGAAATTGAAAAGATAGAGATTTTGTCCCATATCATCTCCTGTGCTCTGCAGTCTAATCCCAAGGGACCACAGGAGACTGATCTAAAGAGTAAAGGAGTGTGCACTCCTTCTCCAAACATATTTAGCAAGTCACTCCTGCCCTCAGGAAGAAAGTCGGTGGCACTGATGTCTTGCAACCTGGAAATTAGACTGGATGCATATAACTATAAGCAATATAATTTGGAAAATATTTGAGTTTTTTAATACATTTAGCTGTAAGGTGAATAATATTGAAACAGGTGCAAGTATAAGTGTAATTAAAGTATTATTTTAGTCATATTTAATAAACAATGTATTAGGAGAAACTTGACCTTTGTAACATGAACCTGATCCTGATAAAATATATATGGGATTTATAATCATGGTAATTCTCTTCAATGCTCACTGCCTTCTCCTAGAAGAAAGAAATTGAGCCTTAAAGATACAAGTATATGCTAAACTCTTTGCCTAAAGGAGCATATTAATAATGTACCCAAAACAAAATCAATAATTACATTTTCTAGGTTATATAGAAGAACTTGCTTAATGGACATGAAAAATACTGGAGAGCATAAGACAAAAATAATAATTTATTGTAAGACTTATTGGTTATGTTACTCTAACTTTAATAATTTCAGAGTTTCTGCAACATTTCCTACAAAAAAATTAAAAACAAATTTATCTTGATCAACTTAAGACTTTAAGGCAAATTTATTAATGGAATATCTATGAGTTTTTTTATAAAATGTTACAAATTACACATTGGTTCAAATCATTATTGAACAACATAGCATGCATTTTCTATTTTTATTGAGCCTTTTCTTCATTAGAGTTAAGATTAAATATCCAGCTGCTATTGGATAAGACTTTATTACTTTAGAATTCAGAATTCAGAATTGTAATAAATATCTAAACACTGAAGATATGTTTATCAAAACATTATGATAAATGTTCCATATTAAAGAAAAACTGTTAAATGTTTCTTTCTGGGACTCATTAGAAGTTTAACAAACTAAAGTATCTAGAAGCCAGAGACAACGGATAAGTTTCTAGTGAATTAAGCCTAGTACTACTTGTGCTTTCTTCTAATGGTAAATGTATGAGATATTTCTCTTCAAAAGATAACAATGAAGCCAGGCATAGTGGAACATGACTTTAATCCTAGCACTCAGGAGGCAGAGGTAGGAAGATCACTGTGAGTTCATGGCCAGCCTGATATTACATAGAGAATTCTAGTTCAGCCTGGGCTAGAGTGAGGCACTACATTAAAAAAAAAAAAAAAGCAAACAAAAGATAATAACAAAAAGGAAAATATTGATGAATTTAAGTGTTTGAATAAAAAATAGCATTTTACCTTGTAAATCTTGCTCTTTTTAAGAAATATTTATTTACTACTTTTTAAATTTTGCAGCACTGGAGGCTGGAAGCAAAGAGTCGGGTGCATGTGAGATAGGTGTTCAACCACTGAGCTACACTCACAGCTCTGGATCTTTCAGATTCATGACTGATTAGTTGCTTTTGCCTGAACACAATCTGGAAGAACACAAAGGAAAGACACATGACTTGCCACTTGGAAATAAACAAGTGTGTAAACAGAGAACACAGTGCCTACTTTGCCCTGAGACCTGGGGAGATAGGAAGCCAGAACAAATAGTTGATATTTGCAGGACTGCTAGAAATAAGACCAGCACCGGTGACTGCACTCCCTATGTCTGACAAGGGAAAGACGACTGGCTTTCTTTTGGGATAAGCGGATTCTAGCAAAGGTAAGTGTGTTGGGCAGCCTTCGTGAGATTATGCTCAACAAAGACACTGCAGCATCTATAGGATCCAGATATAGCAAGAAAGTGGGGTAAGTGCCTTTAGCTAAGACTCCAGAAAGGAATCCCTTAATAAGTCCTGCAAGAATTTGAGGAGGGAAATGTCAGAAGATAAAATATGAAACTGAGAATGCGCATGTTTTCCCCACTGAAAAGGATTCCTCCATGTGTGAAAGCTGAAGTAATAGAAACCCAAAGAGTATCGGAGCTGGCTGTGACTCAACTTACTGGAAATTTATAGGCTGGTATCATACACCAATATTGACTTGTAAGCACTAAGATAGGTTCCTTCTTGTTATTAATCATGATGATGCATCATGGGGTCTTTTGAGATTAGAGGGTATCTCCTACAAAGCATATGTGAGTCCACCAAGGGTAAGACCAGCATGTTCTTCTGACATATCCCCAGTAGAGCCTATCTTATAAATTATCGATATGCTATTATTATGATGAAAATTTCTCTTCCAATTCTGTCACTTACTTAAATGAAGAATTAATATTCATTAATTATATTAATCACCCTTTGTAAGAATTCAAAAAATATGTCTGCTTCATAGGGTTTTAATTTCAATGTCTAACCACACATGTCCTTTGGTTCTTACTCTCTGTCCTCTGGTACTATCAACACACTATTCTTTTTTGTTGCTGTTGTTTATCAGTTATATATACTATAAGTATACAGCCATGTTGGTACTACTGTTAGCCTCCTCCCTTCCCTTCCCACTCCACAGAAACCCTCTGCATTGGGGGGTGTGGGTAGTACATTGTAGGGTCAGCCATCAGTTATGGGTAAGAGGCAATGTCTCTGTGTATAATGACCTAACATGTAGCTCTTCACAACCTTTCTACCCCTCTTCCATAAATTTTCCTGAGCCATGATGGGTTCGTTTTAGGTCTACTTCAGTGATGAAGGCTTGAGAGCCTTTGTGTCTCTGGATATCTTGTTTGGTAGAAGTTCAGTGTTCTCTGTGTTTATCTCCTTTGAAACCCTTGTGCTGGTACCAGGTTCACCAAGAAAGCAGCACTCTTGCTTATTTCCCCAATTACTCTTGGTTTCAGTTGGGGCCCTATTGAGGTGCAATGGGCTGATTCTCTCCTGAGGATCTGCAACCATCTGAAAAAGAGAAGCAAATTCTCCAATGGAGAGTGAAGTCAGCACCAGATAAATGGTATAACCATTATTATTTTAGAGAGAATTTAATAGGTATAGATCCTCTTGTATCCCGTGATTGGTAAGAGCTTGATAATGGAGATTGGGCTTGTTTTTTTGGACATGGTTCTGATTTGTTTCCCAGCTCCAGCTATGGGTTCAGTTCCCCTGAGCAGATCAGTTAGCCAAATAAAGAACAGCTGGTTACCTACCAGGGCTGTGTGCCACTATTGCACTTGTATGAGCATCACATCAGGTTGCTTGCAGCTGAGTAGCTTAGATCACAATTTGCTTGGACAGATGGTGGTCATTTTCTCCTACTCACTCATGCATCATTTTCTGGTACTAGACGAACAGCTGTCTGAAGACTGTCAGGTTCCAGCCAGGTCACTCCATGTTCTGCACCAACAGCATATGGTGTCTTCAGCAGTAGGGTCTTACCACTAACCTTTTGTGGGTCATCAAGTACTCTGATAGAAATTTGTCTTCTTTTGGGAAAACTGGTAAGTTTCTCTGATCAACAGCTCATTGTGGATGTTAGCCATATATGCTGGTACTGGGAGTTACAGGCTAGCACTAAGAAAAAGAAGGAAGAAAAATATAGGTAATATAAGAGAAAGAGAGAAGGGGAGAGAGAGAGAGAGAGAGAGAGAGAGAGAGAGAGAGAGAGAGAGAGAGAGAGAGAGAGAGAGAGAGAGAACCAGGAGAAAATTAAGGTTAGTCTTCATTCATAACTTCTCCAGGTCCCTGTGATTCAGGTGTTCTTTCTAAGGACCTGTTGAAGATTCAACCATTTACTCTGTCTTTTAGGATGTAGAATTTTATGGTACCATTGCCATTTGGGTCCAGTTTTGTGTCCCCCATCCCCACCCTTACTCTCCCCTCTCACCCTACCCTTCCTATTGTCCAGTCCTCAAGATGCTTATTAAGTATGTTAGCATCTTGGGCAGATTCAGGTTAGGAGCCACAGATGAGTGACACCATGCGATGATTATCTTTCTGTGATTGGGTGAGTTTGCAGAAAATGATCTGTTCCAGGTTCGACAATTTTTTTTTTAAATGTCATTGTGTCATGTTTCCTTACTGCTGTGTAGAATTCCATCGTGTAGATATACCACATCTTGGTTATCCATTCATCTAATGATGAGCATCTGGGTTGCTTCAAGCTCTTAGCTATTATGAATTGAGCAACTGTAAACATGGTTGAGGAAATCTCTCTGAACGGAGGTGTGGAGCTTTTAGGGTACATGCCAAATAAGGGAATATCTAAGTCTGTTGGCAATTCTATAGTCAAACTTTTTAGGAGTCTCCAACCAACTATTCTTAAAACTCATAGCCAAATCAAATGCTTTATAATAAAAATCACATCAAAGTTCCAATGCATCTATCCAAAAGGTCTCCCTTTTCTTCCTCATCTCTTCTTACTGTGCAGCTATTTTCATTTACCATGTAATGAAAGAAAAGAATGCTCAAAGCTATGTTTTTATTGGTGCTTGTATTTTTTTTTATTTTTTACACTCTAATGATAATGCACAAAGAAAAACATAAATTTGTGCTGCAGAGATGGCTTAGCAGTTAAGTTACTTGCCTGCAAAGCTTAACGACCCAGGTTTGATGCCATCCTGAGACTTCATAGTGAATTTCAGGTCAGCCTGGTCTAGAGTGACACCCTACCTTGAAAAAAAAGAAAGAAAGAAAGAAAGAAAGAAAATTCACCAAACCCATTTGTAGCAATGACCAAAAATTCAAGAAAGAACAATTATGAAAGAGGCAGAACATCCTGTCATCAGATGCCTATATTGTACCTCAGTAAACATAAGTGCAGAGAGTGCAGAGAGCCTTTATACACATTTCAATATTGAGAGAAGTGAGCAAAGGGACTGCATATCTTTCTGCTCTTCCTACCTACAGGAAGACACCATGGTGTATGAGAAGAATCACATCAGCCACCCTGCACAAAGAAGTAGAAGAAAGATAGTAATTGAAATCCAGAGATGTGAAACTACTACAAGAAAACATAGAGGAATTCATTGGAAGTTATTGGCATAGATAATGGCATTCTGAAAAGAATTCCAATAGCATAAGTAATAGTCCAAGAATTGACAAATGGGAAAACATAAAATTAAAAAGTATCTGGCTCTATCAGCTGTGTGAACAGAAAGCGTACAGGATGGAACAAAATCTTTGCCAGCCAGGGTTTCATATGAAAAATAGATAAAGAACTATAAAAATTAAATGCCAAATAAAAAAAGCATTCAGTGTCCTTAAACCAAAATGAAAATTGAAGCTCATTTGAGATTCAGTCTCACTCCTGTAAGAACAGCTATCATCAAGAGAACTAATGACAAAAAATGCTTGTGAGGCTGTGGAAAGAGGGAACTCCCATTCACTGCTGATGAGAGCATAAAGTGGTATAGTCACTAAGGAAAGCACTTTGGAGGTGTCTCAAAAAGCTGAAAAATCTCTGGACTTTTAATTTACCCAGTCAAAAGATGTCATTATTAAAAGGAAAATTACTTGAGTATATATATATATATATTAGAAAATTATATATAAAATTAGTATATATATTAGAAAATATGAGAAATAAAGATTTGATGAGAAAGATTCCCCCTCATATTTTATAAAATAGTTAACACTTTGATATGCTTTATGAAAAAATATATATACATTTAAAATAACTTGTGATTTTACTTAACTTTTTTTTACCAAAGTAGAGCAAAATTAATAAAAAATATTTTTCTTTGAAATAAAAAGCAAAAATAAGAACTATCATATGACTCAGCTGTACCATTCATGGGCATATGCTCAAAGGACTCTATACCATGTCACAGAGATACTTGCACATTCATGTTCATGGTTACTCTAATCACAGTAGCTAGGAGATGGAATCAATCTAAATAACTATCAACTAATGCCTGGACAAGGAAAATGGGGTACATATATATAATGGAATTTTATTTAGCTGGGAACAAAATTGAAACTATAAAGTTTAGAAGAAAATTGGTGGAGCTAGAAAACATTATACAAAGTGGGATAACTTGGGCCCAGAAAGGAAAATATCATATGTTCTTTTTAACATGCAGACCCTATCTTGAATTTTTGTGAATATGTAAATATGGGAATGTGAGAAAGGTGATATGCTATAAACCTAGAGAGGAAACCAAAAGAGGTGTGGCCAAGGGTAGGAAGGGAGACTATGGTACGAGAAATTTAAAGGGAAAAGACAACACAAAACTTGTATGCAAAAATATCATAATGAAATCAAATTATTTGTATGCCTATATGCTAAAAAGTAAAATTAATTAAAATTTTTAAAATTGTGCTGGGGGGAAGTAACATGAGAAATGTTAACAGCAAGGATTCTTCTGAAAAGAAATAGCTGGCCTACTTTTTTTTTTTTACTGGAATTGGGGAAACATCATTCATTTGGTATATATTCTCCTCTTAAAGCAAGAAGCTCAGACTTCATTACAAAAGGGGATATTCTGTTATAGAGATGAGAAAACATTGTTAGTACTATTTCCTTCATCTGGAGCATAACTGATCATTCTCTGATTCACTACCTCATTGTCAGGGAATAGAGAAGAGACCACAATAAGATACTAACAGTAATAATGACAACAATGGTAATAATAATAGCTATACTTATTATACCTGCAGCAAATAAAAAAAAATTAGACCTATTTTACACAACAAGAAATGTAGGTTAACTTGCTAGCTGCAAGTATAGCCAACAATAAGGAAAGTACGTATCTACTTTAAAGAGAAAAAGAGTGAACATAACTTAAGTGAAAAATACATATCCAGAACTCAAATACTTTTATCACTGATAACAACTTAACAAACTCAATGAATCATGAAAAGATAGTTCAACAATGAGATGGTGTTAAAATAAAGATTGGCAAAGGGAATACTTTAGAGTTAAAGAAATAAAGCAAAAATAAAGGACATTATAGGATAAAGAATAATTTAGAAACATGAAGAGACAACAAAGGATAGATAAAAATCCAATTATGATCATACAAAGAGGCTTGAACAAACCATGCTGAATCTAGCATAAAGTGAAAAGATGAAAGTCTTAAACCTGAAGGTGATAATTTTAAATATAGGCAGAAATATTCCAATACAATTGTTGTCCTTGAAGTAGCGTCTCAAAAGAGAAACAGATTCTTGAGATTAAAAAACAGTGGGAAGAAACACAGGCAAAATTTAAAATGTGTATGAAATATTTTACTTAAAAACAGTTTAAAGGACAAAAGGCAGCAATGTATAATAATAAATGTATTATCCAATACAAATAAACTTTTCAGAAAATTGGGAAGGATAAACACCACGAATAATGGAAATATCCAAAATTCAGCCCCACCTTACATTTCTTTATGGAAACATTAAGGGCCAAATTAAAAAAACAAAACAAAACAAAAAATGTAATGGTTATAGAGTTCTAAGGGAAAATTTAAAAAACAAAGGTCAAAATTTTGTACATAACCAAATTACCCTTCAAGTACAATGAAGCAGGACAAAACAAAACAAAATGACTAATAATTTCAGGCATGTAGAAACTGAAGGAATACAGTGTTTATGGCACACTTTTTGATGAAAAGAAAGAAAAATTGATAAATAACTCCAGTCAACTAAGTGATGAAGGAAAACGAAATAAACTCTGAAGTGGAAAGCCTGTCATGAAAGAGCTCGCTGGAAACGCTCATTCCTCTCATGGAGAGAATTGATACCAAGCTCCTTTGGAAATAAAGGTTATAAAACAGAAAATCACTTTTATAAATTTGACAATGTGTAAACAATAATGTACGTTAACAAAAATTAGTGAGTGGAGAGAAACATAGAGAAGCAGAGGGTTTTATCTAATGTTCTCAAACACAAACCAGAAACTTTAAATCAAGATGGGCAGGTGGAAAGTGAAAATTCATTTATTAAACATTCAAGATGCCTAACAATCCTTATAATCTTATAGATTTTTTTTTCAGGGAAAAGCTTTCTTAAACTGTATTACTCTATTGTGTCAAGTTTTGTTTCCTTTCATGTAAAATTTGCATAGCTCAATTATATAATTTCTATGAAACTATTTCCTTTTTTCTCTAAATTTATCTCAATAAAAATGTTCATGGTTTTTATGAAGTTTACATATATTTAATAACATCATTAGATAGAGTCAAAGAGGTATTATATTTTGCTTTTAGCATTTGCATTTTTCTATATTAAAGTTTTAAGGAATTCCAATTGTAATGTAAATGAATTATAGTTTAAAAAGCAAAGAAGTCATTTAACTTAAGAGTGTAACTTTTATATATGGCACTTTTTGTTTTAAAACTTCAAAGTACTATACCATTCTCAGCTATACACACGAATATAAAAAGCATAGTTAAAATTTTATAATCTAAAAACTATAAGTCTTTTTGGTTCTTTGTGTCTTCAAGTCTCTTTTTCCTTTATAACTGCCAGTACTGGGATCAAAGAAAAATTGCCAAACATTATAAAGCTCCTGATATGCAGACTTCTGGTCCCTGTGGCATTAAGGTATTCCTCTGACCTGTCTGAGCCCACTGATATAAAGGAGCATGTTCTGAGACATGGTCCTTTACTGCATTCCCATTACTGTGATCAAATACCTGACAAGAAATATGTGAGCCAAGGTTGATTTCATCCCACAGTTACTGGTGACAGTCCATTTTGGCAGGGAAGGCATGTCAGTGGGAACCTGAGGCAGCTGGTCACATTCACTCCTGGGTAAGGAAGCAGAGGGAGATTGGTGCTGGTGCTCAGCCAGCTTTCTATACACAGTTCAGGATACCAGCCCATTGAATGGTTATTGCTCACTCTTAAGGTGGACCTTCACACTTCAGTTTAGCTAGTCAAGATATTTACCGATAGGCAGCAGAGATGGCTCCACAGCTAAGGCACTTGCCTACACAGCCTAAAGAACCAAGTTTGATTCCCTAGTACCCAAGTAAAGCCAGATGCACAAGATGGTGCATGAGCCCTGACCTTGTTCGAAGTGGCTAGAGGCCTTGGTAGGCTCATTATTTCTCTCATTCTCAAGTAAGTAAATAAATAAAATGTATATTTTTTTTTAAAAAAAAAGATAATCACTCAGTGGCTCATAAGCATGCCCAGGCACTTGCTTACTAGGTGAGTGTACATCTGGTGAGTGTACATCTTGTCAAGTTATAAATCAATATAAACCTTCATACCTGCCCTTCTCTCATGTCACTTCAGGTCATGTTCAGAGTGTGATTTTTCACCACAAACTTATTTTTTGAAATCATTAATATCATATGCATTAGATATTTTCTTATTGATCCTACATGCCATATTTGTTTGTATTTCCCCCCTGAATTCTAGTACAATTAACTTGACGTATAAGAATAGGAAACTACCTCTGAACATGAACTGAGTAACATGAGTAACATGCCTGTATTTCCTATCTCCTAGCATAAATGGTGAGCTTCAGAAGCAGGGAACATGTCTTATACCTGCGGTAGAAGAATGTTGTACAATGCTCTCAGCATTGTAGGCCCTCAAAAATTTATTCAGTTTAGATATTCATTTGAATCATGTCTCTATCCATCAAACTTCACCATTTCACAAGATGATCTTGTCAGAAACAAAGAGTAATAAAAATTATACATCAGGGGCTGGAGAAATTTCTTAATGATTAAGGAATTTGCATGCAAAGCCCATTCAATTCCCCAGGATCCACATAAGCCAGATGTACAAGGTGGCATATGTGTCTGGAGTTAGACTACAGTGGCTGGAGGCTTTGGTGTGCCCACTCTTTCTCTTTCTCTCTCATCCTCTTAAGTAAATAATTAAATAACTTAAAAATTGTACATCAGAAGTATGTTATTATTCTATGTCCTTTCTCTACTAATCATTCAGAAGGATTGTGACAGGTACATTCTTAGAGAAA
Source organism: Jaculus jaculus (assembly GCF_020740685.1). Lineage (NCBI taxonomy): Eukaryota > Metazoa > Chordata > Mammalia > Rodentia > Dipodidae > Jaculus > Jaculus jaculus. The sequence continues at coordinate 41,429,689 of NC_059119.1, read as the reverse complement.
ACAACATGTAAATTTCTACAAATCAGTTACTGAAAGTTATTAATCCATCATGTTTGTAATTAACTCACACATGAAACCCCTTGTTGCAGCCAGGTTTGCATTGCTGGCAGAAAACACCCAACCAAGAGCAGCTTGTGCAGGAAAAAAAAGATTTCTTTTGGCTTAGATACCTGAGGGGAAGCTCCATGATGGCAGGGGGAAATGATGGCATGAACAGAGGGTGGACAACACCTCCTTGCCAACATCAGATGGACAACAGAAACAGGAGAATGTGCCAAACACTGGCATGGGGAAACTGGCTATAACACCCATAAGCCCATTTCCAACAATACACTTCCTCCAGGAGGTATTAATTCCCAAATCTCCATCAGCTGGGAAACTAGCATTCAGAGTACCTTAGTTCATGAGGGACACCTGACTCAAACCACCACACCCCTGTAGAATAAAATAAACATTTTTGCATCATATTTAAAAATACTCAAAATAATACCCAAGTTAAATTTGGAGTTATCTTAGTTCATATTCTCTGGTTCTTTGCATTTAGATGCAACTTCAGCATTTAAGAATTATTCTGACAGTTTCTTTGCCTTAAGTGGAGCCAGCAGAGTGTGAGAAAGGCCATGCAATGGGAATGGAATCATGAATTTTAATCTTCATCTTCCAAACTAAAAACATTTGTAAACATGAATGATCATTTTTATTTCTTTTAAACCAGAGGGCTGGTTTTGTAATCTTGTTAATAAAATGTTACATACCGGTTTCAGTCACTGTCCCACTAAAGACATGCTGTTCATAATTATAGACTCATCTCAGGTTAAAACTAACATAAATATATATTACTAGACATAATATTTAGTTTATCTCAGCCAAAAATATTATCAATCAACATGATACCACAATAGCTTTATCTTCAATCAATAAATCTGTATTAGCAGAAAAAAAATATTAATTGGCTTCTTAAATTTGCCTACAATTTACTTACAAAGACCTGTCAGACAATCCTGTAGTTAGTCTCAGTGATGTAGGAAAAGGAGATACTGGCAAAAATATGGGGATATACAGGGTAACATCAGCCATTTAAATTAGGATAGCAGTGGAAAGCGTCATGTTAAGGAATGTGCCTCTTGTGCACGGGATAGAATGACCCTAGATCATTAACAGCAAAGCAAAATTATTTTCTCAATTGACACATTTTTTTTCAATTTCAAATTAATCTCTACAGGGTAAGAAGTTCGTTTTTGGTGAAAAGAGTACTAGCAAAGCAAGTAAGTGTGTGGGGGGGTGGGGAGAGAGTGGGAGAAAGAAAGGGAGAGAGAGAAAATCCAAATTTTCTAGTTTCACGAAATAGGGATTTGTGCTGCAGGTACGCTACTTTCTGGTGGAGCTGTCTATCTGTCCTCATAACGTTTCCAAGGATGGCCTAGAACTGATTCCCTAACTCTAGGTCATCTCAGTGAAAGTCATTGTTCATGGGTTGGACCGAAGATGAGGCCAACTAAAATATCATACAGATGTTTGGAGGTATCACATGTCATTTCTGCATGCATCCTCTTTCTCACAACTATTCTGTGGCCATACTTAAAATGAAATTAAGTGAGTTATATCATTTTCTGTGAGTCTGGGAAAGAAGAAAATGAAACCCCACATGGTAAATATTTGTAGGAAGTTAGAGACACTACAATGACCAAAACACAATGTGACTAATCACATTTAACAAATGGGATGAGACAATGTATTAGAAAGGAAATGAAACAGGCCTTTCACATGTAGGTGGCGGTAATTTCTATGTAGCCAGTCAGAAAACATTATCAACACTTGTAGATATTTATTTATTTATTTATCTAAGAGAAAGAGGAGGGGGGGGGAATGGGCACACCAGGCCACTGCAAACTCCAAATGAAATGTGCCACCTTGTGCATGCTTTAAGAGATTTTTGACTCCAAAAGGAATTACTTAAGAGATTTAAAAATGAGCATAACGAAGGTCAAATGTATTTTGGTAATAATCATGAATGGTTTCATGGAGGACCTAGTTACTGAATTGGTAATGTTTAGCCAAATTTTGAAGATCTCATTTTGAATTACTAGAAAGGGACTGTGCAAGTATGGATGTTGAAAAGCTCAAAACAGTACAGGATAAAGTGACAGATAACTAATATGTACAAAGTATACATCTGATATTAGAGATTTAATATTTCACAAATTTCTGACTTTTCCATAAAGTATGCTAAGAATGATTTGAAATGTCAGCACTATTCAAGCAAAAATAACTTCCATCTCATACAATGTAAGTGTGTATTTGCATATAGACCTCACAGTAACTTTTATATGTTTAGAAAAGCCAGCCTATTTGTACAGTGTGGATTTCTTTATGTACTAGCACTTATTTGAAAGGACATTTTCTGCATGTTGAAACAGTCCTTTAAATGCTTCTTACTTTGTTATGTGGGTCTCTGTTGCTTTTGTGTGGGGGAAGGTGGAAAGGTGAAGGTTAGTTTACATTAACTTGATTTTCAAGCTCTAAGAAAAAGTTACTTAATATGCTTTCAGAACAATAGCAGTAAGGCAGTGCTGGGATTCACAAAAATGTCAATTTCCCAGATGACTTAATGAAAGAGAAAATAATGTTTCACTATTTCAATAAATTAAGGAACTTTTCATGATACCTTTGTTTCTAAAACTTTTAATGAGAAGGCTGGCTTACAAGAATGTTGAAGTTGGCTAGGATATTATGCCTGATCTCCTTTGAATTACAGATTAGAATCATAATTAAACCCATTTCAACAGTGCCTGATTAGCTGCCCAAAGATTCCAAGCACTTCCAGTGGTAGAGGAGAACATCCTTTTGACCAGGGAAGAAAACCTGGAATCAGTGACCCTGGACACCTTGCCCTGGCTTTCCTGTGATGCAGGGGATTGTTGGTTTGCTTCCGTTTGATAGGCATGTTACATGGACTCTCAAATCCAAAATTCCAAAATGGAGACACAAACATACATGCAAACAGATTTTTAATATGCCATGAGACATTGCTTCATTATGCTATACAGACCTTAGGGAAACTGCTATGTGTAGGAAGCAAAGTTTCAAGAGTAAAGAAAATCAAATATGAGTAACATTTTAAGGGGATTACCTCATTTCAGTCATGACAGCTGCTCCATATTTACTCATTTAAACAAAACATGTGGTAACTACAATGAGGAATTAGCATCCTTGCATATGACAGGCTAGTTTTTCACTGTCACTTAATACTAGATTTCAAATTGCGCTGAAAGAGATCACAGTCACCATTGAGCATGAGACGCCCAGTCCTTCCTCTCTTGACAAATATTTGTTGAGTAAATATGGAAATAAGCATTTGTGTACTTAGTTGTGTAGCTTGTAAACAAATGTAGCTTTTCAAAATATGTGGCTTTCATTAGGTAGGATTAGATGCAATAAGTAGAGTTAGAATAGATAAAATGTGGTACTTTAAGATACATTATAAGCTAATTTGGATCATCTTTTTTAAAAAAATAACACTAATATATATTTTTAATTTTCTCTTGTATTCTGACTTGTTCTATAACATATGGTAAGGAAGATTTATTATTGTGAGAGGCAAAGATTTTCTATTCCTGGTTATGTATAAGATGAACTATTTCTATATATACCAGAGTATAATTAAAAAAAACTGCAATCTACTGCCTCTGAGATAAAGATATATTTCAGAGAAGATTTTTCCAACCAAATTCGTTTTATTTTGGTTTAAAAACTACAAGCAGCTAAGAGTATTATACAAAGTATATAATCAAAATCCCTTTGAAAAGCCTACACTACCAATATAGGTTACCACTTCCAGTCCAAGCTAAATCACAGAAGTATGTCTCTCCTTGTAGATCGAAGCTTGTTACATTGAACAACCCTTTTCCAAAGTAATTCAACTGTTTTAAGAAATTTTATGTAACCAAATCGTTACTTACAAATTATAAATAAATATGCAATAAATAAATGAACTGAGAAAATATTGATAAAATAGAATAAATAGTTGAATGTCAGTTGTCTCATTTTCAGTATTTGATTGCTGTCGGACTTCTTATATAATAGACTTAGGGTCTATTACTTATGTTTATTAAATTATTAATTTATTTTTAAATACATTTTTAAACGTTTTATTCATTTATTTGAGAGAGAATGGGTGCACCAGTGCCTCCAGCCACTGCAAACGAATTCCAGATACATGCGCCACCTTGTGCATCTGGCTTCCATGGATCCTGGGGAATTCATCCTTGAACTGGGGTCTTTAGGCATCTCAGGCAAGTGCTTAACCACTAAGCCATCTCTACAACCCCTATTCATTTATTTTTAAGTTACTTAATTTGAATCAACACTTACTATTTTCTAGGCACCAAACTCAGTGACGGAGAAACAAAACAGGCTCCCACCCCAGATGGCTTGACATAAGTAAAACAAAATTAGTGTTTAGTGATGGAAATCTGTGTGGTCATTACCTTACGTGTCACCCCAAACACATTTCAACAGAGTGTACAGAGGAGACAATTCATGACCAACTCCTAAAGCCCAAGGAGAGAAGATCTTCAACCTGAATAATAAATTTCTCGACCAAGTGGAAATGGAAATCTTGGGTCAGAACATAGAACCACCTGATTAATCTGATTTAGTCAACAAGTAAAGTTTATTCATAGAATTTAGCAACATAAAAAAAAAAACAAAAGAAGTAGAGCTAGATTATCAAATTTGCATTTTGGAAACAACTGACCTTGGTTTGGGGAGATGGTTCAGCCAGTAAACCAAGTTCCCCTTTGTACACAAGTTAAAATTCATGGCCACCACAGGAGCAACATCTTACAAATATCACACAGGTGTTAGCTGATTGTCTTCCATATCCCACTGCTGCACAACCTCAGAAAGCAGAGTGTTACAGACATGAGTTTTAAATGTTCCATCTGGTAAAAACGTCTCTACCACAGGTCAGGCCTTGATGCTTTTGATGACATATTATGTCAATGTCTATCAATGACATAGAAAAAATCCACTTGAGGAAAAGGAGACAACAGAGTCCTTTGAATGTGACTTTAAGAATTAAGTCATTTCTATGGCTGGTGGCAAAGATGCAGTCTGAAGGAATATGTGGAAAAGGAAAGAAGGCTTTCTTCATTGATGCGTTAAAAGCCTTTTAAAGCCAACATTTGAAATTTTCCCATTAGATTCACAGTATTGGTCACACTGACTTTTTTTACATCAGCCATTGCTTCTGCTACACAAGTTTGCTCAAGATTTTGGTTCCTTCTTAAGCTTAGCGGCTTTCTGGAGAGCTGCTGGTCTTCAGTCCACTCTGGAAGGCGGTGGAAACTTGGTTCTGATGCGGATGAAGGACAACCACACCAGGGAGATATGTATGCAAGTGAAGGCCAACAAGCAGCGCAGGCAGTCAGGCAGAAGAACGTTCTTTTCTCCCAGAGTTCCCTTTCATAAAGCAACCCCTCTGCCCAGCCCCTCCCCTAAGGCCCAGGCACTCTGGGGGAAGGGTTTACTCTGAAAGAACTTCCTCCTTCCGTCAATCCTTCAGGGAAATAAATTCAGAGAGCCAGACAAGAGGAATGTCTGGGGATTCCTAGCCAGGATTAAGCTGGTAGTAGAATTTAACCATCACACCACCTGACAAGATGGCAGTGGCCATCCACTTCTATAAACTTGTGCATCAGGGCAAGCCATTAGAGAATCATTTGCATTAGACTGAGAACAGAGATGGGTTGAGGGTGAGCTGCAACCCAGGAAACAATGCTTAAGTGATAACAAACAGGCACTCCATGTTCTCCTTTGGCCTTTGTATACACTTACATTCAATATGGTCATGCACATACACAGGTGCATGCACCACCCATCACACACCCCATAAATATCATACACACACACACACACACACACACACACACACACCTATTATTTTAATCCTGGGCTTTGTTTTAAGAGTAATACAGGGGATAGAGAGATGGCTTAGTAGTTAAGGCACTTGCTTATAAAGCCAAAGGACCCAGGTCTGATTCCCCAGTACTCACATAAAGCCTCTCTCTCTCTCTCTCTCTCTCTCTCTTTCATTCCCTCAAATAAATAAGTAAATTATTGGAGCAATACAACTAACATTCCCTAGATGACATAAGTCAGGACATCTTCACCTCTTCCTACAAGCTGGAGGAAACCTTGCAGAAGAAGGGGTGCATGGAAAGCATGTGGAAGAAGAAGGGTGGGGAAGAGAAATGCTGTCCTCTAGATACCACATCGCCAGAACACTCCAGATCTCACAGAAGCTATGTTTCTAGCACAAGACTGAGCTTCACCAGCACTGGAGTAAGGGTACATGAGACCTTGGACCTCTCGCAGTAGGTAATGGCAGCTAACAGCTGCTGGGAGAGGGAGTTACACTCATGGCCAGTATAGCCACGGTTAAGTTGCCCATTGCTCAGTAAATACCTCCCACCCATGATCATACAAGCATCAGTGGGTTACCATAAAAGGTATGAAAACTGGGGAATATTGGGCAAGTACAGTGTTGATGAGAGGGAGAGAAAAATAAGACAGGGGAATTGGGGAGAATAATCAAAATGCATTGCATACATGCATGAAAATGACAAAATTGAAAAAAGTGAATAAACATTTTAAAGCAGAGCTACAGAAAATAAGCCAAATTAATAGTAGACTTCAAATAAAAGTATAAAATGCTTTGCTTGTAAGTGAATATTGTCCTGGAGGGAAATGGAGTCTCATTGCTCCTGCCATCCCTCTGGCTGGACAGAAATTGAAGTTAACCACTCCTTCCATCTTCCTAGCTTTGCCCTGGAGAGAAATGGAGGCTCACCACTCCTTCCATCTTCCTAGCTTTGCCCTAGAGAGAAATGGAGGCTCACCACTCCTTCCATCCTTCTGGCTGTTCTATCTCATTGTCCCCATTTATCTTTAGTTTTAGTTTCTGAAGTTGTGCAGTTACTTCTTGGTTTATCCACCATGTGTCCTCTGGGTATGAGGTATGAACTTGAGAATTTAAAAAAAAAAAAATGTTTCCTTTCTTTCACTGTGAACTTTTTGTCATGTTTATCTGGGAAATTAAAAATTATTGCCCACTTTTTGTTGAATGAACTTATTTTAGCACATAATTCCTCAGAGATCATATTCTATTTTTCATGAATCACATATGTTACTAAAACAGTAAAATCAGTTGCCTCATAAATTTTGCCCATATTTGTCATAAAATATCTGCACAAATATCTTGAATTATGTAAGGCCTATGTAGAAAATTATTGCAAAACTTTTGTAATATTATTCATATAAGAAAGAAAACATAGAAACTCAAACTGAATGTAGCAGTTATTTTCTTGTTACGGGGACAAAACACCCAAGCATTAACAGGAAGGAAAGGGCTAATTTTAGCTTACAGTTTCAAGAGCAAGCTTCATCACCATGGAGAAAATATGGCAGAACAGGCAGCCTGCACGTCACATCACCATACAAAGCAGGAATGAAAATGAGTTGAGTTGCACTCAACACCCAGTGGGCTGGACTAATAAACCCAGTGACACCCCGCCTCCAACCAGGCTCCACCTCTCAATGGCTTCTCCAGCTGGAGCAAAGTAGAAAACATTATCAGCAACAGGAGAGGCATTCAAACAACCACACAGACTCAGAAAGATCTTAGCTGAAGCAGGAAAGTTCAACAATGTCAAAATGTAAGAGTGCCATATTTGGGTTGGAGAGACGGCTTAGAGGTGTTTACAACTCCCGATGACCTAGGTTCCATTCCCCACTACCCATATAAGGCCAGATGTGAAAAGTGATACATTCATCTGGAGTTCATTTGCAGTGGCAAGAGGTCCTTCTGTGTCCATTCTCATTCTCTCTCTCTCTCTTGCTCCCTTCTTATAAAAAAATAAATAAAACTAATATATATTTTTTTAAAGAGTGTCATACTTGAGCTGGAGAAATGGCTTAGCGGTTAGGTGCTTGTCCATGAAGTCTAAGGACTCCCGTTTGAGGCTCGATTCCCCAGGACCCACGTTAGCCAGATGCACAAAGGGACTCACGTGTCTGGAGTTTGTTTGCAGTGGCTGGAGGCCCTGGTACACCCATTCTGTCTATATATATCTGCCTCTTTCTCTCTCTGTCGCTTTCAAATAAATAAATAATTTTTTTTTAAAAGAGAGCCATATTTGAAAGTAAGTCTGAAAAAGTATTGCACACATGCATCTTAGATCTATTGAAAGATAAATGAGTCCCCTCTCTGCACTGGGCTTGATTTTTACCAGTAGAAATGACAGCAGTTGTTAAACAAGGTTACAGGGCAGGATTTTCCGTGCAAATCCATAATCACCTGCACCATTGGTTCCTACATGTTAATGTGCATCAGAATCAGTAGGTAATCTTTGAATTCAGTTTCTAACAGAGGAGGTTTCAGTCATAGGAACAGGACTGAGACTATACATGACTAATAAGCTCTCAGGTGATGTCTTTAAACTGCACTTTGCCTAGCACGAAACCAGCCCAGAGAGAATATATTACCTCCCCCTAACAAGAGTTTGTGTTTGAACAATTTTTTCACAGATGTTTGAAAGTGCCTAACTTAACTGTGTTAAAATATAGTAAGCCCAAGCCAAGGACTTCTCCCATGGAGGCAATGTGGTGCTTAGACCTGTAACCAGTACTGTGCCTGTGGGTGACAGAAATCAGAGTCACAGGATGACTATAGGTTCTGTTTATGTTATGGGACCAACTACAAAAGATGTAAACAGTGAATTTGAAGCTCAGACCCTGCCTTCAGATGAGACTGCCCCAACTCTGGAGTGGTCCTTGCTATTTTTTTTATACTTTATTAACAGGTTGTAAAAGCAATTCTGGGGAAATTAGTAATTATTTTTAAACAATTTAGCAACATCCATTAAGAGCCATAAATGCATTCTGTGTTTATTTGAGTATTCTGCTATCAAGATACTTTCTTTGTACATATTTGAAAGCTCCAGGTATACTAGTGTTCAGAAGTGGATGACTAACAGCAGGAGAAATTTGAAAATTCACCCGTGTCAAACACTTAAAATTTTAATCTAATAACAGGATATTCTTTTCATTTTGCATTATTACTACTAAGAAAAATATCATTTGCCATCTCATCCAAACTTTCTACATGAACATTTTTCTGTGAGTTAAATTCCCACTTTTACATAGTAAATACTCATCCACACTAACAGAAGTGTCAACATGTCACTAATAATAATATATACTCCAAATTAAGAACTATCACCATGTGTAAAAATGCATTTGTAAAATTAAATCAAAAGTTTAAGTAATAGTTGCATGAACTTAATGAACTTTTAATTTGAAAAACTAAAATTACATGTATATAATGAGTAACTTGTTTTGCAATATGTATACATTGTTGGGTGAATGGCAGTTGGGTGAAGAAACATATTGTATGTATGCGTCATAAAATTTAGGTTAGAAGAAAAACTTGATGCAAGAATCTTGAAGGAAAAATGTAGCTCTGGAGGCATAATGCCCCCTGGCAAAACTTCTGAAAAGAAAATAGAAGGGAGGTAATATTGAAGAGCATTTAAAGTAGATAAAGAGAACTACTGAAGGAAAATCATGAGGTAAACTGTCTACTTGCCAACAAACTTTGAGTCGAAACTTTTTCTAGAAGATAAACCTTCCAGAAAGATTTGAATCAAAAAGATGCATCAGGTAAGCCCTTTGGTTATTGCAAAAAGTTTCTTTGAGAAAGAGACATGAAGAATCCATGCTTCTCTGTATAGATTACTAATTAAAACAGAATAACTAAAACAACCACTAATTATACTATATTGAGTTTCTACTGTGACATATGCGCTTGAAATGGTTGAAATGGGTGTCTTCTGAGTTACTTCTATTCTTCCCTGGATGGTACAAATCACAAGGATGGCAAGTGATCCTCTGCTAGGCTCTTCATTATTCCAGAGAATCTCCATACGGGCTTATCCATTTACATTGACAATCTGTATATAAAAGTATCTGAAATTCAATGATATCTATTTCTTCGTTACATAATCAGGCAACTCTAACCCTTAAAATTCATTTAAACCATGTTCTCACACACGTCATTCTCTCAAACACAGAGTAGGGCATGAGGAGAGGATAACAGGAAGGACATAGGGATTCTCATGGGAGGGGCATAAAAACAGAAGAAATTTTCTTGAAACAGAGGAGCTTGAAGAACTGAAGGTGAACATGCAGGCCGATAAACTTACCATGGGAGAAGAATGTCACTCATTTGTATTTCTGGTGCTATATGTTAAGATCTTTCTGATTTATTTTTTGTCTTCAGATTTTTGTTTTTACAATCCTTAATTATACGAATAATTGTATCTCCCTCGAAGCTTAGAGCTCTCTCATCATCACTATTATGATTTGATATTCACATTCATGATAAAAAATGTTCTTGCCAAATCAGCCAAATAATGGTAATGGAGCTGAAATCTGAAATCACACCTCTTTGATAGCAAAGATTGTGATCTTTCCTGTGGACCAGCACTCTCTAACAAGACACTCTGCTTTTTCCGGTCTGCTAGCCCCAAGCTTCATGTAGCCATTGAGCACATGGTCTGTGGCCAAACACTGAGAACTCAGTTTCTAAGGCATTCTAAAAATATGTATCTATTTTACTTTTATTTCTTTGTAATTAATTTATATTTGAAATTATATAGCTATATATGATTGGCAGCTAGGCTATGACAGTATATCTGTATAGTATATACTCTCCCAATTATTAATGATTTTGTATTTTCTTTTTTAGATATTTTTATTTATTTATTTGCAAGTAGAAAGAGACAGAGAGACAGAGAGTTAGGATGGGTGTGCCAGGGCCTCTAGCCTCTGCAAATGAACTCTAGATATACGTAACACTTTGTTCATTTGGCTTTATGTGGGTACCAGAGAATCCAACCCAGATTGTTAGGCTCTGCAGGCAAGAACCTTAACTGCTGATCCATCTCTCAAGCTGAGTTTATATTGTTTGATAAATATGGAACTAATCACAATCTAGTGGATATTACATAAGATACATTTTTTCAAGTAAACTTTCATAGTAACTCACAAATGTAAATGAATTATTAATCATCATATACATCAATACTCTTCATATATTTGTATGACATATGATATATTATATTGCTTATATAATTAGTAATAATTATAATAGCTGACACTGTGATAGAACAAGGTATTCTGAATTTGTATTATTAAGTTCAAAATATTTGGTATCTATAACTACCTAGGATTGTCCAAAGTTTCCAGATGAAGAGAGTAATATAAATGAATAAATTTCATTCTTCTTACTTGAATTCATTTAACCTTTAACACTATTACAAACTTTCATATATGGCTCTCTGGCTGCTAGCTAGATAAAACCACCAGCTTCTTAGTACTGGAAGAAACTAACATTTTATATCTGTAATGGAATGTTGCTTCACTTAGCCTCCTGAAATAAAGGGAGTTTCATGAGGAGATATTTTTACTTGCTGAACACAAGGCAGCACACAATATGTGCAGAATGAATAATACAAATGGCTATATATCCACAATATCAGAGAGAGAAAAATATAAAAGCTATTGCATTTTTTGAAGATGAAGTCAAATTGATCCTTAACAAATTATGTATAGCATAATTGTAATGAGTGGAAGGTGACTGGTCACTGAGAAATGATATCAATATCCAAAGTTAAAACTGAGAATAGGTTCAAGAAACAGCACTTGCATCCATACCTTATGGAAATCTCAAAAAATGCAAAAGAGTCCATTATACTAGCTCATCTGCATTTGTAAATATCATTTATTTTTATATTGAGCTAAAACTCAGAATTACATTGACAGTTTCCACCAGGGAGACAGTCAATGTACAATATGAATAATTTAAATTTCATATTTGTCTGTAGGAAGAAAAAGTCAGCTGGAGAAAATCCAGTGTGTGTGTGTGTGTGTGTGTGTGTGTGTGTGTGTGTGTGTGTGTGTATGCAACAAATGGAAATTTATCCGATATGGGATGTTATAGATGTTCGTGTTTATGAAAGCCTCCATTATCACTAAAGGTTGACAGAGCTCATGGCTTGCTTCATCTAATGAAACGGTGTTCATTCTCCTTGATAGATCTTCATCACTCCCACTTGTACCACTTTCAGGGTCATTCTACAACGAAGAAGCTCAGGCTTGTGACGGTGATAAAGTGCATTGCTAGCAAAATGCCATTCCCTATATTCACGGATGACTTCAGCAAAGACCTGGAACCATTTGACAGAGCAATTGAAACAAAAAGTGTATGGTTTGCAAATACAGAGTGACTTACATAAAATCTGAATCGGAAGGCCTCAGGGAAAATGTGTGAAACACAAAAATCAGTAACCCATTGTTGAGAGCTCAGGTGTGTTGTCAAGTCCATTTTGTTTTGAAGCCAAAGAAATAGTTGAGCAGTGTTGCTAACAAAGACACCCTCTCCACTTCTGCAGAGAAGATGTTCCTGCTTCTAAACCAGGAAACAGATATTGGAAGAAAAATAGTTTTGGAACAAAGTAGGCAGGAAGATGGCTGTTATATGAAACAATCAAGCTGTGTGTGACTGCCACCCTGATTACAACTGTCTTCCTCTTTTTCTTTTTCTTTCTCCACCATTGACTGTAGTCCAGGATGACCTGGAATTCACTATGTGGTCTCAGGGTGGCCTGGAACTCAAAGTGAGCCTCTTACCTCTGCCTCCTGAGTGCTTGGATTGAAGGTGTGCCTCACTATGCTAGGCCCTCTTCCTCTTTTTCTATTGTATATCTATTCTAGTTATTATCAATATAAATTTTATTTTTAATGATGAAAACAGAGTACTTGTGTCCAAAATTCCCTCATTTGGAGAAGGTTTACTAAAAATGAATGCTGCATTCAGGTTATATAAATTCAACTTTTACATAAGTGCACTAACTAACTCAGTCACAGCATTCATTCAGGTAGATAAATGGATGGATATCTATACCTATATAATATCTTTCTTTACCTATCTATGGATGGCAATTGAATTGACTATTGCTTACTAAGGCAATATTGGAATATCATCAATTGAAAATAACCTGCTAGTGTTAAAAGATAGTAACTTTAGCTGGGCGTGGTGGCACATTCCTTTAATCCCAGCACTCAGGAGGGTGGCAGAGGTAGGAGGATTGCCGTGAGTTAAAGGCCACCCTGAGACTCCCTAGTGAATTCCAGGTCAGTTTAGACTACAGTGAGATCCTACTTTGAAACCCCACCCCCCCAAAAAAAGATAGTAACTTTAACTTTTGTATCAGCTCATTAAAGTCACACAGATATGCACAAAAGTATTACCAAGATTCTTATAGGTAAAAGTATCTCAACATTCATCTGAAAAACTGAAAATGCCAAACCATCCTTTTGTATGCTGCTAACATTTTAAAAGAGGCAATCTAATCCTATCCTAGAAAAGAAGAAAGATATCTGCAACACACACAATGATAGGAGAATAAAAGACATACAGAGACCACATATGGTTAAGGAATGGTTTAAAACAATGATTCCGGAATAGGCATTATGTGTGCCTTTTGATTGCAACCTAGAGTAACATGATTAATATCAGAAGTACCAAGTGACCAAAAATGTAGGAATTTCTGGTATAGCAATTCTGTCTGTTTTTAACAATTAATACCTATTAATGAGATCAGATTAATAGTAGCAATACAAATATATCGGATTTATAGACTCCAAATGTTCATTGAGGGATCAAAATTCTACCATATGTGCCTTTGACACTACAATACCCCACCAGTGATTTGAGAGCTGCCTACAGAGAACTGTTGCTGTACATAGGTCTAGATAAGCACTAGAGCCCATAAGTCCCAAGTCTATGAGTGTTATGCTAATTGTTTAAAAATATTTATTATAGAGAGGTAGAAAGAGAGAGAGAAAAAATAGGCATCCCAGGACTTCCAGCTGCTAGACACGTGTGCCACCTTGTGCATCTGGCGGTCCAGGGGAATTGAACCTAGGTCCTATAGCTTTGCAGGCAAGCATCCTATTCACTAAGACATCTCCCCAGCCCTGTGCTCAATATTTTGATTTCTCATATAATAAAAGAATATTTATCTTTCTATTCTAAATAAATTTATTTACTTTAACAACAATAAACAATAAATTAAAATTTTGGTTATTGGGTTGGAGAGATGGTTTAGCAGTTATGGCACTTGCTTGCAAAGCCAAAACACCTTGGTTTGATTCCCTAAGACCCACATAAGCCAGATGGACAAGGTGTCACATGCATCTGGAGTTTGGTTTCAGTGGCAGTAGATTCAGGAATATCCATTCTTTCTGTCTCTGTCTCTCTCTCTCTGCCTCTTTCTCCCAAGTAAATAACATTTTTTTTTAATTTGGTTATTTGTTTTGAGAAAATGAAAGATCTTTAAACACTCTGAAGGTCTTATTTTATTTTATTTTGTTTTATTTTATTTTATTTTATTTGAGGTAGGGGCTCACTCTTGCTCAGACTGACCTGGAATTAACTATATACTCCCAGGGTTGCATTGAACTCACAGTGGGTGATCCTCCTACCTCTGCCTCCCAAGTGCTGGGATTAAAGGTGTGTGCAACCATGCCCAGTTTGAAGGTCTTAATTTTAACTGAAGATCTCAGCAAATAGATAACATCATCACTTCATAATTTCAGTAAAATAACAGAATGGTAGAGATAATATAAATTGAGTTTATTAACTCAAAATTCCTCATGATTTTGAAGATGGATACAGATGTAAGAAGAACTTCACTGGCAAATCGTTTAGAGATATATTAGACTCAAACACATATGTTTCCTTAAAATAAACCTCTTTACTTTTGAGTCAAGGAAATTTTTTAGTGATTGATATTAATGTACTTAAGACCTTTTTTTTTTATTTAAAGTGACTACAAATGGCAACATTTAAAAAAGCAAATAATTGGAGACTTAATTAATTATTCATTTATCCAGTATTTATTATAATTTTACTACAAAAACAACATATCCACTTTTTAAAATGTATTTATTTATTTGAAAGGGGGGAGGCAGAAAAAGAGAGAGAGAGAGAGAGAGAGAATGAGCATGTCAGGGCCTCCGGTCACTGAAAAGGAACTCCAGATACATGTACCACCTTATGTAACTGGTTTATGTGATTATTGGGGAGTAGAACCTGGGTCCTTAGGCTTTGAAGGCAAGCTCCTTAACAACTAAGCCATCTCCCCAGCCCTCTATTTTCAATTAGTAATAAAGAATCAGACTTGCACTTGTACTCCAACCGAAATTTTCATAATCTCGTAGACAACACAAGATATGGTTAAATAATATTTTAAGCAGGTGCCTTTTGAACTGAGACACTATGAGTCTAGTCATGTTCCCTATGTGTAAATTCCTCTTCTATGTTCTTCCATGTGCTTACCTCATAAATACTGATAAACATGGTAAGCACCATTATCATCTTCATTTTATACTCATGAACTAAAGTATTCAAGGAGATACTACATACTATTACTGATTTTTTCTTTTACTGCTTCAGGATATTTTTTTTTATTAAAGCAAGAAGCTTTACATAGTTAAGAAATTAGCATAGGGCTGGAGAGATGGCTTAGTGGTTAAGCGCTTGCCTGTGAAGCCTAAGGACCCTGGTTCGAGGCTCGATTCCCCAGGACCCACGTTAGCCAGATGCACAAGGGGCACAAGTGTCTGGAGTTAGTTTGCAGTGGCTGGAAGCCCTGGTGTGCCCATTCATTCTCTCTCTCTGTCTGTCACTCTCAAATAAATAAATAAATAAATGATTAAAAAAAGAATGCTGAAGTTTAATAAAAAAAAGAAATTAGCATAGAAATGGAATGTCAATTATACGCAACATGAAAGAAAAGAAAATTATTAAGCTTCCGTACTGTGTAGGAACATAAAAATATGTAGAAATTATTAAGAAAAGTAAAGTTTAAAGTTCTTGAGTAACAACTTCAGGACTTCTTTTCTAACTTGGTAAGTGACAGCTCAGCAAGTAAGAGCACTTTCTGTGCAAGCTGGAGGAATTCTGAGATACCCCTTGAGTTCCATCTCCAGGATTCCCGTAAACAACTGCAGTTGTGCGTACACTTCCCTAACTGCAGACCCCTCGGGAAATAGACCAGAGGTCTCACGGAGTGCTTAAGCCAAGAGTGGGGAAGGGGCGGTGTGATGACAAGCTCTGGGATCATAGAAAAGTGACTGTGGCTAAAGTAAGAAACAGTGGAAGAATGTTGGAATGGGACATCTGATATTCCCTTCTTGACACTGCAGTTGAGTGTACTCCACTTGAGGTGAGTGCAGGGGATTCACACTGCATTACACACACACACACACACACACACACACACACAAATGTATGCTTTCTTGAGAAAGAAAATGAGATCTGTTATATGCATTCACAGATAAAACTTATCGCCATGTTTAACATAAACTGGAAGAATTGGGAGGGGGTGAAGAAGTGGGACCAGTTAGAAGGCCAAGGTGGTAAGAATTCTGGCAAGGCAGCAAGGAAGGGCTGACCAGTGAGATGTAGAGTGTCCATGTATGGCAAGAATCAGTAGGGGAGAATTTGCATGCACCGTGGATTAAATTCACTTCTTGTAAATAGTTACAGCTACCAGTGTAACAGCGTTGCCATTGGGGTAATAGACATGATACTGAAGCCATTGAAAGATATTGAAAGCTCAGAGAAAAGGTGAATGTGATGAGGTCAGTTTTCCAAGAATTAGACACAAGCAAGTCTTAGGTATCCTAAATTATAGTGTCTGAAAACAGTAATGTGGGTTTGAAAATCAAATTTGCAACCAATATGTCGTAAGAAATGAATTCATAAGATAAGATTATGTTACATAGGAATATTAAAAATATCAGTAGAGAAAAGGAAAATGAAGATGACTAAGTCTCCTGTCAGTGAGATAAGCAAAGAGTTAGGGTGAGGCCATTGGAAACATCACCTCTACCAAATTTTCTAGAACAAGCCAGTATGTCCTAGAAGAGCATATGAACAGGAAACCAGCAACAACTTTCAGTATGTGGACTTAGGTGTATTGCAAAGGTGATAGATGGCGGTTGATAAAGCAGAGGCTGAGTTTCCAGTGTTTTTGGAACTTCAAAGAGATAGGACGCTGATAATACTGAGTGGAAAATGGTGCTTGTCAGTAATCGGCTAAAAATGTGAATGTGTGTGTCTGTGTGTGTATGTTTCTGTAAGTGCTTGTGTGTGTGTGTGTGTGTGTGTGTGTGTGTGTGTGTGTGTGTGTTGTGAGCGTGTGCCCCACGTGGAGGCCAGAGGACAACTCTGTGGTCAGCCTATGCCTGTCCTCCTCATTCAGGGCAGAGCTTCCCACTCTGATTCTCACTGTGCTGTTCTTGGATACACGTTCCATGCGCTCCTGGGAAACTGTCTGGTCTCCCCATGCCAGCTCACCTAAGCATCAACATGTTCCATTACAGAGGCTAACCACGGCCTCTAGATTATTACATGTGGTCTATGGATGGACTCTGGTGCTCCGGTTTGCACTGCGTGAGCTTTATCTACGGAGCCATTTAACCAGCCCCAAGCACATTTTTTATAAAGACAAATAAACCATGACATATAAATACTACTAGTCTTTGTAAGGTACAATTTGCAGGCAATCTCCATGAATATGGAGGGGGTGGGATGGGCTGGAGAGATGGCTTAGCAGGTAAGGCACATGCCTGTGAAGCCTAAGGACCCAGGTTCAATTCTTCAGGTCCCATGTAAACCAGATGCGTATAGTGGCACGAGCATCTGGAGTTTGTATGCAATGGCTAGAGGCCTTGGCATGCCCATTCTCTCTCTCTCTTTCTCTGATAAATAAGTAAATAAAAATAAAATCTTTACAAAAAAGAAATATCATCAAATGGGACCCATCTGTATAGGAGTGCGCCATCACCATGTGATATTTGCTGTAAAAAGCAAGTCTGAATTTATATTGTCACCTTAATAGCAATCTACTCCATCATATTAGTAGGGTTACACACAATCTTCTCAATGGATGCAAAAAGATATAAAAATTCACAATTATACACAGCAAAATTTCTCATCAAACCAGAAATATAAGAATATATTCTCACATAATTAAGACATAAAAAATAATCTCATCACTAATAATGATAGCTAATGAGAAACTGTGTCTTTCAGACCAGGAATAAGAGAGGCATGTATAGACACAGGACTTGTATTCAGTTGTGTACATACATTTTGAACCATTACAAGGAGGTTATCATAAGACTTCTGTTTTTTTTGTTTGTTTGTTTGTTTTGTTTTGTTTTGTTTTTCAAGGTAGGGTCTTACTCTGCCCAGGCTGACTTGGAATTTACTATATAGTCTCAGGATGGCCTTGAACTCATGGCGATTCTCCTACCTCTGCCTCCCGAGTGCTGGGATTAAAGGCATGCACCACCACACCTATTACCATCAGACATTTTAAAATATATATATTTTATTTATTTATTTGATACAGAGAAAGAGGGAGAGAGGAAAAAAGAGAGAGAGAGAGAGAGAATGGGCACGCCAGGGCCTCCAGCCACTAGAAACGAACTCCAGACACATGTGTCTCCTTGTGCATCTGGTTTATGTGGGTCCTGGAGAATCGAACTGGGATTCTTTAGCTTTGCAGGCAAATGCCTTAACAGCTAAACCATCTCTCCAACCCTCATCAGACATTGTTAATTAGGAAAGAAAAACTTGAAAACATTCTTTTTCACACATGAACATTCTAAGAAGTTTAGAAAATATGTTGATACATAAATTTAAAAATTGTAAAGATATAATGTAACATTATAAAAAGACCAGTTGCCTATGTATAAATAAATGAAAAATAATTAGAAAATACAATCACTTTAGAGCAGCTATACAACTATCAACACAAGAAAAAAAGTGTGGTGTGTACAAGATATGGATCTATTTATTCATCAGTTAAAATATGGGATACTAATTTAAAAACATATTTAATGAGATAAGCAAAACCTATGTACTATAAGTTTATACATATATCCTACAGTAAACCAATAAGTTATGTTGTTTAAAATCAAAATATTTGTAGCCCCTATAACGTAATAGTTATATTGAGGATGGATATATGAATATTTTATGGGCAAAAGAAAACCTGTATAGCCTTAATAGGGCCACATAGGCACTCACCTTTTGAGCTTTGAGGACCTGTGCATTTCACTGTATGCACATTTTGTTTTGGTAAATGAATAGATATTGCTTGGTTATCCTGTAAAAATTTATCATACTAACATGATAAGAATTAAATAGATTTTCCCATTACATTAAAAAAAAACATGTGAGATGATTGTTAAGCAAATCACAGAAAAATAAATTATTATTTTGCACAAAGGAGTAAAAAATGATTCACTAGTTAGAGTTCATTATAAATATATATATATATACACATATATATGTATATATAAATTATAAATATATATAAATTCCAACCCCAGCAAGGCAATGCATTCTGATCCTATAAACTGCCAATACCCAGAAGTGGAGGCTGTTGTATTTTCCAGGTGATTTTGTCTGTCATGGACCAACAGTTAAACAGTCTTACACTGTTGGGGAAAAACACAGAAATCAGCTACGGAAGCTCAGAGGTGGTAAGTAAGCAATATGTGAGGAAGACGGGGGTGTATATGAATATATTCAGGTCATGCTTAATTTTCTCTGCTGATTCTGTAGTCAGAAAGCATGGTGTCTTGTAAAGCCCACTAATCCTTGGAGCCGTGGGAGGGTACGCATGTCCTTGTGCTGAGGGAAAGGTTTCCCAAATGAATGAGAACCACCAAGAGGACCTCTGGGTCATGAGAAGAGGAAAATCCCCATCTACAAGAGTAGTTTTAGGTTAAAAAAAATACAGCCCAGCTTGACAGAGAAGCCACATGTAAAATCTCTAACAGAATAGTGGAGACAGGCATCCAGAAATCTCGTGTCCTCTGGAATGAAGAGAAGGAGCAGCGTAGATGTGACCTCAGACACCAGGCCAAACAACAGCAGGGCACAAGTGTCCGCTCCAACCTCCAATGTGGGAAGGAGCATGTTGGTTGTGACATTTTCACAGGCCCTTGGACCTGTAGCCACAATGAACTGCTAGTGCTGGTGGATCTGGACCAGAAGAAAAGGTCATGAATTACAAATTCATGGAACACATTTAGTCTCTCAGAGCCAAGGCAAGGTTTACCAGTGATGGAACTAGGAAAAGTAGAGAACATTGTCTAATACTTGCAGCAAAATAGGTGTATTTTACTTCTGCATAGAGGAGATGAAATCAATTTTGAAACCTCCCAGTGTTAAAAGCCAGCTGTTTGACTTTAGAGGCCTGCGTGCAGCCAGGCAGCTCCTCATCCTCTCTTGGTCTTAGGAAGCGACTGATCAAACCACCCTTGAGCAAGGGGACCAATCAAGCTTCCTGTGATGCGCGTCTCTTCCATCCCCATTAGCTCCATTGCCAGATGCTGGGAAGCCAGCAGATAACACCTCAATTTCCCATGCCAGTCAAAGTCACTAAGGTCTTTCTAGTTAATCAACTAATTTTATTTATTAAATTATTCATTTTGCTTAATGGGTAAAATCATAACTCATTATATATTTAATTCTCCATGTTATTGTGAGGGATTAGGAGTGGTTTGATTCAGGCATCCCCATTAACTTAGGTGTTCTGAATGCCAAATTCCCATCTAATGGAGATTTGGGAATTAATGCCTCCTGGAGGAAGTGTATGGTTGGGGTCAGGCTTATGGGTGTTATAGCCAGTTTCCTCTTGCCATTGTTGGCACACTCTCCTGCTGCAATGGTCCACCTTATGTTGGCCAAAGGTGATTGATGTCCACCCTCTGCTCATGCCATCATTTTTCTTGCCATCGTGGAGCTTCGCCTTGAGTCTGCAAACCAAAATAAACCTCCTCCCCTCCCCCACAAGCTGCTCTTGGTTGGGCGATTTCTGCCAGCAATGTGAAACTGACTGTAACAGAAATAAACAGATTGTTCTGACAAAGCCTTTGGATATGGAGGTTTTTAAATGAATAGAGTCAGGGGTCTGAAATCCAAAAAAAGCCCTGATCTTCCAAAAGATGAAAAAGCCCTGATTTATGCTGACTCACCAGGAGGCCAGCTGCCCCACTTGTACAAAGTAACCAACCCTCTGTGGATCTCAACAGTTTATCTGAAGCCCTTACTTACATCGCAATCCACCTGGACTTGTTCCTTGACTCACATTCCTAAAGGCATAAAAATCCCTCATCTAAATGTAAAGCCAGACTCCCTCCTGGCCTGGGAGCAGTGTTTTCTCTGTTGCTCACCTTGCTCTCCTGTCACTGTATTTAAGCTAAATTTATCCGGAGTCAAGAAAGGCTCCCTCACTCTGAAAACCCTCAGTCCTGTGGCGGACAGAACTGAAGGTCCAGCGTGCGGCCACCGCTCCAATCTGTGTGTGAAGAGCCCTGGGTTTGTTCAAACGTCTACAGCTCCCCGGCCTGAGTCTGAGGACAGCTGTCACCATCCAGAGCCATCATAGGCAGCCCTTACTTGGCAGTGACAGGCTTATAGAAGGCTACCTATACTTTTCCAGTAGAAAAAAAAAAAAAAAAAGAATATTTACCAATAAGGAAGGGGAGCTTGTTTATGCAAAAGAGAGCAGGAAAGAGAGAGAAAGAATCTTAGAAGAAAATGGTTTCTTTCTCACCAGATCTCAACACTTCTGCACATAGTGCCTAGAACTTCTGTCAACGTGTCATAAGGATAGGAAGATTCAGTTTAAAGGTAAGCCATTGTTTTGAAAACAAGATAAAGAAAAGTTGAAATGAATGTTGTTTGATGTTTTGTTGACTTAATCAATTCTCAAATCAACCTGTTTTTAGAAATGTTTCTATGTGTAATAATAATAACTTGACTATTTCACAGAATAATTAACTGGTATTCTGTGACTCAATGGCAAGTACACTCTTAGTATATAAAGTTTTCTATACTTATTTCCATATTAATATTTTTAAACTGTAATTATATAATGCTAAAAATCATTGCATAGCTACAGAAAATTTTGCTATTTTGCTACATTCAGCATGTGAATATTAGAAAAACAAAAACACAGAATAGGGGCCAAGCATACTGTCTCAGACCTTTAATTCCAGTACTCTAGGAGGCTGAGGCAGGAGGATTTCTCAAGTTGAAGGTCAGTTTGTACTACAAAGTAGTTTGATTCCCCAGGACCCACGTTAGCCAGATGCACAAGGGGGTACCCGCTTCTGGAGTTCATCTGCAGTCGCTGGGGGCCTTGGCGTGCCCATTGTCTCTCTTTCTCTCTCTCCCTCCCTTTCTCCCTCTTTGTCTGTCAAATAAATAAGTAAAAAAAAAATTACAAAATGTAGTTCATGAGGTAGAGTTAGCCAATTGCCTTTTTATCAGTTATATTACCATCAAATTGGTAAGGAAGAAATTAAATAAATTCTCATGTTGCATAGTTGCCTGAGTCATTTCATTTAAACCTCAGTGCCCTTTCCAAGGTGTCTCAGGCTATGTAAATGCGTCAACAGGAGAAGGTGCACATTGACACCCTCTGATTTCTTTAAGCACATCACAAAGGTTTGTATGACAGACAGTGTCGTTAGCATTGTTAAGTTCTTCTTGGGTGGATGGAGTTCAGCGATGTGTGTCTTACAGAATATTTTAAAAACATGTTCCTCACTAATCTTTCTCTTCCCACTTGATTTTTTTTTAATATAGCAAAATTCTGTGAGTACTCCAGCTCAGGTACACCTATGTGCCATTAATCACTAAGGCCCAAGTAAGAAAAATATGGATGTATTTAAATTTTTATTCAGCATCTATCATATGTCAACTGTAAGTTGATTAGATATTTAATTATTTTTTAGAGTAAGTTCGCTTTAAGAGATTTATCACTAAGTGATAAAGCCATCTAATTCATCTTAAGATATGAATAAATGAAATTGTTTTGCATTCTCATTTTTATAAGTTTAGTGTCTTAAGCATCTGCATAAATCATGTTGAAATGATTAATAAGTAATTGAAGCTTTGCAGAATATTTTTATTAGGATAAAATAAAGCACATTTCTGGGTTATCTCTCTTGATCTTTGAATTTATATATAGGTATTACCATGTCATGAGAGGAAACCTAGATAGACCTTATTAAACTGTGAATAAACAAAGAACTTTGGGTATGGAGAGATGGATTAGTGGTTAAGGTGCTTGCCTGCAAAGCATAAGGATTTAGGTTCAATTCCCCAGTATCCATGTAAGCCAGATGAACAAGGTAGCACATGTATTTGGAGTTTGTTTGCAGTGGCTAGAGGCCCTCGCATGCCCATTCTCTCCTCTCTATTTGCCTCTTTCTCTCTCACTCTCTCTGTCTTTCTTGAATAAATAAAATATTTAAAATGAACTCTTTATAAAAAAAAAAGAACTTTGACCCAAAAACTTTGTCTTAAATTAAAATAGTAGTTCATGGTGTCTCATTTGACAGAAAGTATTTTTTTTAATATGATCTAAAGAGCCAGGTATGGCAGCACACACTTGGAATCCCAGAATTTGGGAACCGAGGCTGTAGGTCTGAAGTCAACAACCGAGGGCTACAAAGAAAGATTGAGCCTCAAAAATATGGGTGTCCTGTCATTTTCTCTGATATCAGTCTTGGAGAGGCTAATATTCAACATGCATCTTCTCTCTTAGAACACTCCAATAAGACAAAATTATACACATGTGTATGCTACTGCTGTGTAATGTTTACCTTCAAGATGCAGACGTAAGACTCTTACCCTTATGCTAAACACATAATTCTTACTCTTAGAATGTGGTATTAAAATTTGGGGAAATCCAAAGTACTACTGTAAGAAAGAAAAAATGGAATCCATATGGGGAGAAATCATTTGAGTGGCTATTCAAAAAGACATTTTCTGAGCTGTTGCTCTCAGGTAGCATTCTTGGTCTGTTTTTCTTTTTTTCCTCTTCCTTTTAATTTTTGCTTTGTCTTAAAATCCAGAATGAATATACTGATTAATAATTGAATTCATTCTATAAGCTATTTTTATCATTTTTAAATCTATATACATATAATTTTATTTTTATTTATATATTTATTTTTTATTATTTCCCAAGGTGTTTGTCATATTGGGTATTTTGAAACATGTAGAAAGAAATTGATTTAGAGTAATATTTTCTTAATTGGTTTCTCCACTTTTTTTGTCTTTTTTTCTTAACCTTTTACATAGCAGGCAGGTTTTCAAAGGAATTTATCTTAGACTAAAGAATGTGTGTGTGTGTGTGTGTGTGTGTGTGTGTGTGTGTGTGTGTGTGTGTGTGTGTATTTTCGGTGTGGTGTACATAGTGTCTTTTTGTATATATACATGTCTTGGTACATATGTATAGGCATGTATTCACATATGTACATTTATAGATGTATGTGTATTTTTGAAAGCAGAGACAATCTTGGACTCTATTCTCAAGTACACTATCTACCTATTTTTTGATAATTTGGTTGAACCTCACCAGCTGGGCTAGAATGGCTGGCTAAAAAGCTCCAGGGAACTTCTTGTCTAGGCTTATCTAGAACTGGGCTTATAGGTATGTGCCACCATGCCTGATATTTATTCCTAATATATTTTAAATTATAATAACATAATAACTATTTAACTACTTTGAGAATTAAATTGTGACAAAATTCTCATTTTAGAATGTATTAAATGAAAGCATGATAACTTTTTTGAGTTTACTTTTTAAAATAATGCCTTGTAAGTGAATGCCAACTGTACAAAGTAATAGCCTCAATTTATTATTAGAAAGTGATAAATATAGACAAAAAATAGCATAATTAATTGTCCTTCATCTACTGACCCATGAGGTCTGCTGCAACTTTGAGACTAGTCTGAGCTATATATAGCATGACCCTGTGTTAATTAACCAAAACAAATTTAAAAGTCACCTATTATTACCAAAGCCAACTGCAAATCCTATTTTTAAGACTTGAATCTTAGAAGAATCACTCCAGATAATTAGAGAGAAGACACATTGATGAATTAAATGATGAGTGTCCATAGTTTTTCTATCAGAGCTTTAGATTTTCATTCAAAGGGGACCTATTTGGAAAGAATTTGACTATGAAAAAGATGTGGCCCAAACTACATACTGTGATGGTTCCTCCTGCTCATCACCATGACTGGGTTGGGGAGAGCACAGAAGAGGAAGACGCCTCTGGAGGTGGGTAGGTAAAGTCAAGACTCGAACTTACATTGACACTCACCTGGGCTAGGTGGGGTAAAAGCAGAAAGGAGAAGGCGGATGGAACCAGGATTCTGCTTTCCACTTGACCAGTGTGAAATGAGCCACTTCACTCCCTCACAGACTTCCTTTCAGGATGGACTGAAATGTATAATACTGGGGCACAAACTATGTCTTCCTCTCTTTCTTTTAAGTTGTTATATCAGATATTTTGTTACAGCAAGGAAAATCCTGACTAAAGCAACATATACATTAGTGTCATGAAGATGAATCCCATTAATTTGCACAAGTAATATATGTTGATACTTATAATTAAACATCATGGGTAGCATTAAATAAATAAATTGTGGCCATAGGTAATTTTGAATGAAGCCATTTAGTGACTTTTGTACTTTATGTTCTCATGTGTTTTCTGATATTTCAAAAAGAGGTGTATCACTTGTAATGAGGAAGACAAGATCTTCTTCTGTAAAATTTTTTGACAGGAATCAGAAAGAAATATCTTGAGCTAGAGTAATATCATAATATGAATAAGAATCAAAGAAGATGAGCTTTGAAATGGTCATGGCAAGCTCTCACAAATGAACTGTTTAAACTCTCGGAAATAGCATACCACAAGTTCCAACAATGCTTCTTACTTCAATAAGCTGAACCATTGTTTTATTTCCAAACTCTTGCATATAGATTCCAAATTTGAAAGGGTAATATATATTTTTCCATCCCATAAGAGTAACATGTCATATACTTTACTGTTCTAGGCATTGACCCTGAGTATCAGACTAGGAAGGATATTTGGAATATTATCTCTATCCATCTGCAAGCTGTGAGCTCACAGTGATGTCACTTTAGATTTAGTCATTCTATTGGAGGTAGCTCTGTCATCGAAGCCTAACCCTGTAGGCATGTGTATGGGAAAACAGGTGCTGACATCAGAGTGAAAATGATCTGGGGACATGTAGAGCTGAATTCCCTATCATAGCCAGTATCGTAGAAACATTTCTTGTAGTTTGGAAGTGGAACTCAGTTGAGGAGCCTGATCTTCCTTGAAATAGCCATCTCTGGTTGGGGGATCATGGATTTCTTAGTAATTCGTGGCAGAGTTGGCTTACAGCAGACACAAGTATTTGTTGTGGAGGTTAGACTTCCTGCTCTAAGAGCCCATCAGCCGTGGCATCTCATGTGAATGCCACGTAATTCCCAGCATATGGCTCATTGCGTCACTTCTGTTGACTAGTTAGTCAGAGGCCACGCTACAAATGAATAGCTGAGTCTGTACTTCCGACTGCCATGCACAATGAGATGAGACCAGTAATGCGTGTCGCTTTACTTCTCTAGCAAAGCTGGTGGAGCATGTTTCTAATGTGCTATTGACGGAGTTGGGAGATGGTTGTCTGCAGTTTTCTGGTAACTGTCACGAAGAAACTGATTGCTTCCCTAAGCCTGAGAGACTCTTACAGGTTTCTCCTCACTCAAGGCTCAGTCTCTCTCTCTCTCTCTCTCTCTCTCTATATATATATATATATATATATATATATATATATATATATATATATATTTCATGTCCTTGATGATATGGGAAGTTATGCATTACAGCCCATATTCCTCACAGAAGGCATTACAAAATTGATTTTAGGTATAGGGAGACTTATAGTACATTAATAATTTATTGTGTTCATTATAGAGAATTGACATGAAGCATGTGAAATCACAGATAAGACTCCTGAAAGGAGTCACAGAAATTCAAACATTTCCTTATATAAACGTGAAATGTGTGATTTATAACACAGCCACATATATTTTAAAATATATTTTAACCAGATGGCAAATGTGTTAGAAAAATGTGTCACATTAATGGTGGCATGAGAAATGCTTGATATAAGGCTGCATGAATTCTTGTTCCATATATAATAAGGGACAAATATGTACATTTTAGGCAACTTTCAAACCTTGAAAGAATACATTTGCTTGCAGAAAATATCCACAACAAAACATTTAAATTTTAAAACTTGACGTGTGAACCTTGAGGTATGTGACCCTACTTCTCACTATTTGAAAGTAAAGGAGGAATTTGTTATTTTTGTATACAGTGATTGCAAATAGTGACGTTTTCAGGTCTTGAGAAAATACACCTCCACTCATCCAAATTTAGTGGGTTTTGCTTAGCTCATCTTCTTACACTAGCAGAGCAAACAAAGACTCCCGGAATCCGTGCTTATGCAGGCCAGTGTTTAAACTGGCCTGTGCTAAACTCCTTGTTAGGGCTTTCATGTGTCTCAAGGAGATTAACTTGTCTGCACAGGCATAAAATTAGACAAATGAATCAGAACATGAGACATAGAAATACTTCAATGTTAAAAAGTCCTAAAATCAAGAAGAAAGATCATTGTAGTGGACAAGAAACAAGAGAAAAGACTTCCATTGTATAAATGTACCACAACTTCATTAATTCCTTTCATGCAGTGATGGGCACCTAGATTGATTCATGATATCGCAAACGCACACATCATGGTCTCCCTTATCTACTCCCTTACCTACTCTGTGCTTCCCAACCTGGACCTGCTTAAGTGTCTATCACACCTATTAGACACGTCAAGGCCTGGACAAGAGAGGTGGAAAGGTTTGGGGAGAGGGGAAGGTGAGGGGTAGAAAAATAAACACAAAATTAAATCCAAAATGAACTGGTACTACAGAAACCTTTATCCTTGGAAATAGACTAAAAGATATAACCCTCAAAAGTAGTAAGTGTGGAGCACCTGAAAAGAAGGACCCTAGAGAGGGTAGGATGAACCCTAAACTTAAATGAATTTTGTTCTGTTTTGTTTTGTCTCTGTCCTGTAACTCCCAGTATCAGAAATTGGTTGCAACCCACACTGAGCTGTTGATCAGACAGAACTTCATGGTCCCCAAATAAAGACAATTTCCTGTCAAAGCACTTGATTACCCACCTGAGATGAAAGATAAGACCCTGTGGCTAAAGATACCATATGCTGCCAACACAGAGCATGGAGAAACCTGGCTGTAATCCTGAAGAAAGTCCGTCTCCAGACAGCCTGTCTGGTGGGGAAAAGCACTACATGAGCTACTGGGGGAAATGGCCAGTCACTGTCTGAGCAACCAGAGGTCTCAGCTGCTCAGAAGCAAACGCCCTGACAGGATGCACACGCCAGTGCAGTGGTGGCACCCAGCCTTGCTGGGTAACCAGTAGCTTTCTGATCGGCTAAGAGATCCACTCAGTATAAGAGAACTGTGATGGTTAAGTTTGTGTCAACTTGATCAATTTAGGAATCCACAGACCATTCCTCACAAGCGGGTCTCTGAGGTTGCTTCCTGCAATGATTAACTAAAGGATGAATCCTTCCCCTAGGGTGAGCCCTTCTCCCTGAGTGGGCGGCCTCTCTCTGAGGGAGGGGGGACTTTATCTAAAGAAGCTCTGGGAAGGAAAGTGGCCCCTCCTCCCACCTGGCTGCCAGGGCCCCTTGCCCCTGGCTGCTTGCTGCTTTGCAGTGTGGACCGAAGACCAGCATGGACTGAAGAGCAGCGTCTCTCCAGGACACATCCAGGCCTCCAGTGCCAGATTGGGATGGCTGAGGCATCCAGCCTCATGGATTGAGCAGATACTGAGTTCTTTGACTCTCAGGCCTGTAATCTGCTATTGTTGGACTGCCGTGAGATAATCCAATAAATTCCCTTTTACTACAATTCATTCTATCAGTTCTGTTCCTCTAGAGAGCTCTGATTAATACAGGAACCTGTGTCTGGAATTGGAAAGCAGATCAAATCCTATGGAGACAAAGATTATGCTCTCCAGTGTGAAGCTCACAGTAGTCTTTGGCTAAAAGGGGAGAGGGATTACGTACATCAAATTCTCCCTAAATTAATAATGGTTATCCCATTTAAACCATTCTGCCTTCACTCTCTATTGAAGAATCTGTTGTTTTTTTTTTTTTTTGCAGAAGGTAGAGAAACCTGAGGAGATTACCTCTTTCACCTTAGCCAAGCCACAGCTGAACCCAGAGGAACTGGAGAGATGAACACAAGAGCTGCTTCCACAGTAAACTGATAATCAGCACCACAGTATAAGAGCCAGACTCTGAGGAAGCTTAACACCTCCTAAGAGCTCATCACTGAAGTAGTGGGCTGGAGAGATGGTTTAGCAGTTAAGGCATTTGCCTGCAAAGCCTAAGGACCCATGTTCAACTCTCCAGATCCCATGTAAGCCAAATGCACAAAGATAAGTACGAGGTCACACATGCACACCAGGTAGCACAAGTATCTGGAGTTTGATTGTAGTGACTCAGGCCCTGGTGCACCAATTTGCTTTCTCTCTCTCTCTCTTAATTTTTTTTTGTTCATTTTTATTTATTTATTTATTTGAGAGTGACAGAGAGAGAGAGAGAGAGGGAGAAAGAAAGAGGCAGATAGAGAGGGAGAGAGAGAGAGAGAATGGGCGCTCCAGGGCCTCCAGCCACTGCAAACAAACTCCAGACAAGTGCGTGCCCTTGTGCATCTGGCTAACATGGGTTCTGGGGATCCGAACCTCGAAGTGGGGTCCTTAGGCTTCACTGGCAAGCGCTCATCTGCTAAGCCATCTCTCCAGCCCCCCACTTCTCTCTCTAAAAATAAATACATTAATTAATTAAAAAAGAAACTCACCCACCATGTCTCAGGGAATTTTGAGGAAGAGGGGGCAGAACGATTGTTAGAGCCACAGGTTGAGACATCATTCCCAGAGGACTTCCCTCCCCCCCCAAATTAACTGCTGCTGTGTAACACACAAACCCAAACCCTTAAGGGAATATTTGAAACCCCACTGAGGAAGGTTTCCAGTGGAATGGTGGCAAGGGTGAGAGAAAAGAGGACACCAACACATGATGTATCCATACAAAATATAATAATAATGACAACAATAATAATAATAGACTTTCTGTATGTTCTGGTCAGAACTCCAGGTAATGTCCTGTGTTCTTTGAAGGAGAAGAGCCTGAGGGGAACCTGCAACGTTTTCCTGCAAGCTTCACTCAAATCCCATCACAAAGCTAAATGTGACAATTATGTCAGAGGGGAGAAGAAAAGAGTAAGTATTTCACGTTTATTCTTCTTATGAGTAAATTGTGACCATGTGTAAATCTTCCTAGCCACTCTCAACTGCATGGAGTGTAATTTCCCACAGCAGGAAGCAATTCTTAACTGATGCCTCTTTTGCTTATCCTCTGTCCTTTCCTCATTCACTTGCTCAGTCCTGCACTCCTTTGCTCTAGGAACACTATCCAGAAGAAACTAGAGCACATACTGTCATGCCTCTGCTCTTCCCATGCTAGTTGAGATACTCTCTTGTGCCAGAAACTCTTCAAACTAAGAAATTCTAAGAAAAACAGAAACCCTTGCTTACAATATGGAGGAAAGGCAGACAATAAACAAGCAAGGAAATGCACATTTGAAAATAGTAGGGTGATAAAAATAAACAGAGTAAGGCATACAGAGGAGGTGTACTTGTGAAGGAATGTTTGAAAAGTGGAGAGTTTTAGGATATGATTCACATATGAGACAATTTATACATCTAAAATGTAAGATTCAATATTTTAGTATATTTGAAATATTGCACAGCCAATAATAATTTTGATAATAATCTCCCTTATAGAAACCTTTAACTTCCATCTTTCTGCTCAGCTCTGTAAGCAACAACTTAATATTTTTTTCTCCATTCTGGACATTGTGCTTACTGTAAACATCTCATGTGAATGAAATCATATAATGTGTGACTTTTCTTTATCCCCTCTCACTTAGAATAATAATTTCAGGATCAGCCATACTCCTGCATATATTATATTTTAAAAAAAGGATGATAAAGTACAGTAATATATTTTCAATTCATCAGTAAATGGTTAATTTTGGTCGTGTTAAGTTTTATCTATTGTAAAGAAAACAATATCAACATTCATGTGAAATGTTCATAGGAGAGTAACTTCTCTTTACTCAAAGACACACGTTCTATAGGAGAATTACAGTGAAGTTAAAGATGGAAAGAAAACTTTATTCCACATCTTTGTAAGAGGAGAGACAGTTTGACACTAACTCTGATGGAATGAAGAGTAGAAGGAAGAGTTTTCAAATACTGGAATTGGCTAATAGAAAAAACACAAAAGTGCATTAATGTGAGCAGGCCACTGTGTTGTTAAATGTCTTTACTACAGTTATATTATAATCACTCTTGAGCAGACTGGTAAAGAGCACATTGGACAAAGGAAGGCGAATGTTAGTGGAAAGTACGGCAGGAAGAGCCATAATAGCCACTTAAAGTGACAACATTGTTGCAGAGTAGTAGATAGTGTTGAAATAAAGCATACACTTTTCTCTCTTAACTCTTTGTTGTTGATGATGTGGTTTTGAGATAAAGTCTTGATATGAATCCCTGGCTGGCCTTGCATGTGCTATGTAGTTCAGAGTGGCCAATAACTCATGACAAGCCCCTGGTCTTGATCTCCAAACTTCTAGGATTTGAGGAACACAACAATATACCTGGATTTTTTTTTTCTTTTTTGATTCTTTTGTCGGTACACATGTTTATCGTAAACTTTTAAAGGCTCGGTGTCACATAGTGACTACAAGGTTACAATGTACATTTCATGGGTTGTTTCCTCATTTTGAAATCACAAAATCATAAGTAATTTTTGCTTTCTTCTATTTTATATTATTTTAGTAACATACAAAGAGTTAGATAAAATTATGGCATTTTTTCAAACTAATTTTGTATTATCCCCATCAAGGCTTGTTTTTCATTTTCCCACTACATGTTTTCTTTGTTCTCTCCCAATTTCTTGTCATGTCTTCTTTATATCTTGTGGTCTATCTCAATTCATAGCCTTTGCAGACTCTTACATCCCTTTACATATATACAAACATAAAGAAAATAGGATCAATATATGAAAGAGAACATATGATTTTTATCATTCTGGATGTTACGTCACTTAGCATAATTCTTTTCAGTTCTATCCATGTTCCTTCAAAGTTCATCACTTCATTTTCTTTCCTGTTTAGTGAAATCCTATTGTGTATATGTATCACATTTCCATTACCTAGTCATCAGTTGAAGGACTTCTAGGTTGATTCCACTTCTTAGCCATTGTGAACAGAGAAGCTATGGACATGGATGGGCATAGGTCACTACAGTAAGATGCAGAGCCCCTTGGGTACAATTCCAGGAGTGATATTGCTAGGTATCACAGTCACTTCCACACTGCTGCAATAAGCTTCAAAACAGACATAGTTTACAGCAGGAAGGGATTTATTTTAAGTTTATAGATCCAGGAGAAGTGCCATAATAGGGAAGGAGGCTGACCTGCTTTCATCGATCCAAGTAGAGAGAGAAATCCCACCACCAGTACCACCAAAAGCAAGCACCCTCCACGCGCAGCAGGGAACCCCACACACCACTCAAACATCCTGCATACCTTTAGGCTAGAAACAAGCTCTGTCCCCCACCTCCACCTCATGACATCTCCTCCAGCTATGGGGCTATGGATTAGCATTTTTTTTTAAATACCTGAGTTTACTGGTGGACATACCAAACTACCACATTCTGCCCCTGGTTCCCAATAGACCCATAGCTACCTCATATTTCAGCCCAACTTCAGAGGTTCTATAGTCTTTGCAAAGTTAAGATTGTTACATGCTCATCTAAGATTTAAGTGTCTCTTAACTGTGAATCCTGTAAAAACAAACAAGCTAAGTACCATTAACATATAATGCCATAGAGTGAACATTATCCATTGCTGTAAGGCGTAACAAGTAGAGACTGGACCAATGCAAAATCAATAACCACTGGGCAAACATCAAACATCCCCAGTTCAAGTCTGACATTTTAACCAGTGACTGACAGTCTCTGGGTTTTCCATTTCTACCCTTCCAGCTGGGCTGGGTACCTGCAGACAACTTCCATACTGAGCCAACAGTGTGTCATAGGAGCCTCTGCAGAGCTCTATGTCCAAAGCATCTGTGGGTCTCCATGCTAACCATGATCCGTCTTCCAGTGGCTTCACTGATCCCTTTATTAGGTTCGCCATACCCTGATTCATATGCTACATCTCAGCAACAGCTCCAGGAACTGAGTGCACTCCATGAACCAATTCATGCATTTTTTTCATGCTTCTGAAACAAATACCAGATATGCATGACACAACCATATTGTTAAATTAGGAAGGAAATAAATATTGACCTTGAAGAGTAGGTTTCTTCCTTTCAAGAGTTTGCATTCCTGCCCTTTGTTTCAACATAAAGCAGTTGGGCCATATTTATACCTGCCAATATCTCCTTATCAATAGCAGCTTCAGCAAAGCAGTCTCAGTGCCAGTAATTATAAACTTATTTGAATTCTTCCAGTCTCAAATCTTATATCTCTCAGTTTCATATCTTCCACTAAGCACATCAAATTACTTAAATTACTTTTAACTCAACCTTCTTCAAACTCTTAGGGCATGGACAAAAGAACACAGCCATTCTTTATACCAGTTCTAACAATATTTTCTCCTGTTTTTCCTTTCCCTTTGAAAGTTCATAAGCGAAGCCTCCAAATACCACTATTTCCACACTTAGCAATTTCAAACTCTCATCAGAATAGTCCATAGTCCATAAAACTTAGTTCACAACTCTGAAAGTTCACCACTCAGTTGCAAGAACCAAGTTCTGTCACATTCCTCCAGCACAAAAGTTCTAAAAGACCAAAATCCATATGGTCTGTTTCATCTTTCAACAACACCACACTCTCTTTTATCAATTTACATTATAGTCAGCTCTACTCTGCTGAGATGAACTTCCAAACAGACACAGTTTATGGGGAGGAAGAGATTTATTTGAGGTGTACAGATCCAGGGGAAGTTCCATAATAGCTCACTTTCAAAGATCCAAGTAGAGAGAAAATCTACCACCTGCACCACCAAAAGTAAACACACTTTGGTAAACAGCTGGGAACTCCAGGCAGAATTCAAGAACTCTGCATACCTTTAGGCTGTAATAAGATATGCCTCCACTGATCCTTCTTCCTTCTAGAGAGCCAGAGACTGGATAGACTGGTTGTTCTCAGCTATCACTGCCTTCAGAAAAAGAAAAAACAGATTTTCCAATGGAGAGTGAATTCAGCATCGCTTAAAGGGGATAAGATTGTCAATTTAGAGATTTTGATAGTTGTAGTCTCCGTTTTGGCCCACAGCTACTGGAATTTTATTGTTGGAGTCCACAATCTTGGTACCCATGATCATTTTTGAAAATGTCTATTGCAATTTGTGTCATTTTTTTCTTTTCATAACTGTCATTAGACCACTTATGGATATTGGACGTTTGGAATATTTTGATGTTTAATTTTTGTTAAATACATTCTAGATATCAAGTCTCCTCTCTGAGGAATAGCTGTCAAAGACAAGCTTTCTGTTTGCTATGCTGATAGGTTTGTTTGCTGTTCAGACTATTTTGCAATCAATGTAGTTTCACTTGTTGATATTTTTGACTATTTCCTGTACTTTTGGAATTCTCTGCTCAGAAAGTTCTTACTTATACTGACAAATTTTATTATATGACTTACAGTTTCCTCTAGGATTTTTAGAATTTCTTGTTTTAAATGAAGGTCTCTGATAGATTTTTGAATCAATGTTTGTGAAGGGACAGAGATGTAGGTCTAATCTCATTCTTCTGCATGTGGATATCTACTTTTAAAGGTGCCATTCATTGAATAGGCTCTCATTTTCCACTTTTTGAAGTTGGGTTTAATACCAGCCAAAGCTACTCTCAGGCTGGCCTCAAATGCACCTTGATTCTCCTACCTCAACTTCGCAGGTTCTGGGATTAATGGTGTGCCCCACCATCCCTGGCTCCATTATATATTTTTGATGCTTCTGTCAGAAACTATGTGACTAAATTCAGATGTAGTGGTGCATGCCTTTATTCCCAGCACTTGAGAGTTCAAGGCCAGCCTGTGACTATAAATTGAGTTCTAGGTCAGCCTGAGCTAGAGTAAAAAAAAATATTGTGTGACTATAGCTGTGAGTGGTTATTTCTGGATTCTCTATTATATCCATTTGTTTGTATGTCTGTTTTGTACTAATATCATGCTGTTCTTTTCACTATGGTTTGATGATATAATATAACTTTAGGTCAGGGAATGAGGTAACTCCAGCACTGTTCTTTTTCTATATAGGCTGTTTTGTCCATTGGTGGTCTTTTGTGCCATATGAATTGTTGGATTGTTCTTTGTACTTCTGAGAGTAATGCCATTTGAACATTGTTGGGAATAGCATATGACTTTTGGTAATATAGACATTTTCACAATATTGATTCTGCCAATATATAGGAACATGGAACGTTAGTCTGTGATGGTCTTTTCTTTGTTCTCTCAATGTTTTAAAGTTTTTTTTTTTTTTTTTTTTTTTGTGGAGGTAGAGATATTTCACATTCTCATTGAGATTTTGTCCTAAGTACTTTATTTTGGAGAGATATTTGGAATATTATGTTATTCCTAATTTCTCAACAAGTTCACTATTTGCATATATGAAAGCTACTGACTTCTGTATGTTGATTTTGTATTCTGTAAATTTGCTGAATATATTTGTTAAATAAAAAAGGTTTCTGGTAGAGTTTATAGGGTCACTTAAATATAGAATCATGCCTGTAAATAGGATTATTTAAATTCTTTATTTCCTGTGTTTATCACCCTTAACATTGCTCTTCTCTTAGTGCTCTCTTTAAGACTTCATACCTTAAAATGAATGAGAGTGAGACAGTAGACATGTATCATATTCCAGATTTTAGATGAAATGCTTTCAGTTTTTCCTCATTTTATATAATGTTGAATTCACCTTGACCTGGGCTTTTTTTTTTTTTTTTTGGTAGGGAGACATTTATTTACAGCTTCAATCCTATTGGTTATTATAGGATGTCTTGTTGAAATTATTCATATCTTATATTTTCATTTTTATGGTCTGACATTTATATTTATATTTCTATAACATATGTCTAGTGTCCTTTCCTTGTGGCAAAGTATTTTTTTTAATTAAGTGGAAAGTTATATGGATACAGCATATGTTATTACCATTATTTCCCTCCTCCCTGCCCCTGTTCTGCTGAGGGTCCTACTCAGCAGGATTGCTTGAATTCCCTTTGGTTTGTGGGTTATGAGATGTTAGAGCACCAGTCAGTCATTATAAGGGACCAGGGGCTGGGGGGGGCAGCACCTCTGGACATTCCTTTCCACTCTGTGGCTCTTAGAATCTTCCTGTCCCGTTTTCTGCAAAAGTCTTTGAGCAGGCTGGAGGGATGATTTAGCAGTTAAGGCACATGTCTATGACCTGGGTTTGATTCTCCAGGTCCCACATAAGCCAGATGCACACAGTGGCGCATGTGTCTGGAGTTCATTTGTAGTGGCTAGAGGCCCTAGCATGCCCATTCTCCTCTCTCTCTCTCTCTCTAGTAAATAAATAAAAACAAAATCTTATAAAAACGTTTTCGAGCCATGGTAGGTGCATTTTCAGTCTCCTTTAGTGATGTGTTCTCATCAGTTTCTAAATTTTTGCTTTGAGCCATTTCAGTATCCTCAGTGTCTGTCTCCATGACCCTGGTGCTTGTTGACAGACTCTCTATTGAAGCAGAGCTCTTGCTCATCTCACCAACTCCTCTGTGGTTTCCCATGGCCCTGGCTGATGTGTGAAGGGTGGTTTATCTCCTCATACTAGCTATCCTCTAAAAAACACAAACAGATTCTTCAAAGGAGGCCGAGATCAGCATATGTTCAATGGGATAAAAGCTATTAAGAAAGATTTTGGTGAGTGTAGTCTCATTTTTGGTTAAAGACTAATGGGAGCTTCTTGTTGGGGTCCTTGAATTTGTTAACCATAGGATTCTGATTCGGCTCCAAGTTCCAGCTAAAGGTTCCTTTACAATAAGCATACCTCTCAGTCACTCAGAGAGCTGTTGGTTTCCCACCTAGACTGGGGGTCACTATTGCACAGGCATGTCCATCTGGTCAGGCTGGTTGTTTTGGTATAGCAGTGTTCCCTATTAGTGCACAAGAGAGCTGGCCATTTTCCTACAGCAGCTCATGTAGCGTTTTCCAACACTATACAGGCAGACCATCTGGGGACTGGCTTCCTTCCAGGTTGGGTCCAGATCTCTCCATGTTCTGTGTTGGCAGCATGTGGTGTCTTCAGCAATAGGGTCAGTTGGGTAATGGAGTGCTTGGACAGAGTATGGGTTTTGGGACCTCATGGGTCTCTCTGAACAACAGCTCAATGTGAATTGTATCAATTGTATCCAATTTCTGGCACTAGGAGTTACAAGCCAGAGCCAAATGCCATAAGATTGGGCTTCATTCCACCCTCTCCAGGACCATTCTTACCCGACAATCCTTGCATACTCAAGTTGAGGGTTGTATCATTTAGTGTGTTCTCCAGGAGAAAGGTAGCTATGGAAGGAATCATTTTGGATTCAGTTTTGGGTGTGTACTTTCCCCACACTCCCATTCAATTTCCCTGACAAGCTTCCATCCCTATTATCTGACCCTCGAGTTCCCTGTCAGGCATGCCTGCAACTCAACGTTCCAGGTTAGGAACCACAGATGAGGGAGAGGTTGCGAGCATTTGTTTTTGTAGGAAACATACATTTAGACTTTTTTTTCCCCCATTTTATCTACGTTTTCAGCTTGTTAGGACATATTTTATTAGTACTTTCTAATGAACTTATGGATTTTAATGGAATCTGTTTTAACATTTCTTTTTTTGACTTTAATTTTATTTATCTTGGGTCTTTTCTCCTTATCTTTTGGTTAGTTTGATTAATGATCTGTTTATCTTGTGAACTTTTTCAAAGAATCAAGTCTTTCATTGATTTCATTGCTTTCTTAATTTAATTTATATTTCATTAATTGCTACCCTAATATCTATGATTTTTTGCCATCTACTGGGTTTGGGATTGACTTCTTTTTCTTCCTCCTCCTCTTCTTCCTCTTCTGCCTCAAATTGTTATATGAGGTTGTTTATTTGAGAGCTTCCTAAATTTTTAATGTGAGAACTTGTCTATATTCTTTTAGAACTGCCTCAGCTGTATCTCTGACTGTCTGGTAGGTTGTGTTATCATTATCATTATTTTCTAAATAATTATTTTAAATTTCCTGTATGATTTCTTCAATAAGCACATGTTACTTTAAAAGTATACAATTCAGTCTCAAATTATTTCTGCAGATTCGGAAATTTGATTAGCTCTTGATTTCCATTATTATTCCACTGTGGTCTGATAGACTATAAGGAATTATCACATTTTTTTATTTGTTTAAGATTTGTTTTGTAGCCTACAAGAAGGTCAATCTTGGAGAAATTTCCAAGTATTTCTATGAAAAAATATGTATTTTCTATTTCTCAAATGGAATATTGTGTAGCTTTTTGTGAAATGTAGCTGGTATATGATAAATGTTATCTCTGATGCATCTGCTTATAATATTTAGTTTAAAGATATATCTTGACATGTGATTGGGGTAGTAGAGTCTCCAGCTATAATTATGGAAGCAACACTGTGATCTTATATATCATTTACTGTTTGTTTTATGAAAATGAGAGCCTGAATATTTGATGCATAAATATTTACAATCATTATTTCTTCATGATACATTGCTCCCTTTATTACTAGGTAGTTTCCTTTCTTATTTATTTTGACCAGGTTTGGTTTGCAGTCCACTTTAACAGATATAAGAGTATCTATTAAATGGTCAGACCCTATTGCTGAAGACAGCATAGACTACAATCATAATACATAGAGATAACCTGCTGTAACTGAGAGGGAAGACAGGTTGCTCCTGGCCAGAGCTCATAGTGCTGGATAGCACTACGGAGCTGCTGGCGGACAGTGGTCGCCAGCAGTGTGAATAACCAGGGGACCCTTCAAGCTACGAAATAAACAGGGCAAGGAGTACACAAGTTGTGCAATAGTGACACACAGCTCATGACAGTAATCAGGTGATTTCAGATTAGACATGAAGCCCACTCAGTATGAGAGAAGTCATTTCTGGTACTGGGAAAAATGCCAAAATCCCATGGATAGGAAACTCACAGATTACACAGAGAAGCTGCCACTGCTTTCTGGATTAGAAGAGTGGGTTTACACAGCAAAAAGTCTCTCAAATAATTACACGTATTTCCTTTAATCCAAGCTACAACTCTTGCTTGGAGAATCTGTTTTATTGTACAGATAGCAGTGAAAAGTAAAGAGATCCAAGATCCACCAATGTGACCAGAATAGATATTTGACTGCCTGCCATAAGATGTGTCTACCACATATTATGGGGCCCAGGAGACACTGCTGCTCTCACTGCTAGCCTGACAACCAGCCCCAAGGAAAAGGTGACAGACACTGTGGTCAACCAAACCTATCAAA
The DNA here is from genome assembly GCF_020740685.1 of Jaculus jaculus. Taxonomy (NCBI): domain Eukaryota; kingdom Metazoa; phylum Chordata; class Mammalia; order Rodentia; family Dipodidae; genus Jaculus; species Jaculus jaculus. The sequence goes on along the minus strand of NC_059119.1, from coordinate 41,389,970 downwards.
GCAGAAACCCAGAGGCTACAGAGAACTCAGCACTAAATCAGCCTGCTAACAGGTCTGTCGTGGCTCAGAGATCATTACAAAAGAGAGATGGAAAGACAGTGAGCCACAGAGTAGATAGGAATACCCTGAAGAGCAGTCCCTTCACTCTCCCACAAAGAGTGATTGAGGTCTTGATGACCCTTCAGCAAGTACCAACTACCCTACTGAGGAGGGTCCCAGGGAAATGGCAGCAGGTGCAAAGCGAGAAAAGAATATAACCTTTTATGAAATAAAGTAATATTGAAAAAGAATATTGACACCTGTTTGTTGAGTTTCCTTTGCTTGGTAAGTTGATTCCCATCCTTAGATACTCAGCTTGTGGGCATCTTGTTAGCTAAACATTATTCTGAGACACAATCATTGGGCATGACTGTATCTAATCTACAAAGTTAGTTTGCTTCTTTTTATTGGTTAGTTGAGGCCTGTACATTTAAAATTATTACAGACAGTGTCTTTCCTGTGGCTTCACTCAGTGATTTTTCTGGTTGGCTTTATTATTGATATTTCCTTTGCACCTCCCCTCTTACTTTGGTGGCTTGTTGGCTTGCTGTGTTGAACACAGTTCATTTACTTCCATGCCATCTTCCTCTCTTTCTTTCTTTGTAGGCTATATATATATATTTTCTTATTGATAAGGCTGTTTAGTTCTTTCCTCCTTATATAAGATTCTGCTCTACATTTAATTTTCCCCCTTCTTGTTGTATTTGGTGATGAATTTTGTTTTCTAAGGCCACTTCTCTTGTGATTGAGTTCATTTCACTTATTAAGGCTGAGTGGTGTGTGCTGGACCCATGGCGTGGTAAAACACGGTACAGGCTCAGAACCTCATGCACATTGTATGCAATCAATGGTGGCACTGGAGTGAGATCTCCTTTACTGGATACACAACGTGAGATGGTATAGTGATGGGGCTTCCTGAACCTGGGTAGGCCCAAAGCCTACTTCATAGGGACTACAGTAAGCAATGGCCCAGATGCAGTCTTCCAGTCTTGGCACAAATCAAATGGTGGTGCAGATGTGGAACCTTCTTTACTTGGATTACAGCTAGAAGTGGTGTGCCTGGGTGGTTTGCTTAGTTAAGATTTAACAGGCTCTTGGGGCACAGTGAATAGTGGGTTGATTCAAGGCCTCCTTTACCAGGGTGTGCTGAGTGGGTATTTGGATTTAATTTTTTAACCTCCCATATGACTTATAATTTCATCTGTTTAAATATGCAAAAACATGAATACAGTATTTGATAAGGTTCCACTTTGAGTTGTTGGAGGTTCAATGTCCTATGATCACTGTTCCATGTGTTAGAAATATTGGAAAATAATTACTGGATAGTATTTTGGGAAAGTTATGAAGATAATTAAGCCAATGTTATGCTTCATAGTTGATCTATGAAATTAAAATTGAAGCTAGTGACTATTTTACATGGGAAGATCCCAAAAGAAGTTATCTGTTTTAAAATCAAAGACACAGTAATACAGTAGCTATTTTATGGCAACAAGAATTCACAAAAGACTGCTACATATGCTGTTTAATAGGAATATATATATATATATATATATATATATATATATATATATATATATGTGAAAGAATGAGCTTTATAATAGACTAGGGAATTCAGTTTGTTAAGAAGTGGCATTAAGCATGATCCGATCATATAATTTCATTTTCTGAACTTTAGACATTATCAACTTAAAACATTTTATTGTAAAAATAAGAAAAATGAGGCTTATAAATGTCAAATCCATTTTCCAAGAGGGGACTCCTGGTTATGGCTGCCTCCACATCAAGTCTGTACAGCTCCTGTGTTCATTGTTTTCCAGTGCAGCTCTTCGGTATCTAAAGATTTAATGTCCCAGCTTTGGTACTAACTGTGAGTTGTAATATACTGGAGTTTATCTAATGTTTCCATTGCTTCATACCATAAGTAGTTCAAAGTAGTTCAAGTAGTTCTATGCTGATTTTAAGTCTAAAGAAACTGAGTGTTAGGAGAACTATGTAGAATTCCTAAAATTACAAATCTAGTAGTTGACATGACTGGGACTGAAATCCAAGAATCCTACATGCTAAGCTCATGTCTTTTTACCGGACAGACAAGTGTGCTAGGGAACAAAGAGGAAAATGAAAATAAATAAGCTAGCAGAAGTCAACGTTACTTTGCTGGATTTCAATGCTGCTGCTCTGCAGCCACATGCAGACTTCCGCAGGCTGTGAGGATAACCAGGCACCCGCCTTCTCAATGAGTGGGAGATCAGACCTCTCCATAGAATGGTAAATAATCATATTGCATAATCATATTGAATTTACCAATATCATGAATCATAATGAGTATACATTATTCCATAGTTAGTGAATATCAGATACTGCAGAACTATCATACCTGAGAAAGTAAACCTCAAAAAGAGAGATCCTGTAATCATAGACGTTTTCATTTGAAAGAAGCATTTAGGCAACAAAATAAATTAGAAAAACCAAAAAAACTTCCTTAATGAATCATTGAATTGGAAACAAAGAGAGAGATTACATTTTAGAATTAATAAAATGCCCATCAGTATTGTTGTGATAGAATGTTGGAGAGAAAAAAAGGACAGTGGACAACTTCTCGAGTTCATGCAGTGATGCAGTTATCAAGCAAAGTTCATTGACAGTCCCTGCAGCATGCTGCGAAACGAGAGGACCACACAGCATGCTGGACAGCTAGAGGAGTTCTCGGAAGGGCTTCCCATAGGACACATCCTTGCTGACAGTGCTCTAGGCTCACTTCAGCCAGCTCTGTGCACACAGCCTGAAGGTGTCCCTTCACAAGGGCATACTAGAGAATTGAACACTAATTATAGAACTGCTGCATAATCTAAAAACAAGAAATGAGAACACTACACTACATAGCATACATTCAAAAAATTCCAGGCAGGCTGAGGAGCACGAAAATAGCACCAAAATGAAGAGAACAATTAGCAAACATAAACATATGCAGACATGACAGATGCCATAATTAGCAGAAGGGACATGCAGCAATGATTATACATGTGATCCAATAATTCATGGAAATAGACAAAAATAAGAACACAAGGGGCACTGAAATGGAAGATACTTAAAAATGGAACTTTTGAGGGTAAAATTGTAATATCTAAAATGTAGTTTATCTATATGAGCAGTAATCTGTAAGTTTAGAAATATACTAAGCTTATGAAATGATTGGTCTTCTTTGTGATTTGGAATAAAATTCAGTAATAGAAGCCAGTAAGCTAGAAAGAGGATATAAAGGGAATAGAAAGGGATGGAGGGGGGACTTAATAGTATAATATTGTATAGATGTAGGTAGAAAAACAGATTATTAGAAAGGCCTAGGTGAGGTCAGAGGGAGAGATTGAATAAAGGAAAGGTGGAGGGAGGGCTAATCAAAACCTAAGATGGTATGAATAAGTCATATGGAAACCTACATTTTAGGACAATGGCACACCCAGAAGCCACAGATTGTACCTACAAAATTTTCAGTGCCAGTGAGTTGTTGGTGAAGGAGGTCACTGTTACCCCCAAAACACTACAGGCCATTTCTGAGGCTCTTGGTTTTCTACCAGGAATAGATAGTAAGACCCTATTGCTAAAGACTCTTCATACCTGGGCTGCAAGGTTACTTAGAAATCCTTCTGGAGCTGAGCTGAAAACCTTCTCTATGTACACCAGCTGACAGAAAGCTGGAAAAAGCCATGTCACATGCAGATCAAGAGGAAAAAAATAAATCACTTCATTGTGTGGACACTACAAGCCTTAAATTTGGCCAGCTAGGCCAAATTAGCCAACAGATGCAATAGTGGCATGTTTGTTATGGGGGAAACCAACCACTCTGTAATTGGACTGGAGGCCTGCTCCACAGGAAGGAATACATACCTGATACTGAAAACCGGTGATGAGGTAGTCAAGAACCCCAGGCTAAATGTATATACTATGCTTACCAAACTGCCCAGTTAGCACTTCTTTTAAGGTCCATACTCATATATTAATGCTATTCTCACTTTTGGCTAGAGAAGTTTCTCTTTTCAGATGGCAGTGATGTTGGGATGACTCAGAAGGCACAATAGTGACAAAGTGACAGAGGAGTGCTCAGCACTGAAATATCTCTATCTCACCTTCCAAGGCTCAGGGTCCATTCAGGAAGAGGTGGCGGAAAGAACGTAAGAGCAAAAGGAAGGGTAGGACTCCTTACAACGTGCTCCTCCAGACACAAAATGGCCTGGGTATCCATGACCTCACAGTGCCTGACACTACCTACACAAGACCATCATAATAGGAAGAAAATATGATGACATCAAAATAAAAGAGAGACTGATTGAGAGGGGCTTCAAAGGGGAAAGTGGGGGGGAGGGAGCAATTACCATGGGTTATTGTCTATAATTATAGAAGTTGTCAATAAACAAACAAATTAAAAAAAGAAAAGCAGAGGAGCCTTAGAAACATGGGGGACAATTTCAGGATTCCCTGCTTTTCATATGAAATGAAAGTGAAGACAAAAATAAACAATCTCAGAGTTAGTAACTTAATATTTCCAAATTTAATATGTAACTACCAACTCATAGACCAAGAAGCTCATAAAATATTTAGAAGAAATAAACAACTGGACAGAAAGGCAGACATACAGACAACAATCAAACACAAGAGGACCCGTGTGCTTATTTCAGGCTTCTCTTTGACACAGTGAACAGCTTTCAAACCAGCATAGCATAAGCATGATTCAATTTCTAAATATACATATACTATTGCATTTATCATCAGCCATTTTGTGAGTGTGTATAGATATGCATTGAAAATGCACATGGGTGTGGAAGGAGAACGCTGGTTGACCTGTTTTGCTCTACTGTCTTATTTTCCAGAGAAAGGGTCTCTCTGATTCTTCCACTGGCATTGTGTGGCCAGACTAGCTGCTTAGTAAGCATCAGCAATCCTCTTGCTTCTGCCCTCCTTAGCACAGGGGTTAGAGGCATGCATGGCGGGGCTAGAATTCAGGTCCTCATGCAGCAGGATCTCTAAACACTGAGTGATTCCCAGAGCCCACAACTACAATTTTTTTAAACACAAAATTACTACAACTTTAGTAAAGTTCTCAAATCATAAATGTTTAGCATAATGTCATCTTATTTATGAAACATCAGTGTAATTAATCACCCTGGCAATGAAATTATTCCAGTTTTTCCTTCATAGTCCTATCCAGAAAGAATGACATCTTTCTAAACAACTGAGTAATTTTTTCTGACCTCAAACTTTATATAGAATCATATATAAATGATATAAACATATAACATGTAAACACATAACCAGCTACCGTATATTATGTCTTCTTTAATTAAATATGCTGATTGCAAAGATTATTATGATTTTGGGACTTCTTTATTGATACTTTTTATTGATTTAAATTATAAAATAACTTTGATATTCTCATATTGATAGAAAATTGGCTGTTTCTGGTTGTAAAGTCTACAAGTATCTGTGCATATTATGAATCCAGTGTTTGATACTAGAGGGTCACAAGTGCAGTGGGAATTCCAGGTCATAATTGTACATCTTTTGAGAGCATTAATGCCACAAGTGAAAGTCACTCAAAAATGCTCTGTTATATAAATGGAAGCACTACGGATTCCTGGATCTGTTCTTGGATCTTCATATGGCTACATATTTTGGCAGTACATTTGTCATTTAGAATCATTTCTGCTTTATTTCCATGGTCACTGTTCCACAGATTTTGACCATAAACCTCTCCATCCACTTGCTATGGTATATTCCCACACAGGCTGATAGAACATTCATTATTCTCCCTAGATGAAGACCCATTTGCTGATCTAATTTCTTCAAGTACTCGGACCAAAACTTCAGATGACATGGAAACCTATTTTTCCCTAAAGTATAGACTTCTTAAATGAAATACCTTCAACTAAAAGTAAAGTAGTACATTATGGGTCTAGGTAATGCTTAGACTATATCACCTTTTAGAGTAATAAAGATATTTTCATATAAAAATAATAACTAACTATGATGTAAAACAATCTTATTTGCTATTCTTCGTACTTATCAGTTTACCCTCAGATTATAAAGAAAGAGCATAAGAACTTAATGTCAAGAATTGCTGATTTTCTTGAAGATTTCAGGGGCTGAAAACTAAGGGTCAGAAATAGGGCCATTCCATAAGCATAACACTTAAAAAGTCATTTTTGCATCTATTTAATATCTTTTTTTAAATTTTACAAAAAATGTACTCCTACGCACAAACACAAGAGTAGACATTTATTGTGGGGTTAGGTGGATACATTTTATTTGTGAGATGTACTTGCTTGTTCAAAATTAGAAGAAAGTTTCATAGTATTGGAAAGCATTTAGATAAAAACTAGATTTTGTAGTTCAAAATTTTTTTAGAAACTAGTTTAGAATATGTAAATTAGAAGTGCATATGATAATATAAATTATAAATTCAAAACTCCATTTTGACTTATCAAGGAAAGGTATGAGGAACATTTAAACTTATCTTAGGCTTCATAAAAAGAATGAATATGATACCAGTTAAAATCTAAGTTTTAACCCAATATCCTAGCATGACACAAAGTATATCCTTCATGAATGTGAGAAAATTTGGCTGAATTCATCTCTTGTTAAAAATGAAGAGAACGAAAAGAAGATGAACAAAGTTTCCAGAGAGTGGATAATTGGAGCTCACGTAGGTCTCATGAAGCAGGGCAATTCTTCTTTCCAACACTTATCTGGTTCTTCCCAGGCCTAGGCATCAACATATCCTAAACAGAGCATTAAGGTGGTGTTTAAAAATTGCAGTGAAGCCAGGCATGGTGGCACACGTCTTTAATCCCAGCACTCAGGAAGCAGAGGTAGGAGGATTACCATGAGTTCAAGGCCACCCTGAGAATTCATAGTAAATTCCAGGTCAGCCTGAACTAGAATGAGACCCTACCTCGAAAAACAAAAACAAAAACAAAAACAAAAACAAAAACAAACAAACAAAAAAAAACGGCAATGAAATCTCTCCTGTACAAGATCTATCTTAGAATAAATAGTGGCTGACATTTTTGAATGCATCCTATACTAGAGAGTGATAGATGCAATGCATTTATTTCATGAATTATTATTAATGAATAATTAGTTATAATAATAATAATATATTATCAAATATTTAAGTAGATATTTTTTTAAATTTTTATTAACATTTTCCATGATTATAAAATATATCCCATGGTAATTCCCTCCCTCCCCACCCCCACCCCCACACTTTCCCATTTGAAATTCCATTCTCCATCATATTACCTCCCCATTACAATCATTGTAATTACATATATACAATATAAACCTATTAAGTATCCTCCTCCCTTCCTTTCTCTACCCTTTATGTCTCCTTTTTACCTTACTGGCCTCTGCTACTACGTATTTTCATTCTCACGCAGAAGCCCAATCATCTGTAGCTAGGATCCACATATGAGAGAGAACATGTGATGCTTGGCTTTCTGGGCCTGGGTTACCTCACTTAGTATAATCCTTTCCAGGTCCATCCATTTTTCTGCAAATTTCATAACTTCATTGTTCTTTACCGCTGAGTAGAACTCCATTGTATAAATGTGCCACATCTTCATTATCCACTCGCCTGTTGAGGGACATCTAGGCTGGTTCCATTTCCCAGCTATTATAAATTGAGCAGCAATAAACATGGTTGATCATGTACTTCTAAGGAAATGAGATGAGTCCTTTGGATATATGCCTAGGAGTGCTATAGCTGGGTCCTATGGTAGATCAATCTTTAGCTGTTTTAGGAACCTCCACACTGGTTTCCACAATGGCTGGACCAGATTGCATTCCCACCAGCAGTGTAGAAGGGTTCCTTTTTTTCCACATCCCCACCAACATTTATGATCATTTGTTTTCATGATGGTGGCCAATCTGACAGGAGTGAGATGGAATCTCAGTGTAGTTTTAATCTGCATTTCCCTGATGACTAGCGACGTAGAACATTTTTTTAGATGCTTATATGCCATTTGTATTTCTTCCTTTGAGAACTCTCTATTTAGCTCCATAGCCCATTTTTTGATTGGCTTGTTTGATTCCTTATTATTTAACTTTTTGAGTTCTTTGTATATCCTAGATATTAATCCTCTATCAGATATATAGCTGGCGAAGATTTTTTTTCCCATTCTGTAGGTTGCCTCTTTGCTTTTTTCACTGTGTCCTTTGCAGTGCAAAATCTTTGTAATTTCATGAGGTCCCAGTGAATAATCGGTGGTTTTATTGCCTGAGCTATTGGGGTTGTATTCAGAAAGTCTTTGCCAAGATCAATATGTTGAAGGGTTTCCCCTACTTTTTCCTCTAGCAGTTTCAGAGTTTCAGGTCTGATGTTAAGGTCTTTAATCCATTTGGACTTAATTCTTGTGCCCGGCAAGAGAGAAGAATCTATTTTCATCCTTCTGCAGATATATATCCAGTTTTCAAAACACCATTTGCTGAAGAGGCTATCTCTTCTCCAATGAGTATTTTTGGCACTTTTATCGATTAAGTAGATATTTTTATACTTTATTATGAAAATAAAGGATTAAGGAGAAGAAAAATATGTTCCAAATTTCAGTGTTTCTTTTTTGTAATGGAATAAAAAAATACTAATGTCAGGATTTGCACCCAAAACAGACTAGCTTCAGAGCCATGGCTTTTGACCATCATGTGACATTTATAGTCCGTACCTACATTCAACTGGGGTGATATTTTTTCCTCCTGGATGTTATAAACTCCTTTCTCCTTCAAACTTGTCTTGCTTTAAATAAAGACATTGTTCCTTATGTTATACATTTAATTTTCTCACCCCTTCTATTAATCCGAATAAAATGTCCACATATTCCTGACATTATTCGCAGTGACTTTCCATATATCAATGCCATAGAATCTTCTCTTGGGTGTTACATTGATAGATCCAGCAGATGTAATAACATGCATAGAAAAGAGGTCAGCTACAGCCAATGTTCCAAATCTAAAGTACCAATTGATTTTACAAATAAAGTATTATTGGAACAAACAGTCATACTCAATTTATTTCTCATCCAGCTGTTTACAGCTACAACAGCCTAGCTCAAAAGTTATGAAAAAGTTCATGTGACACATATGGCCCTTTACAGAAAAATATAAACTGCTTAAACTGTAGCCTTCAATTGCCATCTCCAGTTCATTTGTTATTGCCAATGTGCATGTAAGTAAACACTTTTTGAAGACTTTATTATGATTTCATATGTTAATAGCATGTTTTTTAATTCAATAAAACAAAAAGCATGTTTACTTGTACTTTTTGAAAACTGTATAATTTTGACTTTATGTTGTACCTTGCAGAAATATTGACCCTTTATACAGGGAAAAAGGGAGAAAAATCCTTGCGCTTCATTGCACATTGATAAAACCTAGATCAGAATTCTTTCCCAGGTTGAAGACCTGGACTTTCCAATATGATAAACATTTCTTTTTTTTTTTTTTTTTATCCTGAGTATTGTATTCAGTTAATTTCCAACTTGCTCCATTTTCTTTTCTCAAAAGCAGGTCCTCGCAGAGCGTGAAGAGTGCGTTTGCGTGGGCTTACTCACAGCCGTGAAGAAACATAGTCATCACATCTAGCTTAACGACATCTAAAGGCAATAATGTAATTCCAAAGATCTTAGTAAAATGATACTAAGGGAGGGCTGGAGGGATGGTTTAGCAGTTAAGTGCTTGCCTGTGAAGCCTAAGGACCCTGGTTTGAGGCTCGATTCCCCAAGATCCATGTTAGCCAGATGCATAAGGGGGCGCACACATCTGGAGTTCGTTTGCAGTGGCTGGAGGCCCTAGTGTGCCCATTTTTCTCTCTCTCTGCCTCTCTTTCTCTCTCTCTCTCTGTCGCTCTCAAATAAATAAATAAATATTTAATAAACATGATACCCAGGCTCAAAAAGACCAATGCCACATCTTCTCTTTCATATGTGGATCCTAACATGCAATGGCTTGATTTGCTTAAAAGTGTGATCAGTAGGAACTGGTTAGGAAGCTAGAACGAGGCTTGGAGGGAAGAGATGCAAGGTGGGACCAGAGGAGAGGACAGTAGTTGGGCAAGGGAGAAACAGAATACAGAGGGTGGAAGGACCTGGGGAGGTAGGGTTAAGGGAGGAAGGGAAGGAGGGAGATATACAAACTAAAGATGGCATGAATCAGTACTATACAAACCTACTTCTTTGTTAGCTTTTTAACAGATATGACTCCTTAAAAAGAGAAAGACAGGGGAAGAGATAGAGATAATAGAGATAGATAGATGATGAGGATGATTGATAGATAGATAGATAGATAGATAGATAGATAGATAGATAGATAGATAGATAGATAGATAATAGTAGAGTTAAGGATAGTTTGGGCAGAAGTACCCTGAAGGGGTAGAATCAGTTTTACTCTAAAACCTCCAGTGATTGCTGGAAAGGCATAGTGCCAGAGTTGCCTCCCATGGTGAGCTGTTGATCAGGGACTCCCATGAGGTCTCCCAAAACGATGTAGGCCATGGCCAAAGCACCTGATTACTCCTCAGTTCTAAATGGCGAGAACTTATTGCAGGAGACACCACAGGCTGTGGTAGCAGGGCACTGAGAGATCAAGCTGGGGTTGAGATGGGAGCCACCCTGCTGCTCGCTGGCCCTCACGATGATGGACGGTGCTGGGTTGAGATGGGAGCCACCCTGCTGCTCGCTGGCCCTCACGATGATGGACGGTGCTGGGTTGAGATGGGAGCCACCCTGCTGCTTGCTGGCCCTCACGATGATGGACGGTGCTGGGTAAACTGCTGGAGATAAAAGTCACCAACTTTTCTACAAGCTACAGAATCAAGCACCCAGGCAAGAAGATAATCACCCCCCTCTTGCAACAGTGGTGTGTAGATTAAGGGGATAATCACCTGCTCTCTGTTTGAATAAGAGTCCTGCACAGTGGGAAGAAATTCATGCCTGGTACTGACAACAAAGGCAGAAGCCTATGGCTAGGAAGGTTAGAGGCCCTAGAGGGAAGTGTCCACTGTTCTTTCTCTAGTTCGAGAGGTTGTGTCTGTCAAAAAGCCTTCTAAATGAACACGCTTATCCCCTTTTATCCATGGTGTTCTCACTTTTGGTAAGTAAACCTGCTTTTTAGAGATGGCAGTGAAAACCGGGGAAACCTGAGACCCAAAAGAGGAACAAGGAAAGCATGCGGATGCAGACTGCCTGGCAAGAGACGTGTCACCCCTATGACAATTGCCAGGACCCAGGAAATGCTGCCGAGGAAATGGCAGCTTACACGGGGTGCTGCTCTCTCTGCTCGCCTGACAACCTCCTCCAGGGCCAGGGCAGAAGTCACTGAGGAAACTTGAAACTCATACAAGCAGAAAACTAGAGGCTTCAGAGAGCTCAGTACTAAAGGAGACCCATTCCATGGCCTCCAAGGCTTAGGTAACATGGTGGAAGAGGGGATGGGAAGAGTGTAAGAGCTATATGGTTTGGAAGGTGTACTCTGAGGCATTACCACCCCCTACATGCACACACACACACACATACACACACACTAACTGGTACATTCATAATCCCACAGTGATAACCTATAATCCCACTAAGAAAAGCCCTCAGTGGTGAGTAGACATAAGAATATATATATGGGAATATAACTATTTATGATGTGCTCATGTATGTGAAGTTCTCAATAATGACAGTAAGTAAAAAAGCCTATGAAAAAGTATTTGGAGTAGTATAACTTGCAAACACTTTCTTTGAACAGGATTCTGAAGTAGGTTCTGACTTTCAAGACACAATTCTTCTGATTGACTCTCATTTTAGCTTAAAATATTTGCTGTTAATATGTTTACAACTCATTTCTAAGAGATATGAGCACATTTACCCAGGACTCAGGAAATAACTGAAACTAGCATCTGTATTGTGTCTCGCTGTTTGCAAAATGCCCCATGTACAGTTCCATTTGATTCCAAGATTTTCAAGTTCACCTTGGTGGGCCAGAGTCTGGGATGAGACCAATTTGGACTGTGTAGAAATAAAAAAGAACATACGATCTCAACAGGGGGCCTTCTTTCTTAGTGAGCTGGCCAATAGCAAGGATGGCTGCAGGGTTGAGGCTGCCACGCTCAGACAAAGCTCAGCTGGATATTTAAAGGAAAGGGACAAGCAGGGCAGAGAATGGGGGAAGAAAGAAAAAAAAAAAAAAACATATTCAATTGGGGGCTGAAGAGATTAGCAATTAAGGCACTTTCCTGCAAATCCAAAGGACCTTGGTTCCATTCCCCAGGGCCACTTAAGCCAGATGCACAAGGTGGCGCATGCATCTAGAGTTTGTTTGCAGTGGCTGGAAGCCCTTGTACACCCGTTTTTTTTTTCTCTCTCTCTCTTTCCTTTCCCTCCCTTTCTCAAATAATAAAATAAAATATTAAAAATATATATATATCTGCTTGGAACGGGGCTATTTCCTTTGCTCATTTGTTTTCCCAGTTCTTGCTGGCCTGTGCGCATGTTTTGGGGCGATGGTTCCCGTGCAGCATCTAACCCTATCAGGCTTTAATTTGGAAAGTTATTCACAACCGGAAAGACTTTCTTCTGTGTTAAAGCCTATTCCAGGACCAGCATGTCCCAGAAACTTCTGTGACTCATTTACTGCTCCCTGGGACGCTCAGACTTATTAACCCCACTAGACTAGACCTCACAGGAAAGAAGGCAGAGACCACACCTGTTTTGTGCAGACTCATACAGTTAGTGAGAGAACTGTTACCTGAGTCTATGTTTTAAACTTGGCATGCTGGTTTTCTACTATTTAGATATACTCTGCAATCTCATAGGCTCATTTTTTTTGTCCAACTACATGGTGACTTAAGGAAGGTGGTATCACATTCTTCAGTTATCAGCATGTCAACAATCCAAACCTTTTCAAATGTTTGCTATTCATGAATATTCATTCATTGGAAACTTCCACCAAAACATGGTGAGTTACCCTAAACTCAGAGATATAAAGAGAAAATCCAGATGCAGAAAGAGCTTCTGAAAACATTACAAGTAATTGGCATCCCTTAGACTGTGATCCTTTCCAGGTTTATCTGCATATAACCCTACAACCCCAGAGTGATCACATTAGCATAAAATGAGACATCCTAAAATTATAGGAAAACGGGGAAAAAATTCTGGCACTGGTGCATTGGTTATAACTAAATAGAATATGCAATTGCCCTAGAGAAAACTTTTGATATGGAAAATAGCTCAGATTTATCCGAATGCCTCTCACAATTAGCTCTTTTACTTAAATGGGCCTATTAATCTCAATATTTCCAGGATAATTGTTTGTGGCTCAGTGATAAATAGCAAGGAACCATCTGCACATAAAAGCCCTTCCCATCCCTTCCCTATTGTCATTGTAGCCCGATGCTAATGTTAAAGCCATGCATACATGCATGAGTGAAGAGCCAGGGGCACGGGCACAAGAGATGGCTCAGTAAGTAAAGTGCTTGTGCATCAACCATGAGGACCTGAGCTCAGGTGGCGTGCGCCTGTAACTCGAGCAATCGAGGTGGAGAGAGGGAAGCGCTGGGGCTCACTGGTCGGTTCATCTGGCCAAATTGGTGAGCTGTAGTTTCAGCAAGAGATGCTAACAAAAATAGTAAAGTGAGAGAGCAACTGGTAAAGGCATGTTCTTCACATTTACACCTGGCATGCTCGTGCACACATGTGCACGTGCATCCAAACATATGTGAACACACACGCACGCACACACCACACCCACACCCACACACACCCACACACACACGTGAAGTAGGCAGATAGTCCTTGGTGCATCTGGGATAACTTTACCCCATGAAGAATGCAATTCCTACCATTATCTTTTGTAGGGCGCTTATCTCCTGGGAGGAGTAATGAAAGCAAGGACCCCTAGGTTAGTCCGCTCAAGCTCCAACTGTAGTTGACCTTGTGTTGTGGATGGGTGCATACAACAGAGTCAAATTGTTTAGGTGGCAGAATACTAAAGATACACCATGCTAGAAGGTCATTTATAGTTAGTCGTTTCATAGCCAATTTAAGCACCTTAGGAGATGGAAAGCAAAATCCACCCAGGTAATGTACTGTATTTGCCCTCTGTAACCGTTGTGAAATTCCACGCAGCCACCCAGAATAGATATAATTGTCCTCTGTTGATTCTTCTCATGGAAGAGCAATGATACAAACACCAGCATTTAACGCTGAGTTTAAATGTTTCACTGATGCAACCCATCACCTTCTTTAGAGAAATAACATTGAGCACAGGATGGAGCTGGTCTAAGTCGTATTAAATCATGTATTATTTGGTAAAGTATCTGAATTTTCAATTCATGGCAGATATGCAAATGCCTTTCTTGACTTGCTAAATATTAATATTAATTATTACATTTGCACCTGGCATGCTCATGCACACATGTGCACATGCATCCATACATATGTGAACACGGACACACACACACACCACACCCACACCCACACCCACACATGAAGTAGGCAAATAGTCCTTGGTGCATCTGGGATAACTTTTTAATTAATTAATTTAATTAATTAGTATTAACAATATTATCTTAATCTTTATTGGCATTCCTGTTTAAAACTTATCTATTCCACACATTTATAGATTGGGAGAAAAGACTTCTTTTATCATCTTTTCAGTATTGAGTCTTAATTTCTTTGTGTGATATATTACTGCATGGGAACACCCTGGACATATCCTTTGTGAACTTTATTGTCTTTCTTTTTTTTTTTTTTTTTTTTTTTTTTTTCAAGGTAGGGTCTCATGCTAGCCCAGGCTGACCTGGAATTTACTCTGTATTCTCAGAGTAGCCTCGAACTCATGGTGATCCTCCTATTACTGCCTCCGAAGCGCTGGGATTAAAGGTGTGGGCCACCACGCCCGGCTTGTAAACTTTATTTTCATGTGCTATTAAAGATTCAGCCTTGTTCATATATTAATTAAAATATCATTTAAAAATCTATGTGTTCTTGATACAACATATTATGATAATCAGATGCATATGTGTGTAACATTTACCAGAACCATGCACTATAAAACTGCAGCATAGTTTTACTTATGAAAAAGGAGCACCAGAAGACGAATGCCTTGGGTATGTTTCTCCCATGAAAGAAAAGCTGTACTGTTGATATTTAAAACTTAAGAAGAGGACATTTTATTTATCTTTTCCAATCATTTTGAATACATGTAAATCCAGATAATTTTTTTTAAAAATTATTTATTTATTTATTTATTTATTTGAGAGTGACAGACACAGAGAGAAAGACAGATAGAGGGAGAGAGAGAGAATGGGCGCACCAGGCCTTCTGGCCACTGCAAACGAACTCCAGACGCGTGCGCCCCCTTGTGCATCTGGCTAACGTGGGACCTGGGGAACCGAGCCTCGAACCGGGGTCCTTAGGCTTCACAGGCAAGCGCTTAACCGCTAAGCCATCTCTCCAGCCCAATCCAGATAATTTTTAAGAGGACGATGAGGAAGTGGAAATGGCCTTGAAATATAGGTTTCATACAAAAAAGGGAAGTGATATTTGTTAAATGTTTTTTTATTATTATTTTAAGGTAACGTATTAGTTTTTTTTTTTTTTTTTTTTTTCAAAATGAACACCTTGGATTATGTATTGCTAAGAATAAAATAGAAAGTTTTCCAATGCCACATGTCAGGCTTGGTGATTAGCTTGGTGTTGTAAAGTGATGGTCCTTTACAAGTGGAGGAGTCCTAGGTTGCTGGGGCATGACATCAAAGGCCATTGTTCGAGGTTTTCCTCTCTGTACACTGCCTGGCCCCCATGGGTGAGTAGTTTCTGCATTTGTGAACTTATGTTGTGATGCGCTACTCTGTTCCTGGCCCAAAGCATCTGGGCAGTTTGGGAATGTACTTTCCAAAACCATTAGCCAAAAATAAATCTTTTCTCTTTTTGAGATGTTTGTCACATTTATTCTACCACAGGGATGGAAAATTGGCTTAGTACAAGACAATGTACTAAGACACATAAAACAATTAATTTCCAGAGGTTTCTTTCTTTAAATCTCCAAAATATTTAACATATGTTCTGACTCAGGGAGATGCAAATCCGCATGTATACATTAAAGATATAATCTTAAAGTATTTCTCAAAATTTAATGAGCTGTACAACAGCCAAAGGCCTAGTTAAAGCTACAAATTTCTGAGTAATAACATTAGAAAAATGCTTAGCTCAACCTCAGCACCTATTTCGTTAAAACTTAAGGAGACAATTTTACAAAAAAGTAAACGAAATATTACAAGAAGTGCAACTCACAACAGTAGGGAATGTTTCTCTGGCATTAACTTCTCGTTCTTGCATCCATCCACACTCATGCTAGTTGGAATCATGAACCAGGACAGCTTCTGTCACCAGAGTTGAAATTATGCTTGAAGTTGCTAGAGAAAGTCAAACAGACCTTATGTTCAAATTGTTGCGTTTATCTGTTCTCAAATATCTTAACTAAACTAAACACCCATATCTCTTAAAAATATGGAACAGGGCTGGAGAGATGGCTTAGCAGTTAAGCGCTTGCCTGAGAAGCCTAAGGACCCCGGTTCGAGGCTCGGTTCCCCAGGTCCCACGTTAGCCAGATGCACAAGGGGGCGCACGCGTCTGGAGTTCGTTTGCAGAGGCTGGAAGCCCTGGCGCGCCCATTCTCTCTCTCCCTCTATCTGTCTTTCTCTCTGTGTCTGTCGCTCTCAAATAAATAAATAAAAAATTAAAAAAAAAATGCAACAAATAACACTTTCTAACCAATTCTATAACACCAACTTTTAAAAAAAGTATCGTAACAAGTCAAAGGAAAATAAAATGTATGCTTTATGTATCAACCAAACATCCTCAACACAATAGTAGCAAGTTGAATCCAGCAACACAGTGAAAGGATTAGGGATATATTCAAGGATACATAGAGTGATTTTACATAAGAAAATCAATTCAGTACATTACATTAATAGAATATAGGGGAAAATCAGAGTAATTTTAAGTGTTTCAGAAAAGGGTTTTAATAAAATTGAACATTCTTTTATCATAAAAATCAGAAAATAAGGAATAGAAAGAAACTTTCTCACATGATAAAGGGCTCCTTTTAAAAGTCCATCAACAATATAAGACTGGGGCTGGAGAGATGGCTTAGCGGTTAAGCACTTGCCTGTGAAGCCTAAGGACCCCGGTTCGAGGCTCGGTTCCCCAGGTCCCACGTTAGCCAGATGCACAAGGGGGCACACGTGTCTGGAGTTCGTTTGCGGTGGCTGGAGGCCCTGGCACACCCATTCTCTCTCTCCCTCTCTCTCAATCTCTGCCTCTTTTTCTGTCTTTGGCTCTCAAATCAATAAATAAAAATAAAAATGCTTTTAAATATATATATATATATATATATATATATATATATATATATATATATATATATGACTGAATGTCGTTTCTGTATGATCAGGAAGAAAGACAAGGTTCTGGATGCTGCTGCGGTTACCCTTTCATGGCTGTAGTAAAGCGCCCGACCCAAAGCAGCAGACAGCAGGGAAGTCTTGATTTTGACTTGCGGCCTCAAGCGGAAGCTTCGTGATGGCGGGGAAGCATGACATGAACTGGAGCTAGACAACCACTCTGCCACAGCAGGTGCAAACAGCAGCAGGAGAGTGAGCTGAACTCTGGCAGGAGGGAGCTATCTAGAACACCCCTAAATTAGCCCCCTACCTCACACCTGCTCCAGCAAAGCTCCACCTCTGAAATTGTCATCATCCGGGACCAGACCATCAGGACTCACAAGTCTGTAAGGCACCTCTAATTCAAACCACCACAGCTCCCATCACCGCAACTCAACGTTGGACTAGATATCACAGCTAGTATGTTGTACAGGAAGAAGACAATAAAGATAATCAACAGAAAAGTAGCCTAGAAGTTAAAAAGAAACCTTTGATCATAGGTGACACACCAACATGAACAGAAAATTCCAAACTATACATGAGAAAGATATGAAATAACCAACAAATTCAGCAATGATAGAACACATACAAGAATCACATACAAATGTCAATCTAAAGAATGAAAGGCAATATTTATAAATCTTTTTATTTATTTATTTATTTATTTATTTATTTATTTATTTGAGAGTGACAGACACAGAGAGAAAGACAGATAGAGGGAGAGAAAGAATGGGCGCGCCAGGGTCTCCAGCAAACAAACTCCAGACGCGTGCGCCACCTTGTGCATCTGGCTAACGTGGGACCTGGGGAACGGAGCCTCGAACTGGGGTCCTTAGGCTTCACAGGCAAGTGCTTAACTGGTAAGCCATCTCTCCAGCCCTATTTATAATTCTTATAACTGACAAAGGTTCATAGAATGTGTAGAATATGCAGAATATTTGTCGAATATACAAAGTATTGCAGACTATTCAAAATATGTATAAAATGCCTAAAGTTCAAATGCCCCAGTTTGAAACTAGACAAATGACATGAAAAAAATAACTCACAAAAGATTTATAAATTTGACAATAAAAATGTGAAAAGTCACCATGTTATTAAGTAAATATGAGCAGAAACCCCATGGTGATGCAAAGTCACATGTCAACATTTCTTGGAGAGGTCACATGAGTAAAATATATTTTAAAACTGGACAAAACAAGAAGTCCTGGTGAAGTCCGAGATTTGAAACACAGGAATAACCATATTAACACTAGGACAATGTTGAATAATAAGAAATGTTAACATAATTGTAGTTTTTTATTTCTCAGATATAAATATGTTAAATCATGTAGATGAAAACCACTTTAAGCATACATTATTTTATTTACATAAAAACAATCCCTGACCAATTTAGTTAGTGGCAGTGAGAAGATTAGTTACTGCCAGGCGCAGGGTGTGAAAGTGCGTGGCCTGGAATGCACACTAAGCCATCTTTTTTTTTTTTTTTTTTTTGGAAACTGAAATGAGCTCTATAAGAGCGATTGTAGTCACTATAGGGATATATACATTAGACAAAATTCATTTCAAAAAAAAAAAAAACCTAAAAGCTTTTTTAAAATTTTTGTCTTCAAGCTGGGCGTGGTGGCACACGTCTTTAATCTCAGCACTCGGGAGGCAGAAGTAGGAGGATCACTGTGAGTTCAAGGCCACCCTGAAAATACAGAGTGATTTCCAGGTCAGCCTGAGCTACAGTGAGATCCTACCTCAAAAAAAGCAAAAAAAAAAAAAAAAAAAAAACAAAAAAAAAAAACAAAAACTGTCTTCAAATAATTCGTATTTAAGTAAAAGTTTAAAATAAAGTCTGCAGCTGGAGAGATGGCTTAGTTCTTAAGGCACTTGTCTGCAAAGCCTAAGGACCTAGGCTTGACTCCCCAGAAACCATGTAAGCCAGACACACAACGTTGACACATGTACAAAAGGCCACATATACACACAAGGGGGTGCACATGTCTGGAGTTTGATTGCAGTGGCTAGAGGCCCTGGCATATCAATTCTCTCTCTCTCTCTCTCTCTCTCTCTCTCTCTCTCTCTCTCTCTCATCAAAAATAAAAATAAAATAAAGTCTGCTTTTCTGTCCAGGCTCTCTAAGGTAAACAAACCATTTTTTTGTGTGATATTTTTATCTTTCTAAAATGCTTCTGTTAAAATATTCTTTGTACTTAACATGACTGAAAGCATTTATCCATTGGCTATACCAAACATTTGTTAACTTTTAATTTCTTTTTTTTTCTACCCCCTCCCCATTGGTCCCTCCTTGTTGAGGTATATGGGTCGTGCATTGTGGAGTTAGCCCGCAGTTATTGGTACGATAAATGTCTCTGCATATCTTGACCCAACATGTGGCTCTGACATTACTTTTAATTTCTTGCAAACCACATGATAGTTTGGTCTTATTCAATCCCATCAGCATAGGAAACAATGTTTAGAACATAAAAGAGCTCAAAGTGTAGTTTTAAATGAATGTTAAAAGGAAAACAGTATTCACTGCATCATTCTAAACACTGAAACTTTTCTTAGTACAAACCCGTTCACTGGCTCATATCTAATTTTCTTTCTCTTTGCTCCATTTCTGTCCATAATAATCTAAGCTTTTCTGTGTTTTGAAGACTTGTTGTATTTGTCAGTAATCCTATATCCCTCTATGAAATAAGTTACATATTTCTTATATTCCAAAAGAATTTAAAAACAGAAATGTGGTCAGGTTATCACTAATCATGCTAAAATAGAATATTCAAGGCTTCCCTATTTTGGGTCCATCTTATATTATGTGATTTTTTTCCACATTAGTTCTGACTCAGATACACTGACATTATGTTTTCTTAATTGGTCCGAGAAAACAATCTCATACCTATAAATGTTCCCTATATACCAGGGGTGATTCTAAGCATTTTAAACTCATCATTTCCTATAACCTCCATAATGTGCCTGTGACTTAAGGCATCCTCACATTCATTGTGATATTCACAGTGCATGACTTTGCTACAGAGCCCTAGAATGACAGATCCAAGATTTTCACACCAAGTGTCTGAATCCAGACCAGCTCTTTCTATCTCTTTCCCTGGTCACAGCATTTCTTGTATTCTGATCCCCAGCTATTTATAGTAATCTATCAATTTCTATGCAACTTCCAACATGATGTCCTAAATTGCCATTGAATTCTTGTTTGATATTTTCATATCTCTTTAAACTTCTTACCTAGCCAGCCACCTTTGTATTCTTTCAAGGGCTATTGTCAACCAAACTTTCATGGTGCCAAACACATTCATTTTCCTATTAATATCTGGCTTCCAAAGACAACCATTAAACATCTTTAAAATATTTTTTTCTTAACATTTTGTGCAAGGAACAGTAAAAGAATAAGAATCAAAACATTTCAGTTATATTTTTCAAGTTTCTTTTGTTGAAAAAAAAATCAAAGTTGCATATAATGAAATGTCAGAACTAAAGGAGAACAGCAAGTGGGAATTATCCAGCTTTACTTTGACTAGACTTGCTGAAATCCCAGAGAGGCAAAAAGACAATTTGCAAGTTAAATCATTAATAAGTCTAGCCCCAATTTCATAATCGCTTTTCCAGAGCTGATCAGCTGGGGGCTCATGTGGGAGCTCTATCTGTTCTTTGGAAGGTCCAGATGCTGTTTCTCTGTCCACAGTATCTCTTCCTGTTAAAAATGAGCTAGAACAGGGAAGGCAGCTTTATATATGAAAGAAGGAAGCAAAGGGAAGTGAGGAGGCAGCAGGGGAAAACAAGAAGAAAAGTGGAAAAAATACTTTGGATTAGTGAGCACCCAGTGTCTGTGGATTTGGCATTTCTAGGTTCAAGCAATCATGGACAGAAAATATGACTACATAGTGAATTCCAGGTCAGCCTGAACTAGTGCGAGAACCTACCTCCAAAACCCAAAACAAAGCAAAACAAACAAACAAAAAAGTCCTTTTCTTAAAAATTGTGCCTGCCATCCAAGCTAGCATTTTTTTTTTTTGGTTTTTCAAGGTAGGCTTTCACTCTAGTCCAGGATGACCTGGAACTCACTGTGTAGTCTCAGGGTAGCCTTGAACTCATAGCAATTCTCCTACCTCTGCCTCCCAAGTGCTTGGATTAAAGGCGTGCCTCACCACGCCTGGTATAAACTATCCTTTGAAGAAAGTTTTATATTCAGATGAACCATAGGAAGTGCATAGGTTTAGAGCAAGCAAGAGTACAGAGAGAGAAACACTTGCAGCATATTACAATGCTATAGAGACAGAGATAACGGGCAGATACGGGCTGTGATCTATGGCTGATGGCTTTCCCAGTATGCATGAGGATGAAGGCTCATTTTCCATCCCTACCAAAAAAAAAAAATAATAATAATAATTAAATCAAGTTAATAATAAAGGAAGGAAACTTGGAAACAGACACAGATGTGCACAGACTAAAAAATCTGTGATCAAATACACTGCAATGTTTATAGTTTGAGCTGGAGATCTTGTCAATTTTGTCCAGATGCTACTTTTGATGTTAATATAAATTCAACCCTTTTTATTTAATTTACTAATTATTTACTGCTAGCACACAAAATAAAATGATGTTAATTAAAAAAATTGTGTCTGCACTGATCACATAGAGATTTTTCTTCTTAATTTGATATGCTAAAATACAGAGTAATAATCATTTATGTAGCATTTATATTACATTGGTTAATTAGCTTATTTTATTTTATTGTTAAAAACATACTTTTTATGGATGTATTATATGTTGATACCATCTTTTAACTCCTTCCTGCCCCCACTCAATGGGATTCCCTCCTCAGTGAGGTTGCAGGTATTCCCCATAGGATGTGGGTTATGCATTGTGGGAGCAGCAGGCAGTTATTGGGGGGAGGGAATGCCTCTGGGCACGATGTTCAACCTGTGGCTCTTACATTCTTTCCACCTTACTCTTCCACAAAATTTCCTGAACCCTGGTGGGTATGTTTTAAGTCTACTTCAGTGATGAGCTCTTAGAAGTCTCTCTGGATCTCTGCTTTAGTGTGTGTTGAGTATCCTCACACCTCATTCAGGGTGTCTCTGTCACCCTGGCGCTGATTGTCAGTCTCACCCTGGAAGCAATATTCTTGCTTGTCTCCCCAGTTCCTCTGTGGTTTCACCTGGGCCTTGCCTGAGATGCGATGGGTGGTTTATCTCCCTGGGTCTCACAGCCATCAGAGCTCTGGCCTACTAACTGCAGGCTTGCACCCTCCAGCACAGGGGGTTTCTAAATGCGCCGACCGTGCTGGGCTGGAGCTCCTAATCCTCCTGCCTCCGCCTCCTTATCGATTTCCTACTGGCATGCACCACTACAATCTTCCAGCCTTTTCATCACTGTAACAAATAGTTAAGAAGATCTATTTATAAAGAGGAAAGGACAGATTTGGCTCATGCTTCCAGGGACTTCATTTTTTAATCACTTGTCCCCCCTTTGCTTGGACCTGAAATGAGTCAACATGTCTTGGAGGGAATGCATGGCAGGCAGCTTCTCATGTGTGCTTGGAGCATTCTGACCACAGCTTATAGAACCTATCCTTCAAAATAAATAAATAAATAAATAAAATAGGTGCTAAGTCTTCTGAATGCTAAAAATTCTTCTAATTCTGGAAGTAAAGACACAAAGTGGTAGCCTGTGTTGTATCCCCCCACACGTTTTTTGCAAACTGCCGCTGCTTGAAGCAAATTCCATAGGACTAAGTAGACCAGAACTCATTTTGTTCTTCCATCCCACATTTTAACTCTTCTCTATCTATAGATTTAGAAACCAGAATATAAAGAACTAGATTTAAAGGCAAACTACATGTACAGAGAAATTACAATATTGCCATGTCCACCTGGAAACAAAATACAGGCTTAAAAAAAACTGACACAACACAAAATTTATGCTTCAGACTGATTTCACATACAGACAAGCTAATAAAAGCAACAAAAATATAAATAATAGCCAGAAAACTCTGGGAAAAGGTAGGATCTAATGTCCATAATTATTATACTCAAAATTCTAGTGTGCAATTTTAAAAAGATCACATGAATATCATGAGACACTCTGAGTAAAAGGGAAATTGATATTGATACTGATTAATTAATTGAAAACTACCCTTGAGAAAGACCAGATAGAAGCTTTGCTAAATACAGACTTTAAGAAAACTTTATTTTTTTAAAAAAAATATTTATTTATTTGAGAGAGTGAGAGAGAAAGAGGCAGACAGACAAAGAGAGAGAGAGAGAAAGAGAGAGAGAGAAAGAGAAAGAGAGTATGGGTGCCTCAGGGTCTCCAGTCACTGCAAAGAAACCCCAGACACATGCACCACCTTGTGCATCTGGCTTATGTGGGTCCTGGGGAATCAAAGTGAGGTCCTTAGGCTTTGCAAGCAAATGCCTTAATCACTAAGCCATCTCTTCAGCCATAAAATAATTTTCTTAATGACATTTATAGAAATGAAGAGGACTGTGAATAAAGTTAAGAAACAGAGTAACACTGGGTGGAGTAGCCAGTGCTTGACATACCTACACTCTGGAGGCTGAGATAGGAAAATGAATGTCATAGATTTGAAGCTAAGTTGGTCTATATAGTAAGTTTGAAACTAGACTAACCTAGAAAATGAGTTTTCTTGGACTTTGAGAAGCTCAAAGAAAGAAAAAGAAAGAAAAAAGGAAAATATGAAAAAAAGAAAAGCAAAGTATTTGAACAAAATAGGTATATAAGAAGGTAAAACATTACAACAATAGAAATTTAAACTGCAAAATGCAATTTCTAAGACAAAATTTAAATAGATATAGTCAAGGTATATTAGAGTAGGAAAATGAATGAATCAATGAATTTATAGGAAAACTGAAATTGAATCTGTGGAATGGAAAGAAAATAAAACTCTAGGAAAGTGAATAGGATTCCAGGTGTGGTGGTCCACACCTTTAATTCCAGCCCTCAGGAGGCAGAGGTAACTGAATCGCTATGAGTTTGAGGCCACCCTGACACTACATACTGAATTCTAGATCAGCCTTGACTAGAGTGAAACCCTACCTCAAAAAAACAAAACAAAACCAAAGAATCTGAAACACCTGTGGAAATCCCACAGGTGCAGTTTTGGAAAGCTAAAATGAGGACAGAAAGAAAGGATTGAGAGATTTTTCAAAAAATAATCATGGCCCAAAATTTCATGACAGACTACTACAAAGTGTATCAAAATCAAAGTACTAAGTATCAATGACAGGGCTAGAGACTCAGTGGTCCAGTGATTGCCTCACAAACATGATAGCCTGGATTCAATGTGCACTAGCGAAACAAGGTTGAAAACAAAGAAGCAATCCTAAAATCAGCAAGAGAGAGATAAGTGTCAGGTATGTTATTTAGAAGTCATCCCTGACAAGACTACCAGCTACTTTCTCACCAGAAAACTTGCAAATCAGAAAGGAGAAGGATGGTATATGCAGAGCACAATAATGAAAGAAAGAAAAAAAAAAACAAAACTGTTGATCAACAACCCCATATCTGGGAAAATTATCATTCAAATTCTAAGATAAATAAAAGCTGAAGGTTTAGCGGTACCACCTAAACCTGCCACCTAGGATATTAAATGCATCTTGCACTTTGAAATAAGCTAGTCAGTGGCTTAAAACCTGGCATAGAAATAAAGTATCAGTTAAAATAAATATGTAGACAGTTTTAAAAGGTAGTATTACTTTACTTTGGTTTCTCAACATTTTAATTTTTATTATTATTATTTTTTAGACAGAGTGAGAGAGAACATTGGTGTACCAGGGTCTCAGCCACTGAAATTTAGTCTAGATGCTTATGCCATCTAGAGGGCATGTGCAGCCTTTCACTTGCCTCACTTTTGTGTGTCTGGCTTACCTGGGATCTGGAAAGTAGAACATGAGTTATTAATTTTGTTTTAAGAAAAAAAAAGATATTTTAAAAGACTTGTTAGTTTAAATGTTACCATTACCATAAGTGTATCTTCACATCTTGTTTTCTATAGAGTATAAGAAAACAATGCATGAAACTGCAGATATTATATTTTTAGATAGACAATAAAACCATATATAATTCTGTGACAATAATAATTGAAAAGCATGCCAAAGTTGATCAGGAGGTGTTTTGATAAGTCATTGAGGTCAAACTGCTACAAATTCAAATTGAAGACTTATGATGTTAAATGTAAACTCTATGATAACAGTGTTACAGGATATATGCATACCCAAAAGGAAATAGGAACAGAATCAAAATATTTCACTACAAAAAAACTAGACTAATCACAATGAAGGCAGTAGTGAATATTGAGGGATAAAAACCATTAGAGTATATAGAAAATAATACTGAAATATTATGCCCCTCCTCACCAATAATCAATTTAAAGGTAAATTGATTAAATTCTCCAATCAACAAGTAGAGATTACTAAAATGGATTGAAAAATATGACAAAAATAGGTTAAAAAGAACAGGATGGGAAAAGGTATGTTGGACTAATAGCAGAAAAGAACAGAGGAAGCTGTGACTAAACCTTTCGCAGAGACAAATTCTATGTCATCCCACTTATCTGTGGTATCTACAATTATACAATTCATGATTAGAGAATGGAGAGTGCACATTTCCAGGATGTGTAGAGTTTCAGCCTTGCAAAGAAAAGACCTCTGGAGAAAGATGGCATTGATGGGTGTACAATAATAAGTCTACAGTTACAGCCATTGAATTGTACGCTCAAAGATAGTTAAGATGTTTGATTGCATGTTATAACCATTTCTTCACACCAAATGGTACTAAAATATTCTAGTCATACCTTATGAAGTCATATCTCATCTGATTACAAATATACACAAGATGTAGCATTTCACTGCATTTAACATGAACGTCACTCAAATATCTCCATTACTTTCAGTTATATTCCCAAAGCAGTATACCTTATAATGTAGAGTTGTATTCTCAAAATATGCATTTTAAAACTTGCTTACTTAGAATCTAACCTCTCTAATGTTATTTTAGTGTCTGTTCATTTCAACTCCAAATGCCATTGCCTTAGTGCAAATGCTTCTAATATCTTGTATGAATTCTTGAAAACGACCAACCTCCACCCTCCATTATTTTATGTCAACCTCCTTGTACAAGTCCCATTTAACTATGTGGTTCCCTGGCACAGGTGTTTCCTCTTTCATACTGTCTTCCATTAGCCTCTTGTGTGACTCTCTGCCTCCAGTGATTTCAGAATCTCAGAGAACACATTTTTATACCACATGTGACGTTCTGATTGTTGCTAATTTTCCTAGTGTTACTTTGCAATCTACATAATTGATACTTTAAGAATGAGCTAAGTACCATAAAAAAAAAGAAAGAAGAAAAAGAATGGGGTGAACTCCCCTAACTGGAGTACCTTGAAAGTCACAAGAATACATGTAAAAATTATGCCAGAACAGACAGCATGAACCAGGGTATACCCACAAAAAGAAGGTACTCAGTAATTGTAAAGACTTTCATAGCGTCTTTAGGTTTTCCCCACCATTTCTTGGTTTCTTTTGTATTGCATAATTTGTTGTTCATGTCCTCCAACAAGTTATAATCCCAAGCAGAAAAGGCTTAAATGCACATTTCACTGCTTACCACAGAGTTAGATGTGCACTTGGCATTCAGTGGAGCTCTCTAGAAAGTTCTTGGCATGTACTATCTCTACATATCTGGTAAGCTCATCGCCTAGTTCTCTTGATTAGTGTTATTTTCACCCTCATTGCCAGCTTCTTCCTGACTTGTGGGGAGTGAGCTGAGTCACAGGAGCGCTTACAGCATAGAAAGCTGCCCAATTTCTGTAGATCTATTTCCAGGAAGCATGTCGATTTCTTCAATTTGAAATAAAAATATCCAAAGTGGAAAATATATTTGCCAGAAGTCTGCAATAGTAGCATTACTGATTTATTTGAAAGGAACTTCAATCTTTCCTCACTTGTTTAAAACTTAAAATCCTTGTGTGCAGTAAGTTTATTTTTCTATATTCAAATATGTTTTTTTGCCTCTAAACACTGTTCACCAAATAAAGAGGCAGAGATTGAAATCAAAGCAAGCCTTTTTTATGGAATAGGAGTGATGAAGCTTGATGTATAATACTGTAATATTAGAAATATAACTTCAGAAAATTTTAGACATAAATTTAAAAGTTAAATTTAAATTCCTTTAAATTACTTTTTAAAAAGTTAAAATTTTTAGAAAAGGATGACAATGCCAATATTATTCCCTGTTAGGAAATTTGGTTTCACACAGAAGAATGCTTTACTACACTGATATTTTTAAACTTTTTCCTAGTAAGATATACTAAAAATCACACTAATGAATTTTACTTCACAATTCAGTCAAATTTCTCGCCACATTTTAATTTTTTTTTTCTATTGTTATTGTTGACTTCGTGTTTTGAGACAGAACCTCATACTGTAGCTCAGGCTGGTCTCTGAGCAACCAGAGCTCTTAGGTACTCAGAAGCAAACACCCTAACAGGATGTACATGCAGGGCAATAGTGGTACGCATCTGTTGTAGGTAACCAATAGCTTTCTGATTGGCTAAGAGATCTGCTCAGTGTAAAGGAACCCATTTCTGGAATTAGGAACCAGATCATAATCATATGGAGACAAAGATTGTGGTCTCCAGGGTCAAGCTCTTACTAGTCTTTGGCTAAAACAGGGGTTACATACATCAAATTCTCCCTAAATTATCTTGGTAAATTCTTATCCCATTGTATCTATGCTTACTTCACTCTGCATTGCAGAATCTGTTCTACATTTTCAGAAAGTAATAAGACCCGAGGAGATAAGCTACCATTTGGACTTTAGCCAAACCACAGCTGAAAACAGAGTAATTAGGGAGATGAACATAAGTGTTGCTTCCATACTGAACCTGACAGTGCAGGGTATAGGAGACAGACCCTGAGGATACTCAGCACCTACCAAGGCAGAGATCCAGAGGCCTCTAAGAGCACGCCACTGAAGAAAACTTAAAACCACCATGCCTCAGGAAATTTTGCGCAAGAGGGTACTGAAAGATTATGAATCACAGGTTGAGACATCATGCCCAGAGACATTCCCTAGTCCCCCCTCAAATAAAACCCCCCCAAAATTTGCTGCTGTTCCCACAATGCATAACCTACAACCCCATGGGGAACACCTGCAACCCCTCTGTGGAGTGTCCCCAACAGAAAGGGGGCAGGGATGACGAAAAAGAGGGTACCAACGCATGACGTATCCATACAAAATATGTTGTTACTAGAAACAATAATGCCCATGGAATTTTAAGGTGATCATTTTTACATTCGTGTACATTCATTCCCAAGCACATGAGAAAATTTGTAAATTGTAGTAATGTGTTTATTTGGGGGATGTCAACTTGTCACATAAAATGCAAAACAGTTTAAAATAATGTTCTTTATATTTTGTCTCTAAAATAAATTTTTTGAAGGGTTAAAAAATTATGACAGTTCTGTCTCAGCATCTTGAGAGCTGGGATTGCCAGCATGGGCCACTTAAGGTTCATGTGTTTATATTTTGTATAATTTGATTGCTTTGAATTTAGTATAAATGAATTGCAAAAACATGATACTGACTTTGAAGAAATTAAAACATCGATTCATTTTTAAATAGAGTGATAAATCAGGGCATTGTTAGAAATGCACCTGAAACTTGTAAAATTATAGAATCCATCCTTATTTCTGTCCTCTATACAGTTAGTATAGGAAGGAAAGACTTACTCTCAGTCCAAGTGACCTGAAGATTATCTGGCTTAAGTATTAAACATTGTGCTGACTGATTTTATATTTAATTAGTCGGTATATGAATATGAAACTGCAAAATTGCCTACACAAGAACTGTGAGTTGGGCTATAGAGATGGCTCAGTGACTAAAGCACTCGCTGTGCCCGTGTGAGGACGGTGGTTTGGGTTCCCTGCTCCCACGCACATGTGGGTGGGCATCGTGGCCACTCAGAAGCCCTGTTGCAGGAGATGAGGCAAGCAAGTCCTGGCACAAGCTGTGTAACTAGGTTAGCTGGGTTTTCGAGCTCAAGCGAGAGGTCCTTCCACAGGAAAATACAGTAAAGAGCCATGAAAGAAGACATCCCATAGCAAACTTTGGCCTCCACACATGTGTGTGTCCACCCAAATACACATATGTGCTGATGCCTGCATGCGTGCACATGTGCATGCACACACCATATGTACATACCAAAAGTTGTCTTTTAATGGAGTGATATTCAAAATATTATACCACATTCAAAATATCAAACTAACCACTAAATCTCACATTTTATAAATATATCAAAAATAACTTTTCATTACTCCTTCCATACTTCTGGCTACAACATTCAGGCTTGTTTCCTCTTGGGAAATTCCAGGGTGTGTGATGTGGAGAGGTAGAGAGATATGTGGGGCAGAAAACCCACCTAGCCTAGTGGTTTCCATTGTCTAGATGGGTGGAATACCCACTCACTCAAGTATAAAGTAGACCTCATGCCTTGTGACATTTGTCTAGCTCAGGAATTCAGCAATAATGGACTTTGGTCACAACATTCTTTGAATGGTAGTATAAAGAGAAAAGGGTGAGCTTTCTGAAATAGGTAAAGGAATTGCCTTCATTATGGAAGAATTTACACCACAGGAATAGTATCAGGCAACGTGAGCCTAAGTCTGCCCTGCAGAAAGAGGGATCAGCAGGTGTGGCAGAAGCCAGGGTTGTGAATCTTGTGATGATGACCAAGTTCATGGAGGCTGGTCAATATTAAAAGCGATGTTCCTGATTGGTTCCACATTTAGATTTTCTTGTAAATGGCTTTAATTTGATGTTTTTTTTTCACCTTTATTATTGTTAGTTACTTACCCTTAAAATATAGGAAATTGAGCAAATCTGAAGACTCCCACTTCATTCCTAATAAGGCATACTTAGGAGAGAACATGAGTTGCCTATTGTTTGTACCAAAATCATTTTTTTTAATTTTGTTTATTTTTATTTATTTATTTGAGAGCAACAGACAGAAAGAGGCAGAGAAAGATAGAGAAAGAATGGGCACTCCAGATCCTCCAGCCACTGCAAACGAACTCCAGATGCATGCACCCCATTGTGCATCTGGCTAACGTGGATCCTGGGGAATCGAGCCTCCAACCAGGTTCCTTAGGCTTCACAGGCAAGTGCTTAACAGCTAAGCCATCTCTCCAGCCCACCCAAATCGTTTTTAATAAACTTAATAAACTATGTCATTAGTGGTATAGGACTGTCCTCTGGAAAAGAAATGATAGTGTAGAGATGAAATGTTCCTCCTAGAAGGTTTTTTTTTTTTTTTTTTTTTTTAATAAATGAGTAGTCATTCTTTCTATTATACAGATAAATTTGTAATGTTTATCTTCTCCAAAAATTTCTATCTCTATCAGTATTTGGAAAAGAAATAATGATTGGCATAATAAAAATTTACAAATATATATATGTGTGTGTGTGTGTGTGTGTGTGTGTATGTGTGTATAAATGTGTAAATCAAATGAATAAATGAAATTTTTTAGAAATGTAAATATTAAAGTCTTCTTCCTGTGTTAAGTTACATGACTAAAGTAATTATCTCCGTTTTGTGGATTATCTGTTTGGGATGAACCAGTTATAAACTTTATTCGGCACAAGCACTTTTGCATGATGACTATTAAAGGTTTTCATACTCCTAGCATCCATTCACAACATTTTTAATGAAACTGATGTAAAACTAACAAGTCATCTTAATCCCCTCAAACATGTGTGGAGCTTCAGTTGGTGATCCCTTTAAACACACACAATAATTGTCAACTCATAGTAAGGCGTGGTGGCAAGCACCTTTAATGCCAGCACTCGGGAGGCAGAGGCAGGAGGATCACGATGAGTGTGAGGCCACCCTGAGACTACATAGTGAATTCCAGGTTACCTCAAAAAAACAAAACAAAGCAACAACAAAAATGTTTTCAACTTGTTTCAGTAGAGTGACTCATCATGTTACTGGGCAGCAAGAGGTAAACTGAATGATTTATTTTAATAAGCAGTATGTAATTTTGTACAGTAGTTGAATTACACAATCTAATCTTAGTTATTTAGAACCTTCAGTTATCACACCACCACACTATTGCACCCCTATGATTAGTAGATATTGCGCTTCTTCTATACAAAAGGTTCAGAATAGGGCTAGTCACATAGGAATGGAATAATTTTGTTATAGATCCTTTGCAAATTAAAGATGCCATGAAAAATAGAATCTAAGATGCTTGAGTTTGATGGAATTTTACATGGAAATTAAAAGAAATAATACAGATAGAAAAATGTGGAAGTGTTATTGTGAAACGAAGAAATTAAAGGTAGCTCTACTCTACAAGGTCATGAGGTAATAATAAATTTTCTAATTAGGTGGTGTAATATCTGGTAAAATTTAAAAGCATTGCCCTGATGTCTTGTGTTTATATAACCTATTTCGCAAACAAATTAAAACATTTGTGCCTCAGTTTCTTCATCTTTAACATGGGTATAGCTGCCTTACGGTTCACATCAATATATATATATATATATATATATATATATATATATATATATATATATATATATATATGTATGTATGTATGTATGTATATTGCTTAAGGAATGTCTGTCACACACAAATCAAATACACATTAGTTAATAATATCATTCTTTAGCATGTTTATTTTTACCAAATCTTTTATTTTCTCTGGACTTAGCTTTCTAAATATGTCTGGATAATTTTCTAAACAGCTCTTGTTCTAAAAATATTCCTGATAGTATTGTAGAAAATTACAAGATTCTTTTGACTAGTCAAATGGCCATCACATTAATATTAGCACAACAAGTATTCATGTAGGAACTTCGTCCACAGCTCAGGTTCCACTATGACTATCACTGGGACTATCTCTAGGCAGAGATTTGATTAAAGAATGCATTATTCATGCTACATAGTTCTTTAGTTGCTAAGTAGAGGTGATAGGCTTATGGAAATTCATTTTATTATTAAGCTTCATAATGTAGATTTTCTACATACAGACTCTTGCATATATTGGACACTATGTTTAGAAGTACATATTTATTAAAAATGAATAATTCATTATAGCCTGAGGTCAGTCTATCATTTTATAAATGACAGTGTGGAAGCAAAAAATTGTCAGTTTTCTGGAGTTGAGTTTGATTGAAACTCTGAGTGTTTCTTCCTATGACACTCAGAGGGTAGTTGGATAAAGATATTTCCTCTTTTTTAACATTTTTATTTATTTACTAGAGAGAGAAAGAAAGAGGGAGAGAGCAAGAGAGAGGAGAGAGAAAGAGAATGGGCACACCAGGGTCTCCAACCACTGCAAATGAACTGCAGACGCATGCACCACCTTGAGCATCTGCATTATGTGGATCCTGGGGAATCAAACCTGGGTCTTTTGGCTTTGCAGGTAAGTGCCTTAACCATTAAACAATCTCTCCAGCCCCGTTTCTTCTTTTTTAAGTACATGTCCATTCATGAGTTGAGGAGAGTCCATTTTGTAGTGTTTCTCTCTCTCTCCCTTTCTTGCTCTTTCTCTCATGCTGTTATGCGTTGCTGTGGTACAGAAGACTTGAGATTCTCAAACACTGGCCTCGAAATAGACTGCGTTTATGAAACAAGGACTATGTAATCTCCCTCAGCTCATAGTGCTATTTTCTCTATTGTGGTACATTGTTTTGTTTAATATATACCATTGCCCATTAAACTCAAATTCTTAATTACCCTAACACAGCTATAGGCTGGATCAGTGGATGCAGATGCAGATGAGAGTATTATGGATAAATGTAACAGCATGCCAACGAAATGCAAAGAAAGAAGTTTGTCATAAATCTCGAGGAAGCAAAAAGAATTGATGAGTGAAATGTTGCCAGAATATGAGGGACACTTTTGAGTCCCTAGTAAAACTCAGTAGCACAGGCTATGTCTGGGCGGAAGAGTGCTCGCCTGGCTTTCCTGAGACACGTGGTTGATCTGCAACACTACCAATAGATCATGATTTCAGAGCAACCACCATGCCTTGGTAAGTAATGAAGCTCTCTGCTTCCAGGAAATTTTATTCTCTCCTTTGATGAGTCCTAGCGTGCTAGATGTCACATATAGCTGATACTATACACATACATGCAAGGGCTGGAGCTGTCACTGTGCCAACTTGTAATCATCAAGGTAACGTGAACGGGTCTCTGATCTTCACAACATCAACGTCCCAAACTAAGACTGTGAGTCTGATATCAAGTGAATTTCATATTGAAAGAAATGATAGGAGCAGGTTATTTTGCCTGTTCCACGTTGAAAGCTAAAATTCCCCCTCCAACCTCTGTCAGAAATGGGCTTTCAATCTCTTTGTCCATCCAACAATGGCAAATCCACTGCCTTTCAAGGTGGCAGTGACGGCAAAGTCAAAAGGTAAAAGAAGTTCTTCCCCGTAACAATCAGTCTGTGTCTCCAAACACATTCCACTACAAGAGAGGGTATGTGGGGCAGGACAATAGCCACAAAATTCAGTCCTTGTTTGTCGAAAGTGTTGAATGCCCGTGGGATGCCTCTGTTCTCTGCAAGAAGCTTTCTGTTTCGTGGCAAGATGCCTTTGAGATCATGTTAACTTTATAACCACGCAGTGATTTCGGAAACATGGACTTACTCCCTTGACATCTGAACTGAGCACAGGCCCCCAAATGTGTAAACCCTGACTGACAGTGTGATTATCACTTTCAGAACCTACTTCCAGTAGTGGGACTAAATTCAAATAGCATCACTTTTAGCAGTTTCAACATGCATTTGCATGACTTTAATTTCTTTTTTATTATTTTTTTATTAATTACTTTTGTACTCAGTGAATACAATCAAGTTGGTATCATTGTTAACCTCCTTCCTGTCCTTCCCCCTCCCTGGCCCCTCCTTGTTGAGGTATATGGACTATGCATTGTGGAATTAGCCCTCAGTTATGGGTAGGAGGAAATGTCTCTGTGTATCGTGACCCAACATATTGCTCTGAGGTCTTTTCTGCCCCTCTTCTGCAAAATTTCCCTGAGCCATGTCGGGTTCATTTTAAGTCTGATTCAGTGATGAGGTCTTGGGAGCCTCTGTGTCTCCGGATATCTGGTTTGGTAGAAGTTGATTGTTCTCTGTGTCGAGCTCCTTCACCCTTGTGCTGGTACCAGGTTCACCAAGAAAACGGCACCCTTGCTTGTTTCGCCAATTATTCTTAGTTTCAGCTGGGGCCCATCTGAGGTATGACGGGGTGGTTCTCTCCTTAGGATCTGCACCTATCAGAAAAAGAGAAGCAGATGCTCCAACAGAGAGAGGTGACTTTAAATTTTTGGCCTTTAATAAATTTCATGTTGTCAGATTGGGTCTACTTTTTTAAAAACGATATTGCATCCTTTTTTTATCCAGATGCTAAATTGGTCCTTAATCAGGTTGGGATAGTGCTCTCTCTGTCTCTCTCTCTCTTTTTTTTTTTTATTTTACTGCTTTATTTCTATGTGTGTACTCATGTGGCTTATAGGTATAAAAAATTATAAGCATCATTGTATCCAGAATTATAATGCATTTTTTTCTGCTCAAAACTCTTACTAGTGATGTGTAAAAATCCACACTAACAAACCATTAAAATACTCTTCTACTTAATTTTTAAAAATATTTATTTATTTATTTATTTATTTATTTATTTACAAGCAAAAGAGAGATAGAAGAGAGACAGAGAGAGAATGGGCATGCCAAATCCTCTAGAACCTGCAAATAAAGTGCAGATACATGAGGCACTTTGTGCATCTGACTTTACGTGGGTCCTGGGAGATTAAACCCTGCCCATTAGGCTTTGCAGGTA
The DNA here is from genome assembly GCF_020740685.1 of Jaculus jaculus. Lineage (NCBI taxonomy): Eukaryota > Metazoa > Chordata > Mammalia > Rodentia > Dipodidae > Jaculus > Jaculus jaculus. The sequence continues at coordinate 41,354,579 of NC_059119.1, read as the reverse complement.
AGTGCCTTAACCACTTAGCCATATCTCCAGACCTATATTTTAATTTAAATATAAGTAATATTTTAAATCAAATTCAGATAAAGTTTCTCTGCATCATCTCTCACTTGTACCAGTGAAAATGTACTCCTGGTGTGTTTAGGTTTGAATTTTCAGGACAAAGGAGCAAGTTGCCAGATTGACTGCATTGAATATTCAACTGTAAGAGTCAGTTTACACTTATCCTGACATTGATGCTGAATTTCACCATAAATCAATTTCATGATTAGAAAAAATAATGGCAGGCTTCTGACCAGAATCACATCTACAGTGCCACAAGGTACCTACTTCTCTATTCTGTGTGGTGCTGGATCCCCGCTCCCGCTACATGACCGACACCAGATGTCAGGAGATGCCAGGATCCGTCTCCCTAATTCCTGGACACTGCGAACATCTGCTTCATCCTGTTTTCAACAAGATGATAACTGGTCTGATAACTAACCATATCTCATTCTAACTCTTGGTGATTAGGAGAATGTGTGCTTTACCTAGTACCTTTTCCTGATTAAAATAACCAAAACTAATATATATATATATATATATATATAGAGAGAGAGAGAGAGAGAGAGAGAAAAAGCAATATTTTTGGAAAACAACAGTATTTCTTTGGAAAAAATAAGCAAAACTAAGCTTTTGATATCTATATTTAGAATTCTGTCTGATTCCATCTTTTTTTCCATTGGAGAACTAGTAACTCCTCATAGAAAAACTGCATGGAAGGACTGGATGAGAAGAGAATTTTTATGTTTCCTTACACCACAGATTTGCTTACAGATACACATAACACTTAATTTCTTACTAACCCTGTTCAAAACCATATCAATTTTTCAATTGTAACATATTTAAAGGGAAAAAAAATACATGTGGACATTCACTAAAACCTGTTTTGGAATACAGAGTTTAGGAATACTTCTTCACTTATGAGACATTGGGAATGAAATACAACTTTTATCACATGGGTGTCATGTCACATTTTATACTAGCAATTTCATTAAATATAAATTACAAAGTAGTTAACTATTAACATAATTGTGTAGAACAAATCTTTAGAACGTTTTGAAATTACATAAACAAAACTCTATGTACTAAAGCAGCCACTCCCCATTTCTCCTTAATGCAGACGAATTTAGATATTATATAGAAGGCAAATATGCAGCATTGGTTTTCAAGAGCGTCCCATATTGTAGCATAGGAATTGTTTTTCTTGCATGGCTAAATCCTATTCCTTCACTGCCCACATGTACATCACCTCCTTTAAATCCTATTCCTTCACTGGATGCATACACTTCATTTCTTTTACCAAATGAATGTTCACAGTATTCTCACCACTTGATTTTTGTGAATTATGCTACAATGAACAAGGAAATGCAAATGCCACTTCATAGCATGGTTTCCTCCTCCAAAAATTATTTGTTTTGTTGTTTGTGCATGTGTGCATGTGTTTTTGGCACAAGTTCGTGGCACTCTGAGTACAACCTTGGGACATTTGTCCTCTCTGTCTAGAGGCAGGGTTTCCTGTTGTTTTCCACTGTCTTCACTGCAGTCTAATTGGCCCATGAGCTCCCTGATTGTACTAGCTCCACCTGTAATTTCCACAGAAACACTGAGATCACAGATGTGTGTTCCACTTTGCATCCAGCTTTACCTGGGTGATAGGGAATTGAATTGGGGCTGGCAGTATTGCAAACAAACTTGTTAAACCATTAAGCCATCTCCTAGTTCTCCTCCTTCTCTTCCTCCTTCATATATTTTTTTTTTGTGTATGTGTACAAATATTTACAAGTGGTAATATATAGACACTAATAACTAATAATATAGAAAGGAGTTTCAAGGCAATATCTTTCATGGATTTCTTAGTTACATGAATAATAGTAATAGCATTAATAATCTTCAAGGAAACAAGATCAAAACACATCTCCAAAGTAAAATCCTGTCTCAAATAGTAGAGTGCACCATTGAGGAAGAGGTCTATTTATCACTTTGGCTCCTGCAAAGTGGCCGTGCTGGGTAGTAAACATCAATAGTACCAAGTCAGCATGACTAACAACTACTGCAGTGAGAAACTGAGCCACATGTTGCCTCTATTTTTCAGGAAAAGTTTTTGGTGAGTCCTCTAGAAAGTGGTTACTAACATTCAAATCTTTTCCAGGGAGACGTGAAAAGCAAGTAAAAATATTGCTTAGAGCCAAAGCATACTGACTTTTGTTTAAGTTTCCTAAAAGAAATAGATTACAGTCTTCTTAAAAATATAGTTTTCAGGGCTGGAGAGATGGCTTAGCGGTTAAGCGCTTGCCTGTGATGCCTAAGGACCCCGGTTCGAGGCTCGGTTCCCAGGTCCCACATTAGCCAGATGCACAAGGGGGCGCACGCGTCTGGAGTTCGTTTGCAGAGGCTGGAAGACCTGGCGCGCCCATTCTCTCTCTCTCCCTCTATCTGTCTTTCTCTCTGTGTCTGTCGCTCTCAAATAAATAAATAAAAAATATATATATATAGTTTTCAGAAAATAAGGTGATTTTTGAGTTATTCTGTATTTTTTTCCTAAACAAATCATGGAAATGCATACTAAATATTGTGATACATGCTCTTATGTGATACTATGGGTTGAATATGGTTTTTCTCCTGCAAAATTCATTTTTGATTTTAATCTTAGACTTCAAGATGAATTAAAGACATATTCTTGACTCTTGCTTAGAAGTAGGACCTGTAAGAGGTGTTCAGGATTATATAGATCATCAGGGTAAGACATTGTGAATGAGTACTCATGGCTTTATAAAAAGAGGGATAGGGTCCAGAACACACACACACACACACACACACACTTATATTTTAACTTTGGTGCTATTGAATGACAAGTGATCCTTTGCAGAAAGTCCATCACCAAATGTCATCACCAGAATAATGACCCAAAATTATATTGTGATATTTAAAACTTAACTAGGCTGTAGTATTTTATTATCAACCGAAGAAAATGCACATATTAAGATTTAACATGTCTGTTGTCTATGGATAGAAACCAAAAGTCAATCATAATTGTTTTATTTCCATATTTACAGTTCCCTTAGAGAGTAGACAAGAATACCTTCATTTTAGACATAAACAAAACAAGTGGATATGAATAACAATCTATAAATTTCATAACATTGCTAATGTAATATCTAGGATGACATATTGTATAAAAGATACATAGTCAAAAGCAAAATGACAAAAAATGAAAAATGGAATTATATTTGCCTTGTAATTCTCACATAGTACATGACTAAGGGGAAAAGGTTGGGAAAAGACATTGATGCCACAAATCTGTTTTTAAACCAATTTATATATGTGCATCTTATAGAAACCATTTACATGTTTTAGCACTAAAATGCAAAAACTAATATCTCTGCTGAATGCCAGGAAAGGCAAATATATACGTATTGTTCATGCATTTCATGGATGTGAAAACCAGTAATATAGTTTTGATTAATTTACATTTATATTTAATTTGGTATTATTCATGGTGGCTCTACAGAAAAATAACTGGTTTGATTTGAATTTTTAAACATTTAGTAGAAATAGTTTGTTGTTTCTATCAATTAGGAAGGATTTAACAAAGACAAAAATGGAAAAAGTAAAAATCACCCCAGCTTAATTAGATTTCTTTATACATTAGAAGTCTGCATTTAAAGTTATTTTTCAAGACCAATTTGGTTCTGCAAGATTTAGAATCACAAATTTGGCAGTGGTGATTTTTGACAATGGTTAAATTTAGAGTCATAGTTATATTGGTCATTTTTATTCAGAAAGGAGGTTGTTATCATTACAATTCTCTCAGTCTTTCTTGCAACTCAAGAAGCTTTGCATGTCCAATTCATGCCATGTAGAATATTGCCTGTGGGCCTTACTACAATTGGATAACCAAATCCCATTCATAGGTATTGCTTGTTTTTCTTAATTTCATCAGCCACAGAAAACAGGCTATGAAACCACCACATATTTTTATGTATATTTAATTTAAAGAGTGGGGTAAATTTCACAGTGGAATCCATATTCAGCTAAATTCACTGTGGCATTCTCCTTGAATAACTTCTTTGCACAGCCATAACATTGTGCTCACATTAGACATTTCTTTTCAGTTTTAAGTTATAATGACTACTTTATTAGACTATGCCACCAGATATTTTAGAAAACAATAAACTCTTACTGTACTTTTAAAGGATTTTCACCCTGATATTTGCTTCTAAAAGTGGAATAACAGCTACATTATATTTTAATTAATTAAAACATCATTCGTTGTGGCATTTTCAAACACAATTTGGAAGAAGTCAACCTAGATGGATGGATAATGAAAATGTGGTACAGATTCACAATATAATTCTATTCAGCCATTACCTTCTTCTTAAGCATAGTGAAACTTTAGCATATGTACTGAACTGAAGTTTATGGAGCTCACATTAATAATAATAATGATGACATTTTCTTATATATATATATATATATATATAATACACATATTCATATATATATATATATATATATATATATATATATATATATATATATATATATATTACATCCTTTCCTTAAACTTTTGTTTACCTACACTCTTTTTTTTTTTTTTTTTTGGTTTTTCGAGGTAGGGTCTCACTCTAGCCCAGGCTGACCTGGAATTCACTATGTTGTCTCAGGGAGGCCTAAAATTCACGGTGATCCTCCTACCTCTGCCTACCACGTGCTGGCATTAAAGGCATGTGCTACCACACTCAGCTCTACACTCTATTTTATTTTCAAATTTTTATTAAAATCTTCCATGATTATAAAAAAATATCCCATGGTAATACCCTCCCTCACCCCCCCACTTTCCCCTTTGAAACTCCATTCTCCATCATATCCCCTCCCCATCTCAATCAGTCTCTCTTTTATTTTGATGGCATGATCTTTTCCTCCTCTTATGTTGGTCTTGTGTAGGTAGTGTCAGGCACTGTGAGGTCATGGATATACAGGCCATTTTGTCTACACTCTATTTTTTTTTTTATTTTCACAATTTTTATTAACATTTCTCATAATTATAAAAAGTATCCCATGGCAATACCTCCCTCCCCCGCACTTTCCCTTTGAAATTCCATTCTTCCTCATATTATAACCTCCCCTTCTCAATCATTGTACTTACATATATACAATATCAACCTATTACATACCCTCCTCCCTTCCTTTCTCTTCTACATATATCTCCTTTTTAACTTACTGGCCTCTGCTACTAAGTATTTTCCTTTTCATGCAGAAGCCCAATCATCTGTATGTCTACACTCTATTTTTAAGGGTAGTAACAAATAATGAAAAATTGGAAATGCAAAAGGAGAAAACATCCCTGGGTCACTGAAACCCTAAAACTTTAATTGACATAGTAGACCTTCAACTTTTGTGAATTTTATGCCTTCTCCTTTCCAGAATTTTCCTTTCCAACATAACTTTATAAATTTTTTTTAATTTATTTGTTTACAAGGAGAAAGAGAGAGGGAGAAGAGAAGGGAAGAATGGGCATACCAGAGCCTCTAGCTGCAACAAATGAACTTCAGGTGCACACACCACTTTGTGCATCTGGCTTTACATGGGTACTGGGAGACTGAACCTGGGTTGCTAGGTTTTGCAAGCAAGGGCCTTAACTGCTGAGCCATCTCTCTAATTCCCAACATTTCTTGGTAAACTGAAATTTCTTTCTCAATAGAGTAAATCAGGTAGTGTAACTAATCACAGGGATTACAGTCCATGGCAATGAGAGGCAAGACTTATGCCTGGTAGTTGGGAGGACAAAGCACTTGCTAACTAGATGTGACATAGAAGTGGCGTGATGTTCTGCAGGAAGGGATGGCACCTCTCTTTGGGTGGGGGCAGAATTACCATTTCAACTGTTTTAATTAAAGGCCATTGTATCTAGAGAATGAAACTCCCACTACATTTAATGGCAGACATCAAAACTTAAGCATTAGAGGGAGAGTGGTTAGTAGTTTTCGAATGACCGCTATACAAACTTCATGTTTTAGATATGTTTATGTTAAGAATCGAAGAAGCGAGAGGTTATTTTCTTGCCATTGAAATGATGGTATCCTATTGCCACCTACAAAATAAACATCATCCCTTGCTAATGGATTTCCTAAATGCCATTGCTTGAGACTCTCTAAGGTGAAATTCTATCCTAGAAGCAATCATCTGAGAAGCACTGGGGGCAAAACACTAGAAAGGTTTCATAATAATCACAAGAAACCATAGTGTAAAATAATGATTCCAGGTACACATTTAATTTTCTGTTGTGTATACTTGGAAAATTCATCTTTGTGCCTTTATTTCTACTTCACTACCAGATGCTTCTGGCATTTTGTGCATCTGGCTTTATGTGGGTACTGGGGAACTGAACCTATGTTGTTAGAGCTTACTGGCCAGCTCCTTAAATGCTGAGCCTTCTCTCCAGCACTATGATCTAAATTTTTATATCAAATGGCTAGGGAACTAACTTCCCTTAATACTTTAATAGCTTTAAATTGTATCCTGATTTCTCAATGTCAGTTCAGTTATTGGGTAGATATGTGATCTCATTTGTAAAGAGTAACTATTAAAAAATATTTTGGAAAGAATGTAATATGAAAATATAATATTTTAAAGCAATCATAGAAACCTCTAATGGAACATTAAATATTTATTTTGAATTGGTAAATGTGAATAGTCAAGGACTTCAACAATTTGGAAACTTAAAAGAACACATTATCATGTTCAAACTCACCAACTAATCTGGGTGTAATGAGCCCTCAGTTACATGTTTGGCTTCTTCTCTTTCTTGCCTTAACTTTACAGAGAATCTAAGCCCATAGATAAACCATTTGTATCCCCAAGTAAAATTGTATTAAATTTACCTAATGTCATTTTTCCTGTGTCTGCCTTGAAAGAGTTAAATATATGTGACAGGGATTGTAGGATCCACCAGAAATAACTTATGCCTTACATGACCTTTAGTAAATAGGGGAAAAGGGCTTTTCCATCTGTACATAAAATTGTTTTGGGGGGAAAATAATCATGGGTACTTATTTCACTAATATGCAAATACCATCATCTTTAATATATTCCATTTTCCAATGATGTGTTGACTGATATTCCTGAGGGTGCATCAGAAAAGAAAATGACTCATAACTGGTCTCTATACTACAACTATATGTGAGCTAACTTATATTTTTATTTCTCTATGAAAATTTCACTAGGCATATTAAGATATATTTTCTATACTACTTTTTAAAGTTATTAATAATTATTATGGAAAAATATTAATAATAATTATGAAAAATAGTCAAAATTAATAACAATTATAATTAAATAATAAAAATTAATAATTAATAAAAATATTAAAATTAATAATTATTAAAGAATTATTGATAATAATTATGAACAAATATTCAAAAATTTTCTCATAAATATTAATAGCTAAATTTTACCAATGTAACTCTATGTACTATTGCTATTTATTATCAACTCTTTTTTAAGATATATGGTATGACAAAGGCCTACAAAGTACATTCTAAATTAATCTTAAACAACCAAATAATTTCATATGGTCTACATTAATGAAAATACCTTATGTTTTCACTGTGGTATTCATAGAGTTCAAGGCAAGATAAATTTACAGTACTTCCAGTCATTAGGATCTATTTTTCAATACAATTCTTATGTTCCCTGGCTTTGTATAATACAAGTAATATTTAACATGTTAGAAGAAAAAATTATCAAACTCTTTTGTTTTGGTCTTGCCCAGGCGGACCTGGAATTTGCTATGTAGTCTCAGGGTAGACTTGAATGCACTGTGATTCTCTTACTGCCCCTGGAGTGCTAGAATTAAAGGTGCATGCTACCACACTGGGCTGTAAAATTAGCAATCTTAATCATGTAAATCACTATTACATCTAGAATTTTACCTGCAACTCATTTGTTCTGGATACTAATTTTGTTTATGCAATCTTTTTTCCTCAAATTATGTTACAGCTGGTATGTTGACTTTGGGAAATATTTCATAGTATAATGCACTCCTCCTGTCAAAATTGACAGCCTCTACACTCACCTATTCCTAAACTAAATCCATAACCTAAAAAAAGTACAATGAAGAAAGAAAGGAGTTTCTACTTTTGAAATGTAAGATTCGTGTGCAAATAGACAGCTCCTTTTCCCAAACACAAGCAAGAAATATTACATTTATAACATTGTTTGAAAGTTAATTTAAGCTCTGTGGGGCATATGAAAAGTAATACTGAGTTAAATCAAGATCAAGCATTCCAAAAATATAAGAGAAATGAGTTGACAAATAGCAGGGATTCAGAGCAGTGGACTTTGGTCAGGGGGAAAGGGAGAGTGGTGAGAGAGCATTATAATCATGATATATTGCATATATTTATGGAAATTTTCAACAGAAAGTTAGAAAAGAAGATCTAGTATGGTAGTGGGAAGATTACTATATAGGATCCTGGGAGATCAACACCAAGAATGATTCCAGGGTTTACCAACGTGTTAAAACTCTTTTCAACTTGTTGGTACTTTTAGTCAAGTGTTCAAATATATGTTTACTACCTACTGTGCAAAATCAGTGGATATGCTGTAGAATAACAAAATCACTACTTTCCACTTCAGGAGGAGGCCTGACTTTGAAGGCTTATGAGAAAACAGAAGTTTACCCTTTCATTTAGGTTTCCTATTTCAGATCTCATAGTGTGTTGAGAGGTAGCCAATTAAATACCCAAGGAACCTTGGTTACTTAAAATACAAAAAAAATTATCTTTCAGACAACAATGATGTTATTTGTTCTGCAATAAATATGTCTTAAAACTCTTAAACCCACCCATTCATATCTTGTTTCGCTTCATAAAAATTTAGTTTTCTTACTACCCATTACAAACCAAATATTTGTTTAAAATGTACTAGTTGGCCCTAACAGAACTCATGTGTTAGTCAGAGAGAAGCAACAAAAATAAATTATAAAAGTAACAAATTTATAAATAATAATAATCATGTACTATATACATTTATGTAGTAGCTACAAACATGCAAAGAGATATATGGATTATATATGGATTATATGTAAACTGTATACCGTGTAAATAGTTGATTATATGTAAACTGTATACCGTGCAAATAGTTGATAAATTCTATGGTGAAAATAACAATTGTAGGGCAAAGAAAATTTTGCTGTGAAATTTTAAATAAAATAATGTACAAATCTTTGGTACCAGAAGAGGGAGGGTATTGCTGAAGTCAGAGCCCAGCTCTCTTCAGGCTCAAGGCACAGCTAGTGAAAGGAGAGTGAGATGGATTCTGGGAAATGTCTTCTTTGGTCTCAGCAGAAGCTTGACATAGAGAGAAAACAAGGAAGCTTCACGATTGCATTTCTCAAAACTGAAGTGTTTCCTCCTGAGAGGAGGTGAGAGAGCCAGGAGACTCAATAGACCGAGTCTAGGAAAGCTACAACTCGAAAGGTCACAGGAGCACTTCCCAAAGTTATAGAATAGCTTTTTTAAAAAAAAAATGTTGAGGTGCAGACAACTTTCTCTGACTTGAAACATTCCCTCCTGAAGAGAGGAGGGAGTCAAGAGGACAAGCTTGGGAGAAGTGCAAAGACCCCTCCCTGAGGTTCTTCAAATGGTCAACAGCTGCTGGTGAAAGGGGAGGGGGGGAGTCTCTGAGCAGCCCAACTGCCAATAAGTCTTGCTATGAGCTGCAGAGATGAAATGTCTGGGAGCCATTACCTATTTGGAGGTGTCCCAGCCTTTCAGACTACCTTGCTCCTGTAAGCAGCTCTGCTGTCTCAGTGAACCCAGTAAACTCTTTGGTTCACCCAAGCTGGTTTGGTGCTGTTGCTCATTGATCTGTTGTCTGTGCCCTGCCTGGAATGAACTGATGGTGACCACATCTCCCCAAGTAAAAAAAAAAAAAAAAAAGTTTCACACGTTCATAGACAAGGTGATATTTGGATTTAGTTCAGGAAGCTAAATTGTAATCTCAGAGAGAAAACAAATAGAGAATATGAGCATGGCCACTTGAATGTGATAGTGTAAATGTATGGCCCCACCATCTCAGGAGGTTTATTAAAACTCAGTTTCCAGCTTCAGCCATTAGCAGGCAGATTCTTGCTAGTGGGGGATGGATGTGAATTCCAGCCCTGCGGGGTAGGGAGGGAGTTGGAGCTCTGGCTGTGCCTGCTTGGGGCGCTGGCTGCTGGGTGGGGTTAGCGCACTGCAGTCTTGTCTCTCTCCTTGGGTCTGTGGGAGCAGCTTCTTCTGCCATTGATGTAAGTAAGCTGAAATACATCCCTTCCTCCCCAAACTGTCTCATCGGTAGCCCATTCCAGCCACAAGGAGCTGACTACAACAATGAACAATTTAGAAAATGGACAAAACACACGTCCCAGTAAATGAAAGTCTCATTGATTTAAGGCGGCTAAGAACAAGCAGTTGACTCTGTCTGGAGCAGATGGGTTTTGCGGGATACAGTGAGCATTCCTGCTTCATATGTTAACTGTATATTTACCTGCCTCAGTGTTCTTGCTTCATCTCTTGAAGCAGGCCTTGGCTTGTAAAAGCTGTCTCTTGGGTTTGAGACTGTCAGTGAGCATCTGCATGTTCTGGAATACTTGCACAGCACAGCGTGTTTCCTGGGAGGCAAGAAGAATCAAAGAAGGCATCAGGGTGGAGCGCCACGTCCACCAGAACCTGCTGCTGATGAACCGCGGGTGTACACTCCCAAGGCGCACGCGTTAAAGCCTTGGTCCCCACCTAGAGACGCTGGGAAGTTATGGAACATTTAGGAGGAACTGGGGCTCAGTGGGACAAGGCCTTGGAAGGGGGTTTGGGAGCCCTGGCCTCCTGCTGTGTCTCGCTTTGCTTCACAGCCACCAAGAAGTAAGCAGCTTACTCGTCACCATGACAGCACTGCCTGGCCACAGGCCAAACGGCAGCAAGACCCACCCACCCAAAACGAAACCTCCAAACCCGTCAGCCAGAATGAATCCTGACTCCATTTAACTTGACTCAACTCATGCATATGTTGCTGTGATGTGGAGCTGATTGCTACAAGTGTAAATACCCTAAATGTTTATTGCTCTGAGACCTATAGAGACCATGAAACAGAACATCAGAAACTTCAGCAGTGGTGCCTAATCTTTAACACTTGTGATGTGAAACTGTCAGATACAAGTGTGTTGTGCAACATGCACGGGATGCTAGGACCCACACGTCCGACGAGCCACTCCTGGGCCTAAAGTACGCAGCATGGATTTAACACGCCAGTACTACTGCTGCTAGCAATATGGTAAACTGCTGTGATTGCCTCCAGGGAAAATACTTAGATGTAGAAGAAGAGGAAATGATACCACATGGAAATTAATGGCGCATGCCCATGAAGGAAACTGAGAGTAATTTCAGGATTTGGAGAAATATTGTCCATCAATATTTCATATGTGTATGAGAAAACTGGGGTCTGGTTAGGGAAATTCTAAAATTGTAAGTGAGATCTTAATTTTACCTGCAGATAATTATGACCCAAGGAAATGACAAAGTTTGCTTTACAAATTATACATACTTTTCATCGTAGCTAGGCTATATTCTAGAAAGTAAGATATTTAAGGTGATATGGAAATGATCAAATTTTATTATTTGTTTTCCTACTCTTTAAAAAAAAATAGAAAACTGGACTGGATAGATGGCTCAGCAGTTAACTGTGCTTCCTTGAAAAGCCAGACAGCCTGGGTTTGATTCCCCAGTACATAAAGCCAGATGTACAAAGTGGGCGGATGAGTCAGTAGTTCATGTAAGATGCAAGAGGCCCTGCTGTGCCCATCCTTTCTCTCCTTTTACCTCTCTCTCCTTGCAAAAAGAAAGAGAGGAAGAAAGAAAGAAAGATGCTAAGAGAGTCCTATTAAAGATATGCGGTAAGATTTTCTTTCTGAGTTTTGATATCAATGTCAAGAACAATGCTATAATGTCTAAGGAATTTACAGTTTGCCCTTTCTTCCTACTATATGTTTGTTTAACACGACTTATTGAAAGGGAACAAAAGTGCCTGTAGTATTCCTATGGCAGAGTGAGTAGTTCATGTCTAACTTACAAACCAGTCTGGTGAAACTGGAGTTGCTCAGGAGAACTTCACAGAAGCTTGTGAAGTGATTTCTGACCCGCCTAAGATCAATAGCACAGTTATACACTGCACATTCCACACAAGCTGGGGGGGGAATGTCATGTGCATCAGGTTTATTACTATTTCTCATAGACAAGCTCATGGTATCTATGCTGTACATTAACGTATTTTATTTATTTTTAGCACATCATATCCTTTTATTTCCTCGTCCTTGTTCCTATTTCCCCAAGTCCCTATTCTGTGGGCTTATGAGATTAACTGTGAGGTCACGAGGCCTCAATAAGTCCCAGTGGGATAGTGGCAATACTTAAATATGTTTGTTGAAAATTTAAAGATATAAATGAAGAGGAGATGAGCAGGTAGTCTCTTCCTCCTGTTTCCAAACATGCAGAATAAGACATGCAAAAGTTGCAGATATACAAATAAGCAACTTTGTCTCTTCACACCAATACAACCTGTATACAATTTTTAAAATATTTTATTTATTCATTTACAAGCAGAGAAAGAGGAAGGACAAAGCAGGTAGTGGAAGGGAGATGAGTAATTTGGAGATAAATATTATCACTGCACATCATATAAATGCATGAAAATTTCTTGATGAAATGTGCTATTTTATATAACATAATTAATAGTTTATGAAAGTACAGCATTGTGAAAATGCATCATTTCAAGTCATGATCTTTATGTTCTTAGAAAATATGTAGAAAATTGCAAAAATTTATGAAAAGATGGTATTTCATAGAATGTAATTGATAACATGGCAAGTAAGGTGTATTTACAGTTACTTTTTATGAGTCATATAATTTCTTCTTCAAATATATTACTTTTATAATGGCAAAATAATGTACCAACATATATGAGAACTCACATTTTATCATAAGATACTTTTTTAGACATAGGGACAATTAAAATAATTTTATATCTAGCAAATAATTTTCCTATAAAATATTTACAATCTATATTATATGTGAGTGCATATGATAGTAGTGAGACAAACATATATATATATATATATATATACATATATATATACATATATATATATATGTATATACACACACACACACACATATTTATATATGAAAATTATTAGTATTAATCCTTTTGGGGTATGGAAAACTTTTTTTGTGTTTCTAAATCAATGGAAATAAATTAAGAAACAAATTTCTATTTTTATTTATTTATTTATTTGAGAGTGACAGACACAGAGAGAAAGACAGATAGAGGGAGAGAGAGAATGGGCGTGCCAGGGCTTCCAGCCTCTGCAAACGAACTGCAGACGCGTGTGCCTCCTTGTGCATCTGGCTAACGTGGGACCTGGGGAACCGAGCCTCGAACCGGGGTCCTTAGGCTTCACAGGCAAGCACTTAACCGCTAAGCCATCTCTCCAGCCCCAAATTTTTATTTTTATTTAAAGTAATTGATTCAATTCATATGTGTATACATATAGAATATGCTCTACTTTGCAATTGATCAACCCTATGTTTGATGGGAAAAAACTGCCATTCTAATTTAAAGCTCTAATTATACCTCAAAGAATATTAAATCATTATCAATTAGTACAACCTATTACTTAGAATATATGTAAGTATACCTCAGCTACTTTATATTTATATTTTCTGTAATATATTTAATGTTAAAATGCATGCCCTTATATTGATCTTTTGTTACTAAGTTAATTATTTTTGAATTGTGATTTATTCCTGTCATGATCACTAAAAGTCAATGTATTTAAATATTCTAATAGGATTTTGCAACAAGGCAGGGCTGAAATACACAGATTCATTTTTTTTTGGGGGGGGCGTTTGTTTTTTTTAATCATTAAGTAGGTCAAATAGTTAAAGAGTGGAATCATTCTTAATTGCTATCATCTGTCAGTAGTTAACCCACCCAAATTTTTAAGGGCTACTTTCAGATTCTTGAATTATGTAAGAACATCAATGACTGATCAATTATTGGTCAAACAATAATCAGATATCCCAAGAAAGAGATGTATAATTTACTAAGCCAAATTAAAAAATATATTATATGTTTTCATTGGTATGAAATGATTTTTACTGGAGTAACTCTTGAATATTAATTATGCCATTGACAAAATAGAGAAAGTATAGTTCGAATTAATTCCAGAAAACAAACATTATTGATCTTCTAGAATATAATTACTTATTTCTAAATCAAAAATGACTAATCACATGTAGAGTCAATCACATTTCATTAAATGCTTCTAAAATATTCAAAGAAAATATCCAGATGCTATAATAAAATCTTGTTAAGCTGTGGGACTCATCCACTTTTTTGGTGTCATATTTTGGTTCCTTTAGCTACAAAGATATTTACAAACTAAGTGAAGATGAGTTGATTTTCTCCTGTGTATTTTTTTGTTGTTATTTTAACAGAGTATTAAAAAAAAAAAAAACAGGGATCTTTAAAATCTCTGGCATTCTAGGGCAGCAGGTCACATAGCCCAACAGAGTGTGAAAAGCTAAGAGTTCGTAGTACACAGCATTCCTAGACTTCAGGCCCCCATTCCAACAGAGGGCCAGGGTCTGAGAGATCACAGTCCACAGGATTCTAGATCCCCAGTGGAGTGTCAGGAATCGAGAGTTCATTGGACATTTCCAAAGAACTACCAAGCTGGTGCTTCAAAGTATCCTGTTTATTAAAAAAAAAAAAAAAAAATCTCATGTATTCGCAAGAGAGAGAGAGAGAGAGAATGTGCATGCCAGGGTCTCTAACTATTGCAAACTAAATGTATGTATCACCTTGTCCATCTGACTTATGTGGGTTCTGGAGAGTTGAATTTAAGATTCACAGGCAAGCATCTTAACCACTAATCCATCTCTCCAGCCCTAAACAAGAACTTCTTTTACTTGCTACTTTTGACCTCATCTAGTTACTTGGGAATATATGGTCTTTTCTTCCATGGAAACATTAAATGAGAAGTGAGAATAAATTTTCCACACAAACAAGTTTTACACAAAGGTGAAATATATTTTTTCTCTCTGGGCAATATGCTGCATTAAGTCCTCCTTGAGCTTCTATTCTCTGACTCCTGCTTCTTCCCACATTGGAAAACTACCTGCCTTTAAACAGTTCATTTGTACAGATCACGCCTATAGACAACAGACGTAGTGCTGAGGCCAACTAGTTCATAGCACAATGAAAACCCCAAATTCCCTTCACACAAACACTTAGGTCTGTACTTAGTTGAATTTAATTGAATGATGGTGTGTGAGTGTGTCCAAGTTATAAATATATTGGACTTCTTTTTTCAAATATCATGTGAAAAAGCTGACAGTTCTGAACATGAGAAAAACAAATACTTAAGCATATGATAACAAAGGACCTGGACAATTTTTTTTTTTTTTTTGTGACAATGAGAACATGTACAAGAGCAGAAATTTATGTATGAATCAAATGCAAGTGCTTTTAGAGGGCTGAAATGGAAAAAAAAAAAAAAAAAAGATAGCCTGTAACTTAGAGTCAGAATCTGGGCCTGTGTTCTTCATGTAAGATTCGAGCAACTGTGTTAGTGATGGTAAACAAGGGGGCACAAGTCACTTTCTCAACCAAGTCCATTGCCTGCCTTTTGAAGGAAATCTCATGAAGTGTACAGAAATGGGAACATGCATAAAAGGGAGCAGGAAATATCCAACTACATTTACTCACACAGTCAACTTTAGTTATAGTAGAGGTCCTATGATTCTCCCTATTATATATAGTTCAGCCAGCTAGTTCGCATGCATGTCATAATATAGGATGCTTTCCCTCTGAATTCTTAAAATGCACATGCATGAATTCATTTGTCTAGCTACCATTTACTGAGCACCTTGCCTGCCAAACACTGATGAATGTTTTATCAATGGCCTTCAAAGTTTATGAATATTAAAGTATGATAAACACTAATACATGCACTATATGAGCACACATAGGCATATTTTTCAGTCATATTATTTTCATATTTATACCAGGAGTTGTGGAGAAAATGTAACTCATGTCTTTTAGAAAATTGGGACCGTGATTATAAACACATGGGTTTTATTAGGAATGAAAGCTGAGGAAATGGCTGAATAATTACTGGTGCTTGGTGGCAAAGCCTAATGGTCCCGGTTCAGTTCCTGAGTACCCACATAAAGGATATAAGAAGGCATGGTGGTGCATGCCTTTAATCCTAGCATTTTGAAACCAGACATAGGAGGATAGCTTGAGTCCAAGGCCACCCTGAGATCACATACTGAATTCCAGGTCAGCCTGGGTTAGAGAAAGACACTACCTCATAAAACAAAAAAGCTGGCTATAAGGTGGTACAAACATTTGTATTCCAAGGCATCTATAACAATGCATTGGCATCAGAGCCAAGAGAATTCGAAGCTCATGGGCCAGCTCTCCTGACATTCGTATGCAGACTAGCTGTTTGTTTTCAGCAACAAGAGACCCTGTCTCAAAGAAGTGAAGCACCAATACTTGGATGCTGACCTCTGACTTCCACATGCACACCATGGAACACATGTATGCACACACACACACACACACACACACACACACACACACACACACACAATAATGCACATCACATATGTGCCAAATAAATCAATCTAACAGAAAAGATTCACTAAGGACAATATTATATGAAAGGTATGAGATAAGGCATTTGTGATGGTTTGAACCAGATGTCCCCCATAAACTCATGTGTTTTGAAAGTTTATTTCCCAGCAGATATCAATCTGTTCACTTGCCTGCTGCTGTTTTCCACCTGCTGTGGCAGAGGTGAAGTCCAGCCTCCGCTTATGCCATGCTTTCTTGTGCCCACATGAAGTTTCCCCTAGAGAGTTAAACCTGAATAAAATCTCTTCTCCAATCAGCTGGTTTTGGCCAGGTCTTTTGTCCCTGGGTCTCAGGCTTTTAGTGAGTGAATAGGGCACTTTGGAGAAATGGTTGAGCAGTTTTCAACTCCCTCCAGCAGAGCAGTTTGATAATATTGATTCTCTGGGGATCTACTTTGTCCCGCCTCAACCCCAACATACTAGCCATTGGTATGGGGGGGGTGTAGCCCTGAGTAGTTTCCCTCCACCTGATTAGTACAACTTGTGGGTCCAAAATGTGTTTGTTGATTTTGTTTCTGTAAGTTTTTCAGGGTAAGATGGAGGCGTTTGACATTAAGTAGCACTTTTTAACAACACTGTATATACATATACATATATATACATATATATATATATATATATATATATATGTATATATATGTATATATATATATATATACGTGTGTGTGTGTGTGTGTGTGTGTGTTATAACAGGTTATATACACTATTGTCCCATCATCCCAACTCCCATTACCCTGAGGCCCTCTTCAGGGGATTATGGCAGTCACTATGGGGTCATGAAGTCTTTAGTCAGACATTATGGCCTGTTGCAGTCAGGTTCACATTGATGGTAGAAATCATCCAACCAAGAGCAGCTTCTTGGAAAAAGAGATTTATTTTGGCTTTCCGGTTTGAGGGGAAGCTCCATGATGGCAGGGGAAAGCGATGACATCAGCAGAACGTGGACATCACCCCCTGGCCAACATAAGGTGGACAATAGCAACAGGAGAGTGTGCCAAACACTGTCAACGGGAAACTGGCTATAATGCCCATAAGCCCGCCCCCAACAATACACTCCCTCCAGGGGTCTTTAATTCCCAAATATCCAGCAGCTAGGAACCTACCATTCAGAACACCTAAGTTTATGGGGGACACCTGATTCAAACCACCACAGGCCTTTGCTCAGTGCTTCACCTTAGAGTTTGGTGTTCAGATGTATGCATACCAGGGAGAATGATGCCACAATCTTATCAGTGATACCATCTTAAAGGTTATTAACATTCCAATGTATGTTCTCACAACATTTGCGTTATTCATTCTCTAATAAGCACTTGTGTTAAGACCGTATCTTGATTATGTGCTGCGGTGATGTTGAGAGAACAGATTCCTCTTCCATATTCTTACATGTTTTATTTTGGCTTGATGCAGGATTGGGGCTTCAGGAGGGTTCCCCCCAAATTTGTGAACCCCCAAATTTTGGTACTGTCCAACCTTTAACAAGGAATTGGTAAATATAGAAGACTCAAGAAGAATAAATTATAAATTATTAAGTCTACTTAGGGAGAAATCACAAATCGCGGGGTTTATTTAGGGAGATTGGGATCTAGGAAAGAAAGCTGGAGCAGAGTCACAAACAGGTAGGAAGTAGGAAACCTGCTCTCTTGTGAAACACAGCATAGTTCATAAGGGTCATCTAAACAAATGGGGTTTTGAAGGGACAACTGGAGTAGAGCCACAAGCATGTGGGAGAGAGTGAAACAGGCTTTCATGGAAAGACTGAGGTCGAGCTGCAAGCACGGGGAAGATAGAACTTACGTGCATATGGTGGGAGACTTAGAAGGAACGCCCATGGCATCTGCCATGTGCTTTCCTGCAGAGGGAAGTTAAGAGAGCGAATGGTGAGGCTCAAGGGAAAATAAGCGGGAAATCATCAAAGCAGAGCCCAAGAAATCCAGAGGAGAAATGAGTTATGAAGAGAGTTACACTCATGGCTACCCCAAGGTTATAAAGAAATTACACAGGTAGCAGACCCAGAGTCAGTGAAAGCACCCATGTGGTGGATCTGGGGTGTAAGGGATTCGTAGACAAGAGGAAAATCATGCGTATAATCAAAGGGAGAAATTACCCAAGCAGTTAAGCAAAAGCAGAGGCAAGCAAGGCATTCCCACAGATCAAGAAGTAATTTTATGCTTTCCTTCCCCACCCCTTTTCCAACCAGTCTGGGTGGGGAGGAAGCTAGACTCATGTGTGTCCCTGTGGCCTAGTGACAAGAGGCAGAACCCAGCAGACTAAAAATCAGAGCCAGGTTGAGCTGAGCAGGCAGAGCTAGCAGCAGGAAGAAGACAGCAGCTTTTATAGGCAAGGGGAAGACCTGACTGGCTTGCAGATTCAGGTAGCAGATCCCAGAGCCAGGCAACCTGGGCCAGCCCAGGCGGCCCATTCATCTAGGCAGTGGGCTACATTGTGGACAGCAGGGAGCACTGTAGATCAGTCTCGACCAGACACGAGCTCCACGTTTAAAATATATTTTATTTTTACTTATTTATGTATTTGACAAAGAACGAGAGAAAGGGAGAGAGACAGAGAGAGAGAGAATATGGGTGCACCATAGCCTCCATTCACTGCAAACAATCTCCAGATGCATGTGCCCCCTTGTGCATCTGGCTAATGTGGTTCCTGGGGAACAGAACCTGGGTCCTTTGGCTTTGCAGGCAAACGCCTTAACCGCTAAGCCATCCCTTCAGCCCACGGGTTCCATTTTTTGCCAAGAGTTCCATTTTTGTGTCAGAGCAAGCTGGCATGTGCTGTGGAATCTCCTGGTTCTCTCTGGGCCTCAATCTCTAATTGAAACTGCCTAAAAGTTTTCTCCTAGTCTCCTTCAGGCTTAACAGCCAGTTGTGGGTTTCTGGATAGTAACTTTTAGGTTGCTGAGGAAATTCCATACTGTTTTCCATAGTAGCTGCACTGGCTTACCTTCCATCAACAGTTACATGAGTTCCATTTCATCTAAATCTTTACCACACTTGTAATCTTTTATCTGTTTTATAGTAAGTCATTTTTAACAAATGTATGATGATATGTATATGCCGGTTTAGTTCAAGTTTTACTCCTTAGTGATGATGAACTTCTGTTTTTATTACTTCTGGCTATTAATGTGTGTTCCCCTGGGACAAAAACAATTCTATTTAAGTCATTTTCCCTATTAAAATCAAATGTGTTGCCTTACTACTGAATTGTTTGCTCATTTTTCTGATTCTAGGCTATACGTACCATTGAGACAATTTAGGGTGATAGGGCCCCTGAAAGTAATCAGGGAATGTCTTTGAGCCTGCCCTTACAGTCTTCAGTTTGCTAGTGGTCAGAGAAAGATCTGGCTTCTCCATATCTCTTCCCTAACAAAGTTTCCTAAATCTAGCCAGGTGTGGTGGTGCATGCCTTTAATCCCAGCACTCAGGAGGCAGAGGTAGGAGGATCTCTGTGAGTTCAAGGCCACCTTGAGACTACATAGTGAATTCCATGTCAGCCAGGGCTAGAGTTAAACCCTACCTTGAAAAAGAAAAAAAAAAAAAAAAAAGTTTCCTAAATCTGTTTTGCCATAAACAACCTGAGTCCCTCACCCAGAAGGATTTCCCCTTTCCTTGAACTAAGACTACTTGAAAGATTAAAGTTCAAACTGGCAATGTGGTTGGTTAGCTCAGCTCCAGAACTTAGCAACAGGACTGTGTAGCTCAGTCTCCATTAGAACCTGTGAGCAACCCTAATTTAGTTCTCTACTTGGGCTTTACCTCCTCTTTTCTTCTCATGGGCAGGAACTCCCTGTACTTTCTCCTCTTTCCATCTCTTAATCTAATAACGTTTCTCTAAACTTTATTCTTTGGTCTGTGGACTTCAATTCTTCGAAGTTTGTAAGATAAATCCAGGGACGTCCTAAAATTAATGGTGCCTTGGCTCAAACTGGTGCACTGCCTGGTGTTATGGTCAGTTCCATATTGCTGTGATAACATCCGAACCAGACACAGCTAATAGGTGGAAGGGATTTATTTCAAATGGTGGAAGAAGCTGGCTCTCATTCACAAATCTAAGCAGAGAGGCCCCTCCTGACACCAGCACCGAGAGCAAGCATAGCCGGAACTCAAAACCTGTCTGCATATCTTTAGGCTGGAATTCAGATCTGCCCCCCGTGACACATACACCCCTACGGCAGGAGTTTGCCTGTTGGTGGCTAAAGATACATTCAAACTACCACAGCTGGGTACACCAAAACTCAGGTATCACCATGGCCTTGATGACTGTAATAATATTAAGGATTAGCTTCATTGTCGCATTTATGTCTCCAGTCTCTCCCACACGTTCTGTATAAATAGCTTTCTTATTTTCTTAAATTAATTTTTTAACCTTTCTTCACCTTGTTCAAAAATGTTTTCATCTCTCTTCCCCCATTGACCCAGAGCTTGACTCTATTATCACCTATCTTTCCAGCTTGTTTATAAGTTTTAGCCAGACAATATTAAATCATCTTTTGGCCATTATCTAAAATTTTCAAGACTATGATCTCCATGGATTTAATTTTTGTGATATTCACGAGATGCTCCAAAATTGAGGTTAAATCCTACAACTTCTTCCAATTACTGTAGTTATACTCAATTTATTTCTCTCAATATATACTACCTACCTTCTTTCTATATTAGAGTATTTTTGCATTCCACTATGCAAACACCATTACAAAATACAGGTTCTTCCTTAAAATATGGGCTCCTGATGAACATGTATCAACCTCAATATTAAGGAATCCATGGGTAATACATATTAATGGAATCACCAGCTATTTCCTTAACCAGTTTTTTTATTTCTCATTTTTTATGTACTTCATGCCTGTTAAAAGTATAGTCACTGAGTTACTATGTAACTATCAGTGTGCTTATTGATCTGTGATAAGAATCTCACTACCAACATTGATAGGCTTCTTTATCTACAACACTAGCTTGTAATACACACTTGTCACACTCGGTGTCTCAGCCAGCTGCCTGTACTATCAACAGCACCTTAATCAGCTCAAAAGGAGGAAAGATTCACTTTGGCTCAGAGTTTTATTAGGTCCTTTTTTTTTTTTGTTGTTGTTGTTTTAATTTCGGGCCTGCAGCAGGCAGAACATTGCAGCTGGGATCTCGCCAAGTATGAAGTTACTTACCTTATAGTACCTAAGCAGCAAAGCTTGGCAAAGCCACTGACATCCACTTAGCCCAGGTATATTGCAAGTGATCCTTATTTTTGCAAGAAGACTGCAAGCTTCGACGCATTTAGGAACTAACACTTATTAATGGATGTAACCAGGATTACTCAACATCTTAGCAAACTGGAAAAATATTGGGAGATTCAGTAACCTATAACAATGAGCACTTGACTTAAACATGAGAGGCAATAAAATTGTCCACAAATATAGAGATGCCACTGAGTTAAATATTTCAGTTTTATGTGGGGTACTTCACATTGATCTATACCCCAAATTATTTCTGTATTTATATTTGAATCCAATATTGCACATTTACTTTGGATTAAATAATTCTTTGGGGTACAAGTATTTTTCCCATCTTATATTAAGAGACATCTCCTTATAACACAAGGGTATTATATTTATATGGTAGAAATATTTTGAGTAATTTTTATGTATTCTTGGGTGTCAAGATATAACTCTTTAGGTTGTAACTCAGGCCTTTAGAAATACTGAGGAGAGGGCATTGTTTAGACACACAACAATGATTCAATTTCTTTAAGACACCTCCTTCACAATCTTCTCTTTATATCTGAGATATTTCAAGATATCTTCAACACTTCATCCCTGTATTCCCAGAGCCAGAAAAGTTCTCAAGCCCAGTGTCATGTGATGTAGTTTTGCATTAATGTTGATCAGATTGTGTCCAATGGTATATTTCGTTACTCCCCAGACATTCTTTCTCCTAAGAATAGCACATTGTTCTTACTAAGTTTAAAAACTTCTCCTTATGGCCAGACACGGTGGCTCATGCCTTTAATCCCAGCACTCAGGAGGCAGAGGTAGGAGGATCACCAAGAGTTCAAGGCCACCCAGAGACTACACAGTGAATTCCAGGTCAGCCTGAGCCAGAGTGAGACCCTACCTCAAAAAAACAAAACAACAACAACAAAAAAAAAAAAAAAAAACAACAAAACTTTTCCTTGTGAACACTGACTGTATCTCATATGGCAACAGAGATGAAATGGGTCAAGGGTTAATGGAGAAAATACTCAAAGAGGTGTGATCCCTACAATTTTGACTCCTTCAGGGAAAGTTAGTCATGGCATCCAATGCTGATCCACATGTGCACAAAGTAGTAGGGAAAATGTAGATTCTTTCAGGTACAACTACAACTGCATTCTCCACACAGGGTTTTCTTTTTGTATTGACTTATACCACATGTTCATTTCTCAGAAATAACATACATTTTCCTTTCTTTGTTATTATATGCATAGCTCCTCTTTCATATCTACCTCTTAACACCTCTTTTTCCCCCCAAAAAATTCATTGTCCAAATGATATTTCTTTCCTGCTCTTTTGTGTTGTGTTTTAGATGCGATGGTTGGCTTTGAGAGTGACTATTAAGTCTTTACTTCCATGGCTATGTTCTTATCCTATTAAAGTACATTTTGCAGTGTTTTTACAATTGTCTACTTTCACAGAGCCAGTGCAGGAATTTAAAGAGAAATCGGAGGTTGCTGAGGATAGCATTCGGTGGAGGAGAGTGCTTGTGCAGCACGTGGAAGGACCCCAGGTCAATCTCCACCCTGAGCGTGGTTCTGAGAGGCCTGCCCTAATGCCCCGAGACTCGGAGGCAAGAGGGTCACACGGCAGACGAGTCAGATAAGGAGTCTGAAGCCAGTACAATCCTGGTTCAGAGAGTGATGGTGTCTCAAGGAAATGAGTAGGAAAAATGCTAGAGGGGGGGAACCTTGGGTCCTCCACTGACCTCCATTTACATGGGCAAAGGGTGTACATGTCTACCCACATAGAAGCACACCATCCACACACATGCACATACACACACCTCATCTCACCACACACAAACACACGCACACACAAGCACACACATACACACACACAGCACACAAACACACACCACATACCTCTCACACACTTCACACCACACAACCACACAACCACACATACACACACACACACACACACACACATCTCACAAATCCATTTTAAAATTATTGTGTTCTTTCAGTTACATCAAAGATTTCCCTTTTATTGATTTCATGTGTTCAGAACATTCAATTACAGGTGGCATGGGTTTAAGAAGTGCCATTCTCATTAAAATTGGGATGACCAATGTATAGAATTATGTATGTATTATATATATTATGTAGAATTATGTTCCATAATTCTATACAGCCATAATTCCCTCAGAGCATCATCTAAACAGAAAAGATGCCGACTGTTGAATCTTGGGTTCCCTATCTCAGGAGAAAGACTGGAATCAATAAGTACTGGAAGATCAGAGAACAAACAGCCATTCTGCAGTAACATTTCCATTTCTATGGGGAAAAGAGGTAAGAATTAATAGATGATTAAACACATTTTGATGTCTAGATAGATTCTTACATACAGAAGATCATAAGTACTTAAAGGGCTTATTTAAATCACAAATTTGAAGCTTTAAGAAATATTTAAAACACAAATGGTCGATTTAACATCACAATACTCCATAACTTACTCTAGGTTTTTTTTTCTATTAAAACAAATCTATGTTTTAGTGTGAGCTATAGATATTTATTTCATCTGTATCAATTGTGCAGTAAGTTTTACTTAACTAAAGATTGATCAGTCAAGGTAAAAACATATACTATTAACTATTGAATAGTTTCTTTTTAAAAAATAGCTTCGTTTAAAAAAATGTTCAATAATTTGTTGAGACTGAAGGAAATGTGAGAATAGCATTAAATGTTCTGAGATACTATCTTTTACTTTCACTGAAAGTAATAGGTAAAGTACTAAATGCATTCATATAATAGGAATTTGGTGAGTATGATAAGTAGAAACCTATATTTCCTTAAGTATTGCATTATGAACATTTATCTTATGTAGTAAGTAAAAATGTAGGGAAACTTAGATAAGGAAAATTAGATGAATGCATGTGTCCACCACTGCATTTGCTATGATAACTTGCAAAGTTGTCTCTCCAATTGTTTCAAAGCAATTGTTTATTTTCCAACAGGAAAAAAAAATCAAGTCTAGAAGTATAATGTCTATAGAAATTTAACATAAATCAAAGACAAACTTAGTTACTCACGTCTTGTAAAACAGTATCTGATGGAGATGCCACTAGGTTCTCAATGTTCCTGGAAAGTGAGGTTGGAAAGCACATTTTTTCCATGTTTAATTTAGTTGTTTATCTGAAAACTATTTTAGTTAAGATAAATTGTTTTGGCCTGAAAAGGGAAGTTTCTGGAACTCTATATACCTCTATTTAGCTGTTGAGTGTCTAGATGCTAATACCTTACTATCTGGAAAGCATTACCACCTAAATATTAGAGGCATGTTGCTCATAATTTCAAGTCAATGTTTTTAGTTACATGAGCAACTCATGATATTTCTGTTATTTAAAATGGTGAAGATTTATAAAGCAAATTTCAATTCTTACCTTGCCTGCAATGTGTATGAAAATGCTACTTGCCTGTTTTCTGATTCAAGATTGATGAACCTATTTGAAAAACTTTTGTACTTTTATCTTGGAATGTTTCCTACTCATTTTCAATGAGATTCTATACTGAGCTCCCAATAGTGGGCTCATATTCTGTGTTTCCCCATTATTTTGTCATTTGCACTGAGCTTTCCATCTTACCAGTTGAAGATCTTCCTAATAAATCATCACAGTGTCTGCTCTATGTTTTTAACTATTTTCATATCACACCTAATTTGCTTTATCAATGGTATTTCTATAAAAGTTAACATTATTTTTGCTAGCATACTATTAACAGCTAATAAAGATATCATATCATTAAAGTAACATTTCAAGTTCCCCATTCCTTGACATGAGGAAGAATTTTCTTACATAAATCTTGACATGTGATTGTCACATTCAATTTTGCTAAAATTTGGGGCCACAAATGAATTTTATGCATGAATGTGTATGTGTGATGTTAATATGTGTTCATGTGTGTATGTGTGTCTTTTTATGTGTGGGCACACATGTGGATGCAAGCACATGTGTACACACACACACACACACACACACACACACACACACACACCTTAGGGTTATCCTAAGGAACAGGAACTTTGTTCACTTTTTGAGATACAGTCTTTCATTTGGCTAGAGCTCACTTATTAGGCTAGAGTGTGTGGTCAGCCAGCCGCAGGGACCCTCCTGTATCTGCTTCCATTGCTGAGAAATCATCAAGACTCACATATTTAGTGAGTAGTGGGTCAAGCCCAAGTGTTTGTGTTCATGAAACAAGCACTATAGTGACTAAGCTGTCTCCTTCGGCCACAAGGAAGGCATTCAAAATAACTTCTGCAAGTCATCATGGCCCCCTCTGAGGTATATGATTCGAAATTGAACCAAAATATCTACATAGCTAACTGCATCTCTCATTCTAATTATGGACATGATTATTACATTGGAGTATAAATTACTGATTTATTCAATTTTTATTTTGTTTGACATTGGAGATTAAATTTAGGGCCCCGTTTATTCTAGGCAAGCTGTCTACCACTAAGTTATGTGCTCTTTCTGCAGCCCCCAATATTACATTATTAAGTTAAATTGGTTTCCTAGCTGAAAAGTTTAGTATTTACAGAAAATGACTTGTCCTACATCTGAGAGATATAAGCAAATGCTTTATCATGCTTGATAAACATTATCCTGCTATTATCAATCAAAATGTAAGAATCATCTTCCATCTCTTATCTGAGATTCAGCACTGAATTCAGTGTCAAAGTTGAATTCAATTTCTTACTCTGAATGATATCAAAAGTTTTAGTTATCCAAGTTTTCACTTGGTCTGTTATACATTGTATTTAAAAAAATTTACTATCCCCGTTGTTATACAGTTTTGCTTTCCTGCATCCCATGCATCTGAGTGTGTTTCCCTACTACTAGGCTCCTAAAGATGATATAAACATGCAAGACATTTTACATGAAAAGTGAATATTTTGTTTCTCAAGTTATATGTAGTTCTTCCATATGTCTTACTTAACCTCCCTCTTTTTAAATTTTTTTTGTTCATTTTTATTTATTTATTTGAGAGTGACAGAGAGAGAAAGAGGCAGAGACAGAGAGAGATTGGGCACGCCAGGGCTTCCAGCCACTGCAAATGAACTCCAGATATGTGCGCCCCCTTGTGCATTTGGCTAACGGGTCCTGGGGAACTGAGCCTCAAAACAGGGTCCTTAGGCTTCACAGGCAAGCGCTTAACCACTAAGCCATCTCTCCAGCCCTTTAACCTCCCTCTTTACACTTTTACCATTAGCTTTTATTCTGTTTCTCCCTTTTCTGATTCTTTTTATTCCTGTTGCTTTTTCTATGGATTTCTTATCCATAATTTCTTTACTAAGAATCTGATTGGATAAATCAGTCACAAATCCATGTGAAAATTTTCTGTTAGATAGAGCATTTCACCAGACCACATCAAACGCAAGAGTGAGTCTTATTCACCTAATTGGTTATGGCCTGGGAAGCATATGGACAATTAAGTCCTGCTAATACTTTTTTTCAGAATAAAACTATAGGAATGGGAAGGTTTGAAAGTCCTTGAACTACTCAATATACTTCCTTTATTGAATTACTTTTGATAAATTTAGCTGAATATCTATCTGTAAATGTCTATGTATATGTGTGTGTTTGTATCTTTATATATACAAACATGCATACACATGGTTAAGACTAGTTAAGGAGTGACATAACAAGAAGTAACCAGAATTAAGAGTTCCTATGTGGTTAGTAAATTTTAATACTTGTTTACTTATTTCTGTGCAAGCAGAGAGAAGCAGGAGGAGAGAGGTTGAGAGAGAGAGAGAGAAGGAGAGAGAGAAAGAATGGGTATGCCCTGACCTCTTAGCCACTGCAAACTCCAGATGCATTCCCCATTTTGAGCATCTGGCTCTATGTGGGTCCTGGGTACTTGAACTCAGGTCACTGGGCTTTCTTTACAGGCAAATGCTTTAAGCACTGAGCCACGTTTCCAGTCTGAGGTTAGCCATTTTTGTAGGAGCTGAAGACTGACTGGTCACTTTATGGTCTGGATCTGTAATATCCCCAGAGGTTCTTGTTTGGAACTGTATAACTCAGCTGTTGTGAGGCTTCTGAAGGCTGTGAGCCCTTTACAAGGTGGGGTGTGGCAGACAAAAGTAGGTCACTGGGGTTTCTGGCAGTACTGGCCTCTTCTGACTTCTGCCATATGGGCAGTCCGTTCCACGTCCCCTGTGATCAGAGCACCACCATGCTCTCCTCACCATATATATGGAAATCTCGGTAAAACCGAGCCATGGTACACATGATCATTGTTCCCTAGGCTGTTTCTGTCAGCTACTTTTGTCACAGCAACACAAAGTCACTACCGCATGTGTCCAAAGACTGGAAACAGGGGAAACGTGCGGAACCTTCTATCATGCTGTAAGAAATGCAGAGAAGCAAATCTACTGAGGAGACCTTTAGTACAAAACAGGAGCAAATGCAACATGGCTGTCATCAAAGTCTCAAGTGGGTCAGTGTTGTGAATAGATGGTGAGTGACCACTTTGCTATTCCCCAAGGAATAAGTAAACGTGTAAAGTGATGTCTAAATTTACACAGCATTTAAGTGCCATACACATATTTTCTATACATATTCAGCTCTTTCTGTTACAAAATTATTAGTTTTTTAAAAGTAAATGATGAGGAAAAGAATGACAATTTTTGGGAGAATAAAAATGTCTTACCCTAATTACAGTGCCATGCATAACCAAATTATGTTCTGGATTGTCCCATTAAATCTGATAGGAATATTAACCTTAAATTAACATTTCCATCACTGCTCTCTTAGACAGTTTGTGGAGTAAGAAGGAGGGAGCATATGTGCATGCAACAGATCTGAGAGCTTAAACCTAAGAATAGGGGAAATGTTTCAGGGTCTCCACACACTTCCCTAAAGGTTGTTTCATCAGCATTATTCTTCCTCTTCACATCTTTTTTCTTACTTGCTAAGAATTGTTTGAGCAGATGGTAAGAACCAGAAATCTGGCTGATCTTATAAAATCAGATCTCATCAAGTCACTTCACTTTGGAAATTATATTAGAAATTTATTGCTGACTTAAGGAAAAGTTATTTTCTAATGACATGTGTACTGAGAAAAAATAAAACTTTACTAAAAATAGTTATTCTCTAGTTACCCACTGCCTCTCCACTCACTAACTAGACTATAGGAACAGAGAAAAATGACTTTTCTCACTCTTTATTAATAGGGAAAAGAGGTCACCAGGACTTGTTTCTTCCAACTTTGGGAATTAAACTGTCTCTTTTTCCTCTAAAGAAAACACATACACACGTGCGCACACACACACATGCACACACAACACAAAACACATGAAAATGAAATCCCAAACTGGTAAAGCACACTAAGGGGGCAACATAAGGTATGTCCTTTACAAAGCCAAATAGTCAGTATTCTGCCAACAAACCTAGGATGATTAATTGCCAGCTCCACAGAAAGTAGAAAGTTTTAAAATATGAGGAAAAATTAGTCTCAGAAAGTGATTTTAATAGCTGAACAACTTAGGAGCTAGAGAGATTTCTTAGTGGTTAAGGCACTTGCCTGTGAAGCCTAAGGACCCAGTTTTGATTCCCCAGGACCCATGTAAGCCAGATGTACAAGGTGGCACATGCATCTGGAGTTCATTTGCACTAACAAGAGGCCCTGGTGTGCCCATCCTCTCTTGCTCTATCTTGCCCCCTTCATTCAAATAAATATTTAAAAGAGGGCTGGAAGCCAGGTGTGGTGGTGCACGCCTTTAATCCCAGCACTCAGGAGGCAGAGGTGGGAGGGTCTCCATGAGTTCGAGGCCACCCTGAGACTACATACTGAATTCCAGGTCAGCCTAGGCTACAGTGAGACCCTACCTTGAAAAAAAAAAAAAAAAGAGGGCTGGAGAAGCACTGCCCTGTTCCCCAGGACCCATAAGCCAGATGCTGGTGTACCTGTATTCTCTCTCTCTCAAGTAAGTAAATAAACAAATTAAAAAATATATATTTAAAAGATAATAATAGTAATAAAATTAAACTCTTTCCAAAATGATATGATAACGAATTAACTGAAAATGGCATGTCATGAGAGCAGAAAGGTGACGAGAGGGAAGGACGGTGACTAGCAAGAGGTCAGCAAGGAGATGAGGAGGCCATGGGTGCCAAGAACTAAGACCAAAGTATGACTGAAAATGCCATAAGAAGACCCAGTGGTCTGTAAGTTACTTTACAGGATTAGTTTAATAATAATGCCAGAATCAAATCTTTCTGGTTGCAGGCCACAGCTCCAAGATTATCAGAACGTTCTCTTAAGGATGCTTACAATTGTGCACAAAGAGGCAAAAAGAAAAAGAAAACTAAAGTGATACCAAAAATTTAAATAAATACAAGACATTCAAAACACATATTTTAGGGCTGGAGAGATGGCTTAGCGGTTAAGAGGTTGCCTGTGAAGCCTAAGGATGCCGGTTTGAGGTTCGATTCCCCAGGACCACGTTAGCCAGATGAACAAGGGGCGCACACATCTGGACTTCATTTGTAGTGGCTGGAGGCCCTAGCGTGCCCATTCGCTCTCTCTCTGCCTCTTTCTCTCTGTGTCTCTCGTTCATAAATAAATAAATAAAAATTTAAAAAAATCTTATTTTATGTTAGCTTTAAGATAAATTGTGCATGTGTGAGTGAGTGTGTGTGTGTGCGTGCACGTGTGTGTGTTTTGTTTGGGAGAGTAGTCTCTTAGATATTCACTTACATAGTATGTTTATCTAGATGCATATGTGTGTGATTTTTAAAAACCAATATAGGCTAGTCAAATTATCCTGGGAACTAAGGGTAAAGGTAAATAAAACTGTGTTAAAATTCTAGATTTGTTCTGCTTATGTGCATCTTATACACAAATACTGAACACTAATTCCAAACAAAGTATAATATATTGTAAGTTTACTTTTCTGGAGAAAAGCAAGAGTGATGAATTCCAGGGGATTCTGACCGATGCTGATTTTAACAGTATACAGGATCATTATTGGAAAAGAGACCCTTGAGTCAGGACCCAAAGGAAGTGAGGGGAACTACATGGGGAAGAAGAGCAACATCAGAGAGGGCTGAGGGAGCCATGCCTTGTATTGTTTGACTTAATGTGTACCATCACTAATAGGCAAGGAAGATAGAAAATAAAGGAAAGGAGATAAATGTGACTAGAGGAACAGCTGACATAGATAATGTTGAAACGGGATAATGACCTTGGAAAATGTGAGCAGAGAAATGGCATGCCCTGTTTTATATTTTATGAGAGGATTTTAAGTATCTTCCTATGGCTACAAATTGATGTGGTCAGAAACTGAGGTACAAAGACCATTGGAAAGATCTAGGCTTAGATGTAAATTGTGACCTGATAAGAACTATGGACACTGGTAACACCTGATACCATTTTGCTATGAAGTCACCCGCATGGTACTTTGCTTTCTTTGGTTTCATTTTAACTAACAACTTTGAGACACAATGTTTTCATTTTTGAAACTCATAAAATCTTTAAAATATGTTGAAAGTCCTCTCTCAGTCTGTCATGGAAGTGCAAGGAGTATGGTTCCATTGCATGTGTTTAATTTTAGGATTATATAATTTTGGTTGCTTTTAAATTAAAAAAAAATGAATAGCCCTTATAAGTCATCCCATCACAGACATAGTTATCAGTTACAAAATTGTTGGAAACATATATATGGTGCTGCAGCGATGACTACTGATTTGTATGTTTTTGTTTTTGTTTTTTTGAGGTAAGGTCTCACTCTAGCTCAGGCCAACTTCAAATTCACTATGTAGTCTCAGGGTGGCCTTGAACTCACTGTGATCCTCCTACCTCTTCCTCACAAGTGCTGGGATTAAAGGCGTGTGCCACCAGGCCCGGCCATGTATTTTATTCACAACTCCTTATGCCAAGCAACCTGATGTGGGGGTTTTCCTTTTTCCACCTGCCATCCTGTGTGTGTAGCAAGCATGTTTACCCACTAAATCAACTCCAATTTCCTGTTTATTTGTCTGCTGTTTTTATTTAATCAGAAAAAGAGAATGGTCTGGAATCAAAGGTGGGTTGCATCATCTGGGAAAACCCTGTCTTGGGCTAGGAAGTAACTCAGTAGGTAAGGTGCTTACCATGCAAATATGAGGGACTGCATTTGGATCCCCAGATCCCATACGAAACGCAAGGCACTGTGGTGTATGAGAACGTGGAGGTGGAGACAGGACTAGCCCTGTGGCTTATTAGCTAGCTGATCTAGCTGAACTGGGGAGCTCTAGGTACATTGACAGGAGCTGTCTAGAAGGCAAGATGGACAGCAATTGAGGAAAACACTCAACCTGGGCCTCTGGCCTCCACATGCACCAACACACATGAACTTGCACACATGCACAAAGATACCCACACACATCAGCTCATACACACTCATGGATAAACAGGTTAAAACAAAAAGGAGAAGAAACGGGAAACCTTAAATCATTAACAGTCAAGCAGAAAAGCCATGAGATTACTCGTGTAAAATCCTCTGCAGAGTCAGCAGCTTAAAACATGAGAATAAAGCAGCCTACTCTCATAATGTGAACACTCAAACAGCCAGTTACTCCCTGTCCACCAGTGTCAGTTGCTCCATGTCCACCAGTCACTTACCAACATGTCCACCGGTGTCAGTCACTCCCATGTCCACTAGTGTCCATTTTCCCCATGTCCACTGGAGTCAGTTTACCAATCCGACTCTGCCTACTCTGTTCCTGCAATCTCTCAACTTCTTTTTTTCTTCTCTTCTTTTGTTTCCTAGTAATTTTCGATGTGGATTTTTCTTTTCATAGGTTTTCTCAAGGAAATGAATGCCCTGATTTTTTTCTTTATTTTTTAGGGGGTCCTCTGTGTTTTAGTCTTCTGAGAGCTGCAATTATTTTAGGGCACCTGGATGATCTTCCTTATATTGCTCTTTTCCTTCTACCTTTAGCACAAGCTATCTCAACTCACCCACCCCCTGCCCTTACATTTCCAATTTTATTTAGATTTTTCTTCTCCGTTTTGCTTTCAATTTAATAATTATCATCATTCTTTCTCCACATTTTTCCTTTCTACTTATAGCCACTGTAACAAAGTGAGTGCTAATTATTTCCTAAAATGCTTTGCAATTAAGGGGTGAAATTTTTAATTGGACTACTGTTATATTTTCATAGTGGGCCTACCGTTTGATAGTGATTGTTTTTGCATACAGTATTTTACATTCAGGGAACTAAGAGAAAGCAAGCCAGGTTCCTGGAATGGCAGTCTTGGAGAAGAAATTGTCACTGCAGTCCTACAACAAAACTGTCTAACTGATATTTGAAAACCTTCCACTGAAAGAATAAGGGTGGTTTAAATAAATGAAAATAAAAACTCAGCCAACAATTTACACTCAGATGTCTAAATCCAAATGCAAAAATATAAGAACTTCAAAATTCAAGGAAACATGGCTTCTTCATAAGTTATTAGCACCACAGTATTGGCTTTTTTTGGAAGTAAGACCAATAGATTGCCCCCCCCCCCTTTTTTAATGAGAGAGAGAGAGAGAATTGGAATGCCAGGGTGCAATGGAATGCATGCGCCCCCTTGTGCACATGTGCAGCCTTGCGCTCCTGTGCCATGGTGCCTCTGTCTTACGTGGGACCTGGAAAGTCACACATGAGTCCTCAGGCTTCACAAGCAAATGCTTTAACCGATAAGCCATCTTTCTAGCCCCACAGTCATGGCTTTTCATACAAGTAAATTAGAAGACAACTCCAGAAAATAACTTCAAAACATTGTGAGTGTTCTCAAATAAATCAAAGAGGATATAAACCTTATACAAACAAATTTCAAGAGAACACAAGAAAACAATGAATGAAATATGGCGATGAATACTGTATGAAAGAAAAACTCACTACAAAAATAGACGTCCTGAAGAAAAACCAAATTAAAATTATTGAAATTGAAAAAATCAGTAAATCAAACAAAATACCAATGCAAAGTCACACTAATAGAATGGGTCAAGGGGAGAACAGAATGTCAGAGCTTGAAGAAAGGTAGATGAACTGAAATATTTGGATATTGACAATGATGAATTAATGAATTAATTAATAATTAATGAATTAATGAATTAATGATGAAGTAATCTTTAGAACAGTTCAGATCTATGGGACAGTCCAAACAGACAAATCCTGTGAATTGTGGATGTAGAAGAAGGATAATTTCATGCTAAAAAAAAATGTGGAAAACATTTTCAATCAACTCATAGAAGAAAATTTCCAAAATCTGTGGAAAGAGACATATTTCCATCTGTAGGAGATAGTTAGAACACCAAACAGAGAAGTCTAGGAAAAAAAATAAAACTTCCCCATGCCATAATACAGTTTAAACACAAGACCCACAGAACAAAGAAAACATATTGAAAGAAGTAAGATAGAAACTGCAAGTAACATATGAATGTTGGCCCATTTATAGGACACATTTCTCCACAGAAGCATCCAAAGCTGGGGGCGGGGGCTTGGAATGACATGTTTCCAGTCCTGAAAGACACTAACTGACAACACAGGCTACTGCCTCCAGTGAGACTATCTGTTATGATTGAAAGAGAAAGAAAACACTTCCTAAGATAAAAACAAGTTAAAGCATTCATGACTACTAATCTAATTCTATAGGAGATACTTGACAGAATCCATCTGACTGAACAGAAAGATAAAGACATTGATGAGGATACAGAAAAGAACCAAACATGCTACCACAACAATTGAGCAAATGATAAATTAAAAAGAGAGTGCTATGAAATCAATGAAATTATAGGAATTAAAATGCACTTATCAATAATGACACCAAAAAACTAATATTCTATATTAATCAAAGGCCACAGGCTAGCAAATTATATTTTACTCTATTTGTCGCTTCCAGAAAACACGCCCACTATCATAACAAACTATCTTAAAATAAAAGTTTAGAAAAAGCTATTACAAACAAATGAAGCTATAAAACAAGAAGTTATCACTGTTCTATTTGACAAAATAAATTCCAAACAAGAACTATTCAAGATATTTTAAAAAATGTTTCCATTGTACTGATTAAACAAACCATCCATCAAGTACACATTACAATTTAAAACATATATGCACTAAACATGAGTATATTCAATTTCATAAAAGAAATGACAAGGAAAGTTATAGATTTTAACACCAATACCATAGTGAATGACTTCAATTTCCAACCCTCACCAATAGGCCAATCTAAGTGAAGTGAGGGTGTGGGGGAGAGGAAGAGAGAGATCTGAGATAAATTATGTTGAAAATAAATTTGTCTTATTGACATCTCCTGAAGGTTCCATCTAAACACTGAAGAACACATGACCTTATGAGCAGTGAGCAGTGCATGGACATTTTTCTATAATAAATCATAAGGCAAATCAGACCTTCCTAAATATAAGAAAATCATCTACTGACCACAGCAGAATGAAACTGAAAATCAACAGCATGAGAGGTTATAGAGCATGCACAAGTTGATAGTGATTATAGAACTTACTTCGGAATGACAAATGGGTAACTGAACTCAACAATAAAACAGAAAGCTTTCTAAATTCACATTAATATATAAACACAGCATATTTCAAAACTTTTAAGGTACCATGAAAGTCATAGTCAAGGAATAATCATGGACACAGGTATCTATATTAAAAATTCAGAGACCTCCACAGAGAAGGACCCTGAAATTGCACAGCTTTCAGGCCCTTGAAGAATTTGTCCTTCTTCCTGGAAGTTGTTCGTGTGCAGGAACTCAAAGCGATCTCAAGTGGCTCCTGTCTGAGCTTAGGGCTTTAGATGTCAAAGGTGACTACAGTTCCTTGTCTCTAGCTATCCAAAAACTGGCTCTTATTCTTATGTTAGCTGGCAAAAGTCTCTGGTTTACCTGCAGGGCAAAGACATTGAATTATAGTCTGGAAACTACACTGTAGTTGCAGGGATCCATGAAACAAAAATGATAGGAGGTTGCTTCTGTTTAAAACTAACAATTAAGGAAAACAGCCAAAGGATCTGTGAGAAGAATGAAAAAGGAAGGTTGAACGTTGTTACATGTGGGAGTCAAGTTGAGGAAGAACTGACGCAGGGAGAGTGGGAAACATGCTCAAGATTAATTATAAAAAATAGAAAAAAAAATAACTTAACATTTGTATAGAGGCAAAAGAGACCCTGGATAGTACCACAGAGACACACTCACCAGGTACAAAGGCTTCAAGGCAAGTAGAGAATCCACAGTAAATCCAGGCCTGTCAAACATGACCTTGAAACTCTAGCCTCCAGAATTGTAAAGAAATTAATTTTTATTTTGCACACCAACAGCCTGTGGTATACAGTTCTAGTACATATATATATATGTACATATATATATATATGTATATATATATATATATATATATATATATATATATATATATATATATGAAACTAGAATGTTCTGTGTACTATTTCTTTCCCACCAACCTGATTTTTCATCACTTTAAGAACAAAATTGAATGGTAAAAATAACCATATTGGAATAGTCATTGGATAAGTATTTGTTTTTTCTACTTTAAATATGAAAAGTTATGTTATTTTTTATAAGAGAGAATCTGTTATTCTCTATTGTGCCTTACACCTATTCAAGTAACTTTTCAATACTTTGTTAATTAGTACTACTATGTAAATTATTATAGACAGTGGGGAGGAAAAAGTGGGATAATACAACATGTAATAGAAATGCCAAATAGTAATACATCCCTAGGTACAGGGGACGGGGTAGCTGATGAAACTGTATATTTTTATCTTTATAAAACTCACTCAAAGGGGGAAAAGGGAGATAAATTTTGAAATTAACTCAAAATGGATGATATATCTCAAGTACTCTAGAGTAAAATTCAATAGAAAATATTCATTTGTTCTTTGGACACAAAAACATTTCTTATATAAGGTATCTACTATAAAAGATAGGTAAAGACTATAAAAGTTTCATAGATGAGAGTTTATTGAAATGAAGACACATGCTCAGTGAAAGTATCATAGTAAAATGAAAAAAAATAAACAAGATATAGGCTTACATAAAATATTTGCAATATGAAATCTCTGACAAAAGACTTATGCTTAGATTATATAATGAATAGAAGTTTGACAAGATATTTCCTAGTCAAAGATAGACAAATAGATAATAATTACCGAAAGGTAAATAAATAACAAGATCTATGAAGTTAGAGCCACAATGAATCCACTAATTAGCTAAACAAAATGATAGACAAGTCCAAATATTGGAAAATAGCTTCTCAGCATCCAACAAATTTGTATCTATACTTGGCACAATTCAATTATTCTTCTAAATGTTTACCCAGGATGCATGAAAACCTATGTCTAAACAAAGCTTTCATAATGACATTCACAGCAGTTTTATTCAGGATAGTTAAAATATGGAAGCAATGTGCTATTTTTTAGTTATTAGTTTTCAAATACAAATGAGGTAGTCAATCATTGTTCTGTGAAAATAGAATTGAGTCCTTAAATACTCCTTCTTTCAATTATGGTATGTTACTGAGATTTGTCACTAAAGAAAATGTATAGATAAAAGGGGGTTTTAATTTCTTGAGTCCAGCTAAACTTTTTTTTTTTTTTTTCCCCTGCTAGGTTCTTTGAACATGCAGGTCCTGAATTCTGGGACCTGCATATTAGAAATCTAGTTTTCCCTATATCAGGCGCCTGCTATCAACAGCACCTCCAAAAACAACTTGCTATTTTATGACAACCAGTAGTTACCTAAAATTCTTCCATTTTTCTCTTGGTAGCTTAATAAATTATATCAACAACACATGTCCTCCCTGAAGAGTTTTAGTCAATTCTAATGACAGCTTCTTCTTGGATGTGCCTGCCCCCAGAAAACCAAAGGCACGTTTTCATTTTCAACAAGTTTCCTTAGTAATTCAATGCCTTCTCCGTAATTCTGGATCCATATCTGTTCTTTTGCTTTGGCGTGTTGGGGGCATGCTTACGCGTACGTGAGTGTGGGAACATGTGTCTCATAGCATTTGCAGACGTGATCAAACACCTGTGCGTGTCAGCCTTTATCTTGCCTCTTGTGTGAGGAGCATCTCATGCTGTTTGCCACGTTGCCATCCCCAGGCTAGTGGCTCAGTTAGCTTCTGGGTGACTCTCTCGACTGTCTCCCTGCTCCTTGGAGGTGTGCACTGGGGTCGTGATGCTAGCCAACAGAGTCTGGAATCTCGGTGAGTTCTGGGAGTCTGGTACTCACACTGACACAGAAAGTGCTCTGTCCACTGAGCTCTCTTCCCAGTCCCATAGATCTATTCCTTATTCCCTTAGCTCATTATACAAACTCTTGGTAAACAGGATTTTCTTCCAATATCAATGTGACATCATGGAGGTCTTGACATTTTACTATTCAGTTCATCCCGTTAGAGTTCAATGTTTATTATTAT
Organism: Jaculus jaculus; assembly: GCF_020740685.1. NCBI lineage: Eukaryota > Metazoa > Chordata > Mammalia > Rodentia > Dipodidae > Jaculus > Jaculus jaculus. Next base: position 41,316,116 of record NC_059119.1, on the reverse strand, counting down.
TATTATTATTATTATTATTATTATTATTATTTGAGGTAGTTTCTCACTCTACCCCAGGCTGACCTGGAATTCAGTCTGTATTCTCAGGGTGGCCTCGAACTCATGGCAATCCTCCTACCTCTGCCTCCCAAGTGCTGGGATTAAAGGCGTGAGCCATCACACCCAGCTTTCATTAATATTTTTTTATATTAAACATTTCTTATTTAAATTATTATGTAGTTCCTGGCTGAAATGTAACTTAGATGTCCATGAATGTACAGATTCATTAATGATATGCATCTAAGTTCAAATATAACTCAATAATAAAACAGCAGCAAGGCACTGATATGGAACATCCTGAACGAATCCCAAAACTATGCTGAAGGGTAGAAATCAAACATAAAGGGATATATACAATGTAATTACATTACATAAGGTTCTAAAACAGGTAAGAAAATTAGTGAAACAAAGTGGATCAGTGGTTGAATATGTTAGAGAAAGAAGAGGCTCTGTCTCTGTCTATCTATTGATATCTATCTATCTATACATATATATGTTAAATATATAATATATGTTAATGTATATAATTAACACAGAAATATTTTCTTAGGTGATTGGAATATTCTAATTTTTATTATATTGATAACTGCATGGGCAAACGGTATTTGTAAAATCTTGTCAAACTTTATAGCAAAAATAGTCCTTTCATTTCATCTGATTTATATACTAATGTAAGGTTCATTCAAAAATTAAATACAACCTGGGATTGGGGAAGTTGTTCAGTTGGTAGCGCATTGCTATGCAAGCATAAGAATCTGTGTTTGGATCCCCAAAACATGTAAATTCTGGGAATGGTTGTGCATGCTTGGAATTCCAGTGTTGGTGAGGCAGAGAAAAGTGGATCGCCAGGGCAAGCTGGCTAGTTAGACTCGTTAAATTGGTGAGCTCTGGGTCTTATGCAGAACCCTGTCTCAATAAATAAGGCAGAGAAGGGTTGCGGGAGACGCTCAGTGTTGACCTCTTGTCTGTACACATGTACCTGCTTGCCTGTGAGTTCATATGTGCTCACACTAACATAAAGACAGACAGACATGCACGCATATGCAAAAGCAATGCGTAAAACTACCTCACATTAGTAAAGATTCACTGAGAATGCTATATTAGTTGTTTGTTTGTTTGTTTGTTTATTTATTTATTTATTTATTTATTTATTTATTTATTTATTTATTTATTTGAGAGACACAGACAGAGAAAGAGAGAGAAGGAGAGAGAAAGAGAAAAGGTGCCCCAGGGCCTCCAACCACTGCAAACGAACTCCAGCCACATGCACCCTCTTGTTCATCTATCTGGCTAACATGGGTCCTGGGGAATCGAGCCTCGAACAAGGATTCTTAGGCTTCACAGGCAAGCGCTTAACCACTAAGCCATATCTCCATCTCAAGAATGCTATATTAAATATCACTATAAGGTATGATGATTGAATCTCCTATGTTCACCTTGTCCCAGATAGTTTGTTAGGCACTTGCTGTGGTTTAAATACACTTTCTTCCCATCCAAAGTCATATTGAAATTCCGTAGCCAGCGTAGTAATGCTGAGGGGCAGAGCTGCTAACAGAAACTCATATGCCTCACTTGAGAAGAAATTACTTCTCTCAGGAGTGGGTCAGTGCTCACAAGATTAAGTTGTTATGGGGTGTCTAGACTGTGTTGACCCACTTTTTGTTGTAAGCACCCACTTTTCCTCTGCTTTCCTGCCGAGCATGGAAAAGAAAGAGGCTGTTACTAACAGCATTGGCTGCACCAGTTTCATAATATTAGACCTTCACAACTATAAGCCCAAACTTTATTCTTTCCTTTATAAACTTTTTTTCTAGCTTTGAATATGCTGTTATAGGAAAGGAAAATAGAACACACTTTAATTCCTGGTGATTCCCTATCCTGTGCCTTTTGCCATTGATTGGTTAGAGGGTACGGTATGGAACTAGATAGTGTGTTTTGTGATGATTTAATTTAGTAGGCTATGGGAAAGCTTTCTAGTTCTTGAAAAGGAAACGTGAGAAAGAATCTTTACTTCCTTCGTTTCTGTCTGGACGTGGGGCACTCTGACTGTTTGGAATGGTTGTTGGTACCTTATGGAATACAACATCACGATATATAAATTATCACTGGGTTCTTTAGAGAAATGAAACTGAGAGAATGAATATAAGAAGGACTGCACACTGGAGAGGCTGAGGAACCAGTAGCCACTCAGTCCACGAGGCTGCACCCTTCAGCAGTCCTGTTCTGGTGCATCCTGGAGAGCTGCTGGTCTTCTCCCCACATTGCACGTCTGAACAAGCTGGGCCTCTGCTGTCAGCGAAAGATGAGAGCAAAAGGGCAGATGTTCTCACCAGCCAGAAGCAAGAGTGACCAGCCGTGAAGCACTGCCTTTCCCTGGAACTGCTCTATATACAGAATGCTGCTGGTAGGCCTTCCCACTCTGGAGGACGCTGTCTTCTTTCTGTCAATCCTGTCTAGAAGTATTCTGACAAAGCTGCCCAAGTGGTATGCTTTCTTACTTGATTCCTTAACCAAGCAGGTCAACTACAGATTAACGGTCCAATCACATACAGGCATGACTGTGCATATTGCAAAAAATTATTGGGGTAATAAGCTAAGAGCGTCTGCTAATGTTAGCTAAACTCATTTATATACCCAAGAACTGACTTGGCCATTGATTGGTCAGAGTTGCCATGGTTTCCATAACTCAGTGATGCCAGTTTTTCTTGTCTGGTAGGTTTGTGTTGGCATGCCCTCACGTCCTAGAGCATGACTGGAAATACACACAGGTATTTGCAAGGCCTTTGTATATGAGCTACTAAGAATCTTCCAATAGAAAGTTGACCATGAAACTCAGAATCTACACACAAGACATACATTTGAATCTCTTAATTAACAAGCTGTAATGTAACTTCGTAAGTGATATGTAAGAGGCTGAGCCAAAAAATTGGGACAAGGATTCAATGAATCTACCAATTTAAGATAGGCTTATCATGCACTAGACCTATTCTTATGTCATGAAGACAAGATATACACCCACCTCAGACTGTAGAATTTCCATCAACCTGTCCGTGCTCTGCCCAGGTCTGATCTTCTTGAAAGCACCTCTGATGCCCGCAGCAGGATTTAGTATTTATAAGTCTCCTGTGCTCTCATGATACTTTCTCAATATTCATGTTTTGCCTTCCTCTGCTTCATGATTCTACTTATTTTGGACCTTTTTATTCTCGCTTACCAATCACAAATCACTTCTAAATCTGAGATTGCCACAATTCAAGGAACACTAGTGATGCCACTAGTAGAAGGGGTTCTAAAATTGGACAGAAGGAGGAGGATAAAATATGTTTTCTACTGCTCGTCCTGTTCTTTGGTTTTAGAAATAATTATGGAAATTCTATTTTCACTAATTTACTTTGAGAGCAGCCTCTCAAACCAAGGGTAACAAACTCACGGTGCATGCCCAAACCTGAGCAGCTTCTAATCTCATCTCACCTTGATTTCCCACGATGCTGCTCTGTGACAGTTTGTATTTTACTTCCTCCTTCTCTATAAGCTTCCTTGGGTTCCCAAGCATAAGTAGCCTTGGGATGATCTAAAAGTCATTTCCTCATAATTAAATGCATTCAAAATGAAATTCACCGAGCATAGAAACTCTAATCTTCTGTCAACAAAAGTCCAATAATGCAATGTGTGGAGGAATTTTCAAGTTTAAACTCCAAGGTCAAGTGAGTGGGCACTAAATTTAGTTTTGAAGTGACTAAAGTGGGTGGAAAATTTTTCACATGCTATTAAAACACACAGAAATTATTTGTGAAACTGAACTCATATAAAATGCATTTAACTAAAGTACCAAGACCACACCGGTGGAAGCAGGTCCTGATGGACCTTCTACTGTGGCTTGGCCATAAGGAAGCTGACCAAAAACCAGGTACCAATTTGAGCAGAGAGGATGTTAGGCACAAATGCCAGGTCCACGGGTAGGATGTGAGGAAAACTTCCGTTACCACAAGCATGACTATCAGCATTATTCTACATCTTGTAATTATATCCCTACCTTTCTAAAGGTTAACTCACCTATCTTTATGATTAGGAGCTTTTCTACCTCACTGAGACTCAGAAGGGCTTGAAAACATCTTCACTTCATAAAGTTCCTCTCTCTTAAATTACATGATTGGGCTGGTGAAAGATACTCGTTCAAATTGACCCACCCCAAAAAGTAGATTCCAGATTTTGCCATTTGGCTAAAATTTAAAAAAAAAAAAAAAAAAAAAAAAAACTTAACTTGGTTCTAAAATCTTCTCTTTAGTGCTTTAGAGGTTTAGTGATTAATTCAATTTTATTTTTGACTCTACAGACTACTTCTTTTCAAAGAAATGCTTTGTCATTGATGCAGAGGCTCCTAAGAGCTCACCACTGAAGTAGACTTAAAACTCACCCACCACAGCTCAGGGAATTTTAAAGACATCATGCCCCGAGGCATTCCCTCCCCACCACAAAAAAACTGACTGCTGCTCCTGTAATGCATAAACCACAAACCCATGGGGAATACCTGCAACTTCACTGAGGCGTATCCCCATTGAAATGGGAATAGGGCTGAAGGAAAAGAGGGTACTCACATGTGATGTATCCATATGAAACATGTTGTCAATAGTAATAATAATAATAAACATTAAAATCTTCAAAAAAGAACTGCTTTCTGTGTTATAATTTTTCATAAGAACACACAGACATCATGCAAATAAATTCTATAGTACTGGGTTACTCACAGGTTAAAGATGAACAGACAGGATCAAGGGTTTATGTGGCACGCCCAATATTGGCAGACTAGATGAAACCCAGACTCAGCTTTATTCTCAATGTCTTTACTTGCATAAAAGTATCCTGGAGTTTTTAATCAAGGCAGGACAATGAAGACCTACTTTTGCATTAACAGTTTCAATGGATGAGAGAGTGTTCTCATGTTGAAATGAAATTATTTAACTTAATGGCCTTATATTGTTATCTAATGCTAACATTGGGTAGGGATGCATACATTTTATTTGTTTTGTAGCTGTTTTTGTCTTAATGTTCACAGTAAAAACACTTTGATATACATTTAGGCATTTTCACAAATAATGTATTGACTGGTGGACTGGATGAAAATAATTTGCTACAGAACAACCGAAAGCACATTAGACAGAATAACAGAATTTTTATTGTGTGATTATGCTGATGAGTTTTAAAATGAATATGTTTTGTTATGAGGGGTAAGCGACCTGAAAAGTGGCTGTCCGCTTAGCTCTAGCTGCTTCTCATTAGCTGTTAGCAGCCTTTCTTGCTGGGCTGCTGTACAAAATGAAGACAAAAATATTACCTACCCATTAAGTTATAATAGATTGAAAGAGCTAAAATGTGTACAACATTTAGAATTCTGATAGACACACCAAAAACACTACATATGGTTATCACAGTCTAAGTTGGAAAGCCCATAAGCATTAATTATAAGATTTTATTAAAATTTTTAGAATATTTAACCAATTAGTTAATTAATTAATATATTTATTGATTGAAGAGAAAGAGAAGAAAGAGTCAGACAGACAGACAGAGAGAGAGAGAGAGAGAGACGTGTACACCAGGGCCTCCAGTCACTGCAAGTGAACTCCAGTTGCATGTGCATATTACTTATGTGGGTACTGGGGAATCAAACCTGGGTCCTTAGGCTTCACAAGCAAGTGCTTTAACCACCTAAGCCATCTCTCCAGCTCTGGGTTTATCCTACTTTGAGATTCTGTTTCTATGAACTGTTTATAAGCAGTCTCACTTTCAGTAAACCTTAAGAATTTATGAAAATAAAATATTTATATAAAAATTGTAGTTCTTTATATTTTTATGAAATCTTAATGTGAATAAAAGTTTTCTAGAAGTCTGACATTATGATATTTTCCTATAATCCTAGCCCTCTGGTTAATCAGAAAGTCCAAGACAACTAGACTTATAAAAGGCTACTGTCTAAATTTGTATTTCTATTGGGATAACCACTGCTTAATGTTATATGTAAGGGATTTAACAATATAACAAACACCAAATTAAAGAGAGCTGGGGGACTTCACTTTTCAATATGACATTTGCAAATATATCTAAAGATAAAGAATAGGTACAGGACTTAGAGAAGTATTTGATGAGTTAATTATATTTTGATGGGGCAAAACTGACTTGTTTTGCATTGTGACCCATAAGTCAAGGTAATAGGTAAAAAGTGTTGGAAGAGTTTAATAACAGTTTGTATACCCAAACCTGAATTTATCTTCTCTAACCATCCATTGCATTCTAATTTGTCCCAATATTTATCCATCCCTTTTCTAGGGCTATCTGTTGTAATTCCTTCCCAATTTTGTCTTAATCTATTGTGATATATTTAATTTCAGTAACCACCTTCAAAATATTTACCTAGAAGAATAATTAGGGGTTATCATTATTTTAATGTGTAAAGAGACACAGTAAAAAAACATTTTTCTTAGTATTACAATCTCTAAAGTACTATCTATATATCTCTTATAAACATGTCCTTATATTTGATTTGACTATTGATCATGTCAAACTAAATCTACTAAAATGTTTCACAACTAATGGTCCATAAAGGAAAAATTGAGCTGGGTGTGGTGGTGCATACCTTTAATCCCAGCACTCAGGAGGCAGAGGTAGGATGATTATTGTGAAACTAGGGCACTGTGAGACTCCATAGTGAATTCTAGGTCAGCCTGGGATAGAGTGAGACCCTACCTGATAAACAAAACAAAACAAAAGGGAAAAGTTTAAATTTCCACTCAGATGAAAGTAATCTCAATTCCAGTACTTTCTTATTTTTTCAGATTTCCTACATACTATCCATATTCCCACTTCTGGATTTCATTTGTAATCTGCTCTTCATTCTACAACCTAGGAAGTAATTCTTATGAAATAATGGTCATTTCCTATATCACTGAACTTTTCAAATCTTGTTTCTTGGGAGAACAGTACTCTGATTTTCTGAGACTCTCAAAACTAAAATCTTGGTCAAAGTTCAGGTAACACTTGGTTACCTTAATATTGGTTAAAGGAAACACCCCCCCCCACACACACACACATACACACACACACATACTGACTGAAAACAGTTAATGGGAGAAGAAGGTTTATTTTTTCTTACAGTATCAAGGGGAAGCTTCATCATAGCAGGAAAGGGATGGTAAAACAGAGACTCAGGATGACACAGAAGTTGGCAAGAAACAGCAACAGAACAAGCTGAGCTCACAGATTTAGGACTCTTCTCAGTATTACACTGGGAGGTGAGCTAATCAATCGCCAGGTCTCTTGCAGCAAGATTCCACCTCCCCATTGCCATCGGTTTGGGATTAGGTATGAAGCTCCATCACATAAACATGGGGCTAGGCAGGACACTTGTCTCTCAACCTACCACACTTTTCAATGTCACTGTTGTTTCTGAATGCAAAATTGACCTTCTTGATATATGCCAGCACTCAGGCATGTCCAGAGAATCCTTACTCTTCACCTTTATTGTAGACAGGTATAGAAAGCAAAATAGCAGTGACATATCAATTTGAAAGTAGCAGCCTGTGTCCCCTCAAAATTTTCTCTAACAATACCACATAATGTTACCAGACTTATTCCTATGAGATTTATACAATTCTATTCCAGTGTGGGCATTGCTCATTTTCTTAAAATATTCAAAACTAAAACTGAGTATAAGATATCATGAAAAATTCAATGTATTGATTGCATAGCAAGACACACTGTATACACTGTGGGAAATAAACAAATAAACTCTTTTATCCCTCCTGCAATTATAATACTAATATAGGAAAGAATTAATAGTGCTATAAAATATGGTAAAAATAAAAGCGTGTATGTAATATGACATCCAAACTGTGTGATATAATGTTCAATTCATAACTAATGAGATTTTTAAACACATTGAAAAAACAGGAAAACAAACTGAAATATATATATATATATATATATATATATATATATATATATATATAGTGCAATCAATTGTGCACAAAAGCCAAAATATGCGATTGAAAATATGGGTTAATTTAGGTGAATTTCCATGCAAATTTTGTAAGTTTTATGCAGAGGAAAAAGACTAATTCAAAGGAGATATAAGGTGTGTTATAGCGTTTGTATAGCATTTTTGACAGTGGCATAATAGCGAGGGTATATATTAGTAGTGGCCATGAGTTAAGTACAGTGGGTTAGTTTTGAGGGTTAGGGGGAGGGAGTATGAGTGGGATGAACGCACAAACCACACACAGTTTATGGGAAAAAGGGTTTATCTGAAGCTTACAGATCCAGGGGAAGTTCCACAGCAGCAGCAGAAGCTGCCCCCTTTTACAAGTCCACACAGAAAGAAGCGCCACCAACAGTACCATAAGGAAGAACACCCTAGGAACCCCAGGTACAGGCCAATCACTCTGCATACATTAGGCTGGCATTCAGATCCGTCCCCCAAACACACCTTAGGGCTGGATTCTAGGATCCACCCTCAGTGACACCTCCAAGTTACAAGCTTGAATAAAACTCCTGAACCTACTATAGGGGGGACATCCATTCAAACAACCACATTCCACCTTGGACCCCATTACATTCATGATCATCTCATATTATATATTGTATTTAGCCCAACTCAAAAGTCCCATAGTTGCTACCAATCTTAAGATTGTTCCAAACTCCCAAGTTCCATCTGAGTTTTAAGACTGTCTCTAAACTGTGAGTCCTGAAAAATCAAAACATGTTATATACTTTCAACATATAAAGGCACAGAGTAGATATTTCCAACTGCTATAAGGCATATCAAGGAGAGACTGGACTTGTTATGGAGTGTGGTGTTACACAAGTAAGACCACTGACTCATGGAATGTGAGACAAAGTTTTATTGGGTAAAAAAGGAAAACAAAAGAAAGAAAAAGAAGAATTTCTGGTATATCAGGTCTGCACCACAGAGGTTGGGATCTCAGAATGCCACCAAAAACTGTTTGGAGTGTCAGTTTTTATTGGAAATAACCACATGATGTTTATAGGAAAAAACAAAACAAAACAGGATGAGAGTTAAACCATAAATCACAAATTCACATGTTACAGTTATAGGCATAAAAGTAATTTTAAACAGTGGGGAATTCAGTGTGTCTTAGAAGATGATAGGGAAGTTAACAAAAGAACTTCTAAGCAGGCCTGTTGGTCAGTTACAGGAAGCGATTGGGGGTGTGGAGGGTTGTGAGGTATGCCTGCAACCAGGAGTCTCTCAATGTCCCACTTACCTGCCCATAAGGATTTTGCTCAACAATGCAGGCCCAGGGTAATGCTACTCAGACCAGCAGAGCCTCTTCTTGACCGACTATCAGCAGAGCCTTCTGTTTGTCTACCATCCCCATCTGCTTAAACAAGTATTTCATTCCATTCTTTTATAAGCTCCTACAAGGAAGTGACTTCTATTTTTCTCTAAGCTAGGTATAAATAATTGTAGAGAAATATAACATTTTGCTCACTTTGCAGACTGGTGAAAACTCAGTATCTATGAAGCAAACATCAAGCATTTCCACTCCCATATCCATAACCAATGACCAGTTGACAAGTCTCTGGATTTTTCCAATTTTTCCCCTCTGGCTGGGGCCAGGGAAAACTTCCATCCCAAGCCAGCAGTGCTCCATGACAGATCTTACACAGTCCTGGTATATCCAAAACATCGTTGGGTCTCTGTGAAAACCATGGTCCATCTTCAACTATGCAGAGGCTCCTAGGACCATGTGCACTTCATGACCCATTCAACTCATTTCTTACTCTTCTGAAACTGATACCAGGAGTGCAAGGCACAACTATACTGTTAATTTCTAGGAGGAAATAAATATTAGCCTTGAAGAGCAGGTGCCTTCTTTTCAGTGAATGGCTTTCAAAAGTTTGCATTTCTACCATTCAGTCTTCCCTCTGGTATCCTTTCCATTGTTTCAGTGTAAAGCAGCAGAGCCACAATTAATCATGGCAATATCTCCTTAACAAGAGGAGTTTCAGTAATCAGTCTCAGTGACTGGAATTTAAAACTTCCTGACTTTCTCCAAGTTTAAATCTTAAATTTCTCAGTTCCATATTTTAGCTAAGTACATCAGCCCATTACCAATTTAACCTTGGTCAAATTCTTTTGGCATGGGCAGCAGAATACAGCCAGCCCTTATGAAGGTAGCCCAGTTCCAACAGAGTTCTCTGCAGTCTCTCCTTCCCCTTAGAAAGCTCATAAGCAAAGCCTCCAAATACAATTCTCTCTCGATTTAGCATTTTCAAATTTTCGCCAGATTAACTCATAAAACTTGGCTTACTGCTCTGGAAGATGTCTTCAGTTGCAAATACCAAGTCTATGCCATTCCTCAAAATCAAAATTTCCAAAAGACCAAAATCCACATGGTCAGATTCATCTCACCCCATTCTCTGACATCAATTCTGTAGTAATCAGCTTCACATTGCTTAGATGAACCTCCAAACCAGTCACAGTTTATGGGAGGAAGAAGCATTTATTGGAAGCTTAGAAAGCCAGAGAATGGTCCCTAATGGCACAAGAAGATGGCTCCCTTTCTGAGGTCCAACAGAGAGACATACCACCAGGAGTACCATAAGCAAACACAATCCAGGAACCCTTGACAGAGTTCAAGCACTGCATATGATTAGTTTGGAATTCAGATCCACATTAGGGCTCAAATATACATTAGGGCTGGTCCTTAGGATTTGCCCACAGTGACACCTCCTCCAGCCAAGTTACAGGCTTGAATAAAACTCCTGAATTTATTGGAAGGCATTCATTCAAACTACCACAGGGAGCAATACAAATGGAAATTGAATGTGGTTCTAAAATGTAACACCAGCAATGTTTCCATTGATGGAATTGTTTTACATACTCTAAACATCTGTATTTTGGTTCTGATGTTACAGGTAGAATTATCTATTGCTTTGATAACTGCAAATTAATCTATAATTGTTTTGAAACTTAAAGGGCTAATGTCATTAAAGTATATATGACAAGATCATTTTTATTGCATTCTTTCTCACCTAAGTTTGTTTGTCAAAACCTTCATACTCCTCTGCTCCAAAGCTTATTCACTTATCCTGCTCTTGTTTAGGTTTTGATGTTTCAATCTTTATCCTTCTTTCCTATCCATATCCCTTATCTGTGAGGAATGGAAAAGTTTACTCATGCAATATTCATATTAAAGCTTTGATAAAAGGAAAGGAAGAAAGACAAAATTAAAATAATGCTTATGGTTAGATAAGTGTGCTGTATTTTTTTATTCATTTGCTGCTTTTTGCCTCTGACCTCTTGTTAAGATTCCCTGTGGGCATCTTGTAATCTCCAGCCACTTTTTACTCCCCTTAGGTGTCATTTTTCTTTTGTTCACAGTTGCAGGAATAAGCTTACATTTTATTTAGTATTCCAACCATTCACTTGAGAACTGAATGTCCCAGATAAGATTGATGAAGTTTGGTTCCACAGTGAGACAAGGTTACTGTCTTCAGTGGATCCTAACTCCTTAGAAAGACCTTCAGATATTAGTGAGAGATGAGTTACCATGATGGGCAGGTTGATGTGGAAAACCTTTGCAGTTTCTTAGCTCATGTTATGAGATGGATGCTATATACCCATTTCTGTCACAGTGTGTTGGAGATGAATTTCGAAGTCAGGCAAAGCTGCAAGAGAAGATGAGATGTAACTTTTGGTAAAATAATCCATTTGCTCATGAATAACTAAATTTGTCTAAAAATAAAACATCTGGTAATAACCAATAGTAATCCTACATTTTAACTTGCTTTTCTGAACAATCTCCAAGTTGAAAGAATGTAGGAATAGTTATAGAAGTTCCAGTCCTCCTCATTCTGCCTTGTGCATGTAAACTTTAGCAGTAAGGACAGTCCTCAAAACTTAGGCAGAAATGAGATAAATGCTAAAATTCCCCAGTGGCTGATGAATCAGCTCACATCCAGAAAATACAAGTTAAAGAAGTAGCTGGGCATGGTGGCTCACACCTTGAATCCCAGCACTCGGCAGGCAGAGGTAGGAGGATCGCTATGAGTCCTAGGCCACTCTGAGACTACATAGTGAATTCCAGATCAACCTGGGCTAGAGTGAGACCCTACCTCAGAAAAAGAGAATTAAATAAGTGAAAATATTTAGAATGCTAAAAATATTTTTAAAGGCTTATGTTTATAAAAATAAGTGATCAAGGAACCCCAAACCATTTAGGTATTATTTTTCCTACCAACTAAATCTAATGCTGTGCTGTTTCTACTTTCCAGAGGCTGAATTTACTCACTGAACGAGGCTATGCAGTAGACAGGGGATGAGTCCTGGCTTTCAGATTGCTAGTATAAAAACTCCAGTAATCAGGGCTGGAGAGATGGCTTAGCGGTTAAGCACTTGCCTGTGAAGCCTAAGGACCCCAGTTCGAGGGTTGACTCCCCAGGACCCACATTAGCCAGATGCACAAGGGGGCACATGCTTCTGGAGTTCATTTGCCGTGGGTGGAGGCCCTGGGGTGCACATTCTCTCTCCCTCTCTCTATCTGCGTCTTTCTGTCCCTCTCTGTCTCTCTCAAATAAATAAATAAAACTAACAAAAAAAAAATTTAAAAATTGCAGTTATCAAATCTCACATAAAAATTAAATTGAGAAAATGTATGATATTCCATGTTGTTCCATGAAAGATGATGCTGATTATATTAAATAAATTAAAAAATAAATGTTGCCAAGTACTATACACAGGCATATGGGTGCAAGAACATAAATGCTAGAAATATTGTAAAATCCTATTTCTGATAAAAACATAAGTGGAAAATTATTACCCTGTTACTTTTCAAAAGACAGCAACAAAATGAAATGAATACACAAGGCTTTTCAGTCTGGAAATAAATGTCATTTTAAAGGTTGCAACATTTAATTTTTTATGAAAGGAGGAAAGTTCTTTAAAAATCTTAGTGAAAGGAATAATTCTTAACGTGGATAAACCATGAGCAAAGGAGCATGTGCTGCGTCTTCACAGCTACAAATGCACACTGGGAAGGTGAAAATGTGGAGAAACAATAGGAAACTTCTTGACAGCGGGAACATCCATCTACCTACTCACAAAGCACTCATCACAAACGCAAGGTGCACACAAGTATTTGTCTACATATCCCAACTTATAAAATGTTTGTCAAAGTGCAATACATCCATAGGGACCATGTTATGATCACTAACGGCAATCATTTATGATAATCTTTTTATTACAAGATCATACTAGAAATGTTAAATGATATCATTTTGTTTAGCATTGCTTGACAGTAATTCTTTTGTGTGTGTGTGTTTGTGTGCACATGTGGCAGGACGGCTGCTCATATGTGTGTGTGCTTTCAGAGGCCACAGGACAAACTTAGGCGTCATTATGAGTTTGCACGTATTATACACATTGAATTATAATCCATTACTACACTGCTCAAATCTTTCAGACATAGCCACTGGGAACCTTCCAGACCCATTCTTGTGTCCCTTTAACACATCTCTAAACTTTCTTTTTCTTCAATGAGTTCTTCACATTTTTTCGGCTTCCCTTGAATTTTCTCATTATAATTTATGAAATGAATAATTTCTTCCAAGATTGACTTAGGAAAGTCAATAATAAAGCAAAATAAATTAATTAAATCAAACAAAAAAGGAGGAAAAGTGCACAAGCAAATGTTAACAAGATTCTTCTTATAGGTATATGTATTAAGTATATTTATTAAGTATATTAAGTATATTTATTATGTACTAGGGAAATACAGATTTGAAAATTACTACTACTCCATGCACACACACACACGCACACACACCCCTATAACAATATATTAAACAAACAAATGAGAAAAAATGCCACAAATACATACATCGTTTTAGATAGTCCACTCGGTATGTGGCCCAGACTGATCTCATCTGACCCTTCCAACTCGGCGTCCCAAGTACTGTGGTTACAGTCATTTGACAAACAAGTAACCCTTATAAATTTTGTAAAGTATTTATCACTATTTTATTTATCATCATATTGGTGTCAACATGATTATATAATGAATAGATTTAAAAGGATGACGTTTACAATGTAGATTTTTTTCTATTTTTATTACTTATTTGTGTGTGCAGTTATGTGTGTGTATGTATATAGGTATGTGTGTAGATCAAAGGAGAACATCATATTGTTTCTACCTACTTTCTACTATTGTTTCACCTACTTTCTTTGAGACAAGGTCTCTTGTTATTGCTATGTGCAAGCTTCAGGGTTCAACTGGCTTTGCCAGAGGTGCATTGGAATTACAGAGGCAACTACAATTTTGTTCCCAGCTTTTTGTTTATTTCTTTCTTTGAAAAGGGTCTTATGTAGGTGACTTGCTTCAAACTTGCTACACAGAACAGTCTGGTCTTGAACTCCTGATCCCCCTGTGTCCACTGAGATTACAGGTGTGAGCCATCTTTTTTTTGTGTGTGTGTGGGGCGGGGGGTGGTGCTGAGAAAGATCAAACTCAGATCAGCAGGCTTGTATGCAAACATCTTTAATTGTGGAGCTATCACTCCATCCTCAATAATAAACTTGTTTTTTAAAAAATATTTTTTGTTTATTTTTATTTATTTATTTTGAGAGCAACAGAGAGAAAGACAGAGAGAGAAAGAGGCAGATAGAGAGAAGGAGAGAGGGAATGGGCATGCCAGGGCCTCCAGCCACTGCAAATGAACTCCAGACGCGTGCGCCCCCTTGTGCATCTGGCTAATGTGGGTCCTGGGGAATCGAGCCTCGACCCGGGGTCCTTAGGCTCCACAGGCAAGCGCTTAACCGCTAAGCCATCTCTCCAGCCCGTAAAGTTGTTTTAAAAGTGTTAACAAAGCATATTTTGAATATTATCTTGTTTGTATTACTAAGAACTGAATTCTTCAAAATGTTCTAGAAGTAAGAACTTTGATCTGCACATCCTACTTATCTGCTACTACTTATAAGCAACACTTCCTAAAGTCATTCATGTATGCACATTTCTTGTTGTTGTTTTTACATTCAGTTTTATTAGGAGAGGAACACTTTTGCAGGAGCTGACCAGGTTGTATCATCATGCTACTGTGGTACAAGTGACATATTTTGATTACCCACGATGAGTTAGGTGAGCATGGTTGAGTTGTTAAGGTTTTTAAAAATTCCTTTCATTTTTAAAAACAAAATTACAAGCCGGGTGTGGTGGCGCATGCCTTTAATCCCAGCACTCGGGAGGCAGAGGTAGGAGGATCGCTGAGAGTTCGAGGCCACCCTGAGAATACATAGTGAATTCCAGGTCAGCCTGAGCTAGAATGAGACCCTTACCTTAGAAAACAAAAACAAAAACAAAAACAAAAATTACATTCATATTAAGAAACAGTAATAAAGTCAGCTACTCTAGTGGCACTTTTCTGTCTCTGTCTCCTGTCCAGTCACATTATCTTCCTGTCACAACGCCCCACTGCAGTGATATTCCAGTGTTCATGCTATCAATACCCCAGTGTTTAATGGCAAATCCAGTTACGTCATTATCAACACTATCAACAGCCACTGGGTTCTCCTTTTCCTTCAGATCCGTGCCTGCAGTCTAGAGAGTGAGCAGACACAACCTCTCTCTATTCTCACTACATCTTTCCATGGCTCATACTGGCTTGACTTCATTCTAGACATTGCTCCCAGGTTGTCCTTGCGGGCTGGCTTCCTGAAGATACACATCCTGTGCGCTTGTCAGGAGTGGGTCTGTCTCTGCCCTCAACTTGCAGCCCAAATTTCATCTTTTCAGTAAGATACCTCAATCTTTATTTTTGTTTACACTTAATACTTTCTTGGGATTGATTCATAGTTAATATATCTTTATTGTTCTTTTTGTTTGTACACTAGTCATAGTAGACTGCAGGCTATGAGATAGAGAGAGAGAGAGAGAGAGAGAGAGAGAGAGAGAGAGAGAGAGAGAGGGAGAGAGAGAGAGGAGATCCTAACAGGCTATACCAGGTATTCAACAAAGAGTAGTTTTTACAAAAATTTTCTCAGATTAAGGAAACGTACTCCTAGGCAATACTATTGTATATTTTTTTCATTTTTACCATTAGGAATATAACAACCATATTTTTCAGTGGCAGCATTGGATATTATAATATGAATTTTTTCTTTCTAAAATAGTGTGATTTCTATATTTTTTAAGAATATAAATACAGCCAAGTGTGATGGAGCATGCCTTTAAGCCCAGCACTTGGGAGGCAGAGGAAGGAGGATCGCTATGAGTTCAAGGCCACACTGAAACTACGTAGTGAATTCCAGGTCAGCCTGGGCTAGAGCAAGACCCTGCCTCTAAAAACCAGAAATAAATAAATAGTAAATAAATAAATAAATAAATATAAATGCGTTATTTCTGTATTATATTAAATGGATTTATATAAGAACTCTGAAATCCCTCATGAATGTTGATAAGGAAAAATTGAACAAGAAAAATGAATGCTGAAAGGAAGAAAGAAAAATGAAGCAGAGGTGTGAATAGACAAAATACAGAAGGTGAACAGATGCCAGTTAAAAATGTGAACTTTTTTTTAGGTTAAGAAAACAAAAACTGTTCACAATACATATAGTTGCTCAGTAATTACTGAGATTTATTTAACATGTTTCCAAAATAACCAAAAGAAAATTCATAAGAAATACACATTTTTATAAACAGACTTCATTTTAGAAATGAGACCATGCAGGAGAACTACTCATCTTGATTTGGAGCTGAAAGTCTTTGGCTGGGTTCCAAGTTTTTGTCAGCATGCTTGACAGAAAGTTACTCATATGCATGTAATTCATCCAAATCCATGAGGAAAACCTGAAAATATCTCCTACATTTTCAGAATGTGCTTTTGCCTGATCAATGGGCCGGGTTGAGAGGCATCATGACACCAGCCATGGTCACATTTCCTCAGCTGCAATGGACCCTCCCCTGAAGGTGGTTAGCAGTGTATTTATTTGGAAGAGGGACAAATTCAAATTATCTAAATAAGGTTACCTCTTGGGAATTCTCCTCAGTTCTTTATCACTTCTCTTCCATTCCCACATAAATAAGAAAAGAAAGCCTTCAGTTTCTATTTTCTTTTATAATTTATTATTATATTTTCATACATATAGAACCCTGGGAATCTCAAATGAATGAATCCCTGTCTAGAATGACCTATGTTACCGTCTTTTAAAATATCATTTTGGGGGAATAAAAATTTTTCTAAAGTATTTTTGAGTTGTTAGTGACAAAATATTTTAAATGTGTTTGTACTTGTTACCAACAGTGAGGTTTTATAAAATGATTACTGAGTTCTTTATATTTACTGGGATATAAATATAATAAAATGGGGCTGGAGATATGGCTTAGTGGTTAAACGCTTGCCTGTGAAGCCTAAGGACCCTGGTTAGAGCCTCAATTCCCCAGGACCCACGTTAGCCAGATGCACAAGGGGGTGCATGCATCTGGAGATCATTTGCAGTGGCTGGAAGCCCTGGTATGCCCATTCTCTCTCTCTCTCTCTCAACCTCTCTCTCTCTCTCTCTGTCTGCCTCTTTCTCTCTCCCTGTCACTCTCAAATAAATAAATAAAAATTTACAAAAAAATTTAATATGATGAAATGTTGAACTACTATTATATTATCCTTATTAAAACTTTGAGAAATATGAGAATGAAAATCATACTAAATGAAGCAGCAACCACTGCTCAATGGATACTGAGAGAGTGTCACCTGTTTTCTCTAGCTGTCAATTTGTAGGCTATGTAATATTTCTTTTCTTTTATGAACAATAAGACAAATGTATATTAAATCAAATTTTTATAAAATTTAATGCCTATATAATATTATTTTTGGGACTTGTCTCCCATAAATAGACAACACAGGAGAAAAACTCAAAACTTTAGGACTATGCATTAGAAGTTGAGTTTAATAGGTATTTGGTAAAACCATTTTGAATTCTTTATGATTTATTAATGCATCCACATATTTGTGAAGAAAAAAGATGCATTGGTTACTTATTACTCTAGCAGTCTATGGAGCACATTTTTTTTTTTTTATCAACACTGGGAAATTTTGGCCTTTTTATATCTCTGTTACTAAATTAATAAAAGAGATAATAAATAAATAACTACTAAATGAATAAAATAAAATAAATTTTATAAAATGAACAAAAGGACCTCAGTGACTAAGACAAGCAGGGGTACTAATATAGGACCAATTTCAAGTGAAGTAGACAAAATTGAGTATTTTAGATACTTAATATTTTTTGAAAAAAATACTTATTAAATGCTGAATTATTGTAGCAACATGCAAGTGATGATAGAATAATTCTTCTTGTATCTAGTACTATTATAACAAACTGAAAATTAATCCAGAACATAAAACTAGCGCTTGGAACAATGAAAATACTGGGAAAAAAAAAGAGACAAGATATATACTTCAGAGAAAATACTCTAAAATATAGGAAATTAAGCCAAAAACAAACATATGGGATTATATCAAACTATAAATATCAACACACACACACACACAGATAAAACCCAGCACATGCCAATGAGAACACAGAGAAAATGAGACACTTGGGCATGTTGATTGGTAATGTAAATTAATACAACAGTTGTGAACAGCAATATGGAGCACCCTGATAAAACTAAAATCTACCTACTATGTAATCCAGCAATCCTACTACTGGGTGTATATCTAAAGGGAAATTAATCCGTATGTTGAAGAGACTTCTATAGTCTCTTGTTAATTAAAACTATATATAATATTCACATAGCAAAAAACATGAAAATAACCATAGTTTCCATCAAATTATGAATGGATAAAGAGCATGTGGTACATGGACTGAAGAGATTGCTTAATGGTTAAGGTGCTTGCCTGCAACGCCAAAAGACCGAGGTTCCATTCCCCAGGACCCATGTGAGCCAGGTGCACAAGATGGCACCTACATCTGGACTTTGTGATGGCTGGATGACTTGGCATGTCCATTCTCTCCCTCTCAGCCTCTTTCTCTCTATCTCTCTAAAATAATTAAATAAAAAATACTTAAAAATAGACAAAACCTAACCTTAAATTTCTCCTGTTTCTCTTTCTTCTCTGCCTTTTTCTTTCTTTCTTTCTTTCTTTCTTTCTTTCTTTCTTTCTTTCTTTCTTTCTTTCTTTCTTTCTTTCCTCCCTCCCTCCCTCCCTCTCTCCCTCCCTCCCTCCCTCCCTCCCTCCTTTCTGTCTTTCTTTCTTTCTTTCTTTCTTTCTTTCTTTCTTTCTTTCTTTCTTTCTTTCTTTCTTTCTTTTCCTTGGCACTGGCCTGTAATTCCCTATACCAGGATGTAGTTTACATCCATAATGAGCTGTTGATCAGAAAGACCTACTAGATCTCCCAAAATATACAAGACAGACTTTTGCCAGAGCACTTGATTACCCATCAGAGGTTTTAACAGTAAGACCCTACTGCTGAAGATACCATACATTGTGGGCAGGGACCATGGAGAGACCTGGTTGGAATCCAGAAGTGAGTTAGTATCCAGGTAATTAACACATCTAGTGCTGGAAGGCACCAAATGAGCTACCAGGGGATAGTGTCCAATATCTGTCCAAGCAACTTCAAATCTAAGTGGCTTAGAAGCAAACAACTTGATGTGATGCTCACACAAGTGCAATAGTGGCACACAGCCATGGTGGGTAACCAGGTGTCCTTAGATGGGCTAACATATCTGCTCAATGGAAAAGAGACCATATCTGGAATTGGGAAACAAGTCAGAATCATATCCAGATAATGATTCTGGTTTCCAATGTCAAGCACCTACTAATCTTGGGCTATACGAGGGTCTACGCCCTTTGGATTCTCTCTAAATTAATAATGGTTATCCCATTTAACTGGTGCTGACTTCACTCTCTGTTGGAGAATCTGCTTTGCTTTTTCAGAAGGGAGCTGGACCTGAGGAGATAAATGACCCAGTGCACTCCCCCCAGGCCCCAGCTGAAACCACAGAGGAATTGGGGAAATGAGCAAGAGTGCTGCTTTCTCTGTGAACCTGATATCAGCACAAGGGTGAAGGAGACAGACACTTGCTTGTCAAGTATCTCCACTCATTCCTCCATGCTTCCCCTTTCTCTAAGCTTTATTCCAGCTTCCTTGTCGGTTTCACCAGGGCTTGTAAAAGAAAGTCAAGCTGTTCCATGTAAGGAACCTCATATGGGAGATCATACAGAGCTTGTCTTTCTGAGCCTACTAAACCTTGCTTAGTACAATTTTTTTCCAGTTCCATCTATTTTCTTGAAATTTTCACAGTTCATTTTTGCTTACCACTGAGTACAATTTCATTGTGTATGTGTACCACAAGGTTGTTATCTATTCCTCAATTCATGGGCATCTGAGCTGATTCCAGTTCCTAGCTATTGTAAATAAAACAGCCATGAACATGGACGATCCCATATCTTTACACAGAAGAGTGGAGTCTTTAGGATATATGCCCAGGAGTGGAACAGCTCATTCAGATGGATTTCTGAGGAATCCCCACACTCACATTCACAGTGGTTATATAAATTTGCACACCCACCACGTGTGGGTTAGGGTTCCTCATTCTCCCATACTCTTACCAGCAGCAACTGTTATTTGATTTTTCTTTTTTTTATAATTGCCATTCTGACAGGAGTGAGATGGAATCTCAAACAGGTTTGAATTTTTATTGGCCACTTATACTTCTTCCTTTGAAAACTCTGTTTAGTTCCCTAGCCCATACTTTTTGAGTGGGCTATTTGAAATTTGATTGCTTGGTTTTAGTTTTTTGAGTCTGTTTTTATATTCTAGATATTAAATTTCTACTGGATATATAGTTGGTACAGATTTTCTCCCATTCCAAAGGTTTTCTACTTATTCTGTTGATGATTTGTTTGAGATTTTTAGTTTCACAAGAGCCCAATGATTGAGTGTCTAATTCCCTAGACTACTGGAATCTTATTCAGAAAGTCTTTCCCAATGCTTATATCTTGCAGAGTTCTTCCTGTTTCTTTTCTTATAGGTATTTTTAATTTTAAAGTCTTATAATGATACCCTTGATCCATTTGGAGTCAGCTTTTGCACAGGGTGAGCGAAGGAGGTCTATATTCATTCTTTCTCATGTGGTTAGAAAGTTTCTCTAGCATCATTTGTTGAAAAAAAATGTCTTCTCCAATGTGCGTCTTTTTCTCTTTGTGAAAGATCAGGTGGCTGTACTTGCTAGCACTGATACCTAGATCATCTATTCTATTTCAGCCATCTATTTATCTATTTTTTTGTACCAGTAGCATACTGTTTTCCTTTTTTATTTATTTTTGTGCTAGAGTCTCACTCTAGCCCAGGATGGCTTGGGATTTGCCAGAGTGAAAATCAATCGATCACACATAAATAGTTGGGCATGACCACATGTGCCTGCAGTTGAGCAGAAACCTGAACATCTTTGAAGTCCACATGCTCCAAATCAGTAAAACACTCAGGCTCAGAATAAGACCAGGCATACACTTCACACATACAAAATAATGATAATAATAGTAATAATAATAATAACTTCAAAAACATCACCTTTACATGGGGGACATGATCTTGTTAAAAATTAAAAAAAGGTCTCGAACTCCTGATCATCCTGCCTCCACCTCTTCTGCAATTTCCTATTGACGTGCATCACAACAAATGATGTTCCTATCCAAAATCCTCTTATTTTTTTTTGAACGACAATAGATCCCTTTAATATAGACTCACAATGAGAACATCTAACCCTGAATTTTGTCTGTGTGTGTGCATGTGTGCACACATGCGCGCACGCGTGTGTGTGTGTGTGTACCCTTGCATATGTGAGGGTGCATACATGCAGAGTCCATCAATATCAATGCCTGCCTGAGTTGGGAAAATTACATTCCTGGTTCTCTAAGGAGGAAGGTGAGTAAAGAAACATGAAGCAGACCCATTTTGTTTTAAAATAGACTAATGTTTATTCCTCTCAGAACTGGACATTTTTCTCAAAATTAAAACATGTTTTTTTCTTTTGCGTTTAATGAAATATCACTACCTGAAGCCAGTTTGGCGTGGTGAGAGATGTCAGACTGATGAATGGTATGTGGCCTGATTTAAAACCAAACCCTGAACCCTTTTAAAGGACAATAAAACAAAGTTTACATGCAAAAAAAAAAAATAGCCTTTTATGTTAGTTTTCAAATGCTTGAGCGAGATGCAGATGATTTTATAGCTCCTATTAAGGGAGATAATATATATATGCCTGCTCGACTTTACCTGGCTGTCCTGCATTAAAATGAGAGCTTCCATGTTTCCTAATATCCCTTTGACAGTGCACTGGGATACAGTACTCAGGGCATGTCGAACCAGAGATATTCAGAAAGTCATCTGGGATTTAGTGATAATATTACATCTTTGTGTTACATTGAAGGAATGAAATAGGCTGATGTTCTTTCCGGCTTCTGCTTCTGACTGGAATAAGGCAACTGCACTCTCAGTTATACATTACTGTAAGTCAACAGGATTGTAGGCAATGTATTAGCCAAAATGAAATAGCTAAGGATAAAGGAATGTAGAAGCGATTTCCTTCCCATTATTCTTGATTATACAACATTGCAAACCAAATGACATTTTAAATTTGGTGGTAGAATCCTTTGTCTATGCATATTGACTCATGTACAGAACTCGATAAATATTTATTGGAAAGGATAATTAGTGCATTTTTTCTTTGTCGGCAGGAAACCAACAGTTTCATTATTTTCCTTTCGTTACATCTGACTTCTTCAATCCCATGGCAAAGAAAATTTAATGTTTATTTCCACATTTTAGCAAGCTTCACTATACATACGAAACATGGCATGCTCGGAGTGTTAGAGTTGTAGCTGTCCTGAGGCACTTGCCTCCTATTCTTTCTCCTCTTTTCTTCTTTCATCTCTCTATCTCTTCGCTTTCTTTCTCTCTCCTTCTCTTTCCCTATCCCTCTGCCCCTCCCTTTCCCTTTCTCCTTCTGCCTCTTCAAGCATATGGATTCTACAAGTGATTTCTCCAATATGACAGCAATTGGAAATCATATGTTTTACAGTCAAACTCCATCTGTCCTGCTCATAAGTATAAATGCCATCTCTTATTGAAGAAGTCTCAGTATCATACTTAAAAAGAGAATATTGAACGGTATATGTTCTGAGTGGCTAACTTTGGTAAATACATCCACCCACAGGGACTAATGCTATTTTTATACTGGTTAGATACTATTCTAGGCACTAGGAGATTTATCACATTAAAAAAAGCCAGCCACAGAAGTTATTAATGGTAGCTTTTCATAAGAAAGGAAAGCTAGGGTTTAGAGATATGAAGGAGGTTTCCAGTGAACATGTTCTTTGTAAATCCATCATTATTTGTGCTGTTTTATTGGATTTACTTGAAAAGCACCTCTGTGTTTCATGAGCTGTGCAAAGAAGGGAAAAATATAGTGATCGCATCTCCACAGAACTTAAAATCAGTGCAAAAAGGAAAATGGCAAAGACTGGTCTTGGGAAACATTATAAAAGTAACACAGTGTTTTGAAACAAGTGGCAACATTGTAACGGCCTAACGAAAGTTGTCCAATCAGAATAAGGGAGCCAGGGAAAGGTAAACAACGTGGGGAAAAAAGCTATGTCCAGGCTACATTGTAGAAGACAGTGGGACAGGTCAAGAGTTGCATTAATTCTACAAATGATATGTGAAGGAAGAATTGACAGAAGGTGCCCCACAAAGAAAGCCATGTCCACAGCATAAATAGTTCATGAAGGATCTTACACATTACCCTATGGACTGTGTGGTAGACATACATTTGCCTAGGACTGTGTAAGATCACATATGTAGTACAAAAAGATCCCCACAATGTATATGTGGAAATGACTGGAGTGTATGAGAAAATGAGGCAAGGAAGCAAATATGGGATCAAAACGTGTGCATTTTGGTCTTAAATATGTGTAAGCATGCATAGCTCTGTGTGCATGGATGGGAGTAGGTGACGTGAAATATGAAGGATAGCTATGCTGAATGTAGAGAACACACTGCTGATTTAGACAGGTAATTTTTGAACAGGTACTACTCATTCTGTGCTGAGGACTGCATGTACAAACCAGACTAGTGACAGAATTACCAGCACCACCAACAGGAGCTTGATGTAAACTCAGCAAGTCCTGTAGTAGGCAGCGGACGTGACAGACATCTACAAACTGAGCAACTTCAACACAGGAAGATGACATCAGCAGTACCGAGATACCTGTAAATAGCATGGAATTTGCTGCTTCTCTAGTACTATAAAGAAGGTACCTCAGACTTGGGACACTGAACTCTAAAAATCGACTGCACCTTCTATAGGCTGGTATTGTCTACAGAGCTAGTTCTGGCATTTTCCGCAGGCCTAACAAGCAAGCAGAGAGCAGAACACATAAATGTGAACACTGAATTCAGAATACATGTAAGGTCTCCAGCAGATGGTTCCATGATTGGCTGAAGAAATGTGGGCACAGAACCAACCTTTCCCTGAAGTGAAGGACAAAATAAGAAGGACTTAGGTCTTCTAGATATTTTCTTAAATTATATTTCATTGTGCATACTTGACTGATTGAAAATAAAAAGAAAAAGAAATAGCAATGTTTGAAAAGAAGAATGCCTGAATCCCATTTCTTGGTGGACATAGTCTCAGAGCAAATCAACCTGTGGTTGAGGGTGTTGGTCTAGGCATGAACAAAAACCATTTGTACATATGTGTGCATGTACTTATGGGCATGAAACTGGGATGGTCATCATGAAAAGAGAGGAAGAGCCGGGCGTGGTGGCGCACACCTTTAATCCCAGCACTCGGGAGGCAGAGGTAAGAGGATCACTGTGAGTTCAAGGCCACCCTGAGACTACAGAGTTAATTCCAGGTCA